>NC_133537.1:221046847-221646847 GCF_048544455.1 Silene latifolia | reverse complement strand
GTGTGTGTGTGTGTGTGTGGGGGGGGGGGGGGGATTGCTTGGGTTTGCCTACAAGGGAGGGGCAGTAGAGGTGGGAGTCCGATGCGGGAGAGAGATGTTGAAAAGTTAAGGGGAGGGGAGAAGGGAGAAATACATGTACATGATTGAGAAAAATGAGAGGGACAAAAGTGTCAAATATGTACATGATTGAGTAAAACATGTACATGAAGTAACACCCAAAAAAATCAAAAAAAAAATGATGAATCACAAGTGCACCATGCGTCATATAGCCACGAAGAAGGTGTTCAAGTCTATTTTTTAAACACTCAAAATCCTTGGCATTTCACAAATATGATTTATTTTTTTGGATAAGTTACAGAGGATATTGATTAACGGATATAAGAGATTCCACTTCCATTTCGAAACTGAAGTGACTCTGAAGTAGCTAATTCTTTGAGATTGAGATAAGCTTGCCTTTTAGCAAAAAACAAAAGTATTTAATTTATCAAACCGACAAATTATCTCATCATTTCCTAAGGGATAGATGAAAAAGTTATTGGACTAAAACAGAACTAAGAGTGTTGATACGAACCACCCACTAAAACCTAATATCTCAGACATTTACACATCGCACACTGTTATATCACTCCAAAACTCCAGCAAAAGAGTTCGTACATCACACTTTATAGCATGGTTGAAAGTACAATAATGTTTTCTCGCCTCACTTGCCACCATGTTCTCACCTCACTCCGCACCATGTTCTCATCTTTCCACCCATGAGATCTTCCCTCCCTTCTTCACCAAGTTCCATCCATATCCCTTCCGTCTTCACCATGTGTGTGTCAAATTGTCAGCCGAGTTGAATCGAACATGTTTCATGTATTGTCCCACGTGTAGTGTCGACTTGTGACACTCCGGCGATGTGCCATGTCAGAGTAACTATGGTCAAATCTATGATACAACTATAAATGGAACACATTTGCGGCCTTTAATTGAACAGTGTGTCTAAGCTGTGTCTAAGCTAATTGGAAAACAAGACAACTTGTTTGGGATAAGAGATGCTTGTAGAATTTAGAATCAATAGGAGCAAACCAGTCGTGTACTAAAGATTTGATGGATAAAAATTCAGACTTTTTTCTAACAGTGTTTTAGGTTAAACTTGTTGGTATTTGTGTTTTTTATGAGCCATAGAGATATCTTGATTCCAAGTTGAATTTCTAGCTTTGATTCAGATTCTAGACATAGGATTAGATAGGTTGTCTAAGGTTTAATACTTTAATCGAGTTCAAATATGAGGAAATCTGGACGTACTTGTTCATATCCTAGTCCAACAATCAAGAGCAAATCAACTTTGGTTGTCCATATCCTTTCTATCCTTCGTATTACCAAAAACAGTTTCAAGCTCTGATGCATTAACGCATAAAGTACACATATTCAAGAATTTAAATTCTGCTTTATGAAGCTGTTTTGTGGTTGGGAGTCAAGTTTTCCCCTCACCAGAACTTGGCTTCTCTTCTCTTAGTAGATAAGATACATGTGATCTTATAAGCTTACGCATCAAAATCTATGTCACCCGTTGTGTCTCTTTGAACAAAGGCGCCAACCCCTTTATATACTTTAATCTGCTATTGATATATAAAGTGAAAACAGAAATGATTGACGTAAAGTGACTGCTACCTAATTATGCAGTGCATTTGAATGCCATTTTTTTTTTTACCATATAATTCATTTGTAGGTCTCCATTAAAGTATTAAACAAATTTAAGAATAAAATGTTTAAAAGGAATTTAAAAGAAAGACACATCAACCAAGCAGCTAGCAGAAGCAATATATTAGCATTTTACCTTGCACGGATGCGGCACCTACATCGTCCAGGTCTCTTCGCGCATCAAACTTCAAGTCTGAACCAATAGATATCCACCTACACAAGGTCGATTAAAAAGAGAACTATGACAGAAGCAGAATTTGAGAGTTGTGTTTTCAAAATATAAACCAATCAATGAAGCATTGTGATGCACACAGCATAAGACTCTTGGTACTATAATACCACCCCACCTATAAAAGGGCCCCATAACGACAATTTAACTTTCAAACAATCATATAAATTACTCTGAAACATACAATGCTTTCCTCCTTCCATGTTGCCAATTCTCCCATATTAAGCCCGCGATAGTACGACCTTTCCCCACTCCTGCACCATCTCCAACAAAAAACCCTGCCCTGTGACCATTTGGAAGATGCTGCAGATGTCTCTGCAAGGTCCGAAAGTTATCCAATCAGCAACTGAGCATCTCAATATAAACTGGAAATAAAATGTGATTGTAAGCGCTACCTGAGAAGCATAGATTAATGTTTCAATCTGCAAGCAAGATAATGCCTCCGTTTGCTCAATTTCCTCTCTTATCTCCAAATCATATGTTGGTTCAGGTGGCTGCACAGCAGACAAGGATGATGTCTCCACAATCGGGTCAGGATGAGGAGGTCCTATAGACAATTTAGGAGGGCGCTGCATAATGATCATGTTTAATTTAAGATCAATCTAACAAAGACACCAATAAAAGCACGGAAAAGACACTACACATTGCTTAAAACAATATATACACATTCATAAACAAAAAGAAAATAAAGTCCACCAAGCAAACACTCACATAATCGGTAAATGTTTCTCCTGCCGTTCCACCTTCACCTTCCTCTTGCTCAACTTCGATAGCTACCTGAAACAAAAGGCCAAATTCTTATGCTACCAAAAGAATGAACAAGATAATGTAGGCTCTTACATTGTAAATTTCTAACATCGACCTAGTGATATGATCCCTTCCTAAGGAAACTTGTCATGTTAAATGTCTACCAACATTATACACATAAGGCTTTGGCGGAACAAGTTAGAGTGTTTAGGTATCTACCTCAAAACCTTATGTGCAACTTTTGGAGAAAGTGCTAACATTACGACCCATCTTGACTTCTACTTACAACAGTTTATGTAGGCGATCCCTAAACAAAGGTAGTACTCCGTAGTTTCTTTATTGTTGTACACCTTGTGTTTATGTCCATGCTTGTTTCAAGACTTAAGCGACTGAATTAGTCATATAAGATAGATGGAAACTTTTTGAGGATATGTTTTTCCTGCTCGCAATCATTGCACTTGACCATAAGATTATCGGTTGCTATATAATTTCGTTAGGAGCTAAAGCCAGGCATGCAAATTCAATGCAGTTCCCCTTGCATTTCCATGTTCCAGCTACCAAAACATTGAAATTAATCTTCTAAGCAAATGCATATAACCAAGCATCCGTGGCAATAAATGCATACTCCCACTGTCCCAATCATTTATTTACCTTTCTTATTCTGCTTGAGGGGTATTTAAAAAAAAATGATTGGGACGGAAGGAGTAATAAGTATTAGTGTCCAATAAGCACAACATTTCGAATCCGTAAAAGAAAATAAGTGTAGAAGTTAAAATTGAGGTAGAGAAAGCTGGAAAGTAGAAGACGAAGACGGGAGCGGGGAAGGAACCTCATTGACTTCTTCAACAGGAGGCGGAGGGATGAGCTGATTAATCTTAGAAACGTCAACAGCAAGATCAATAGCACACTGAGGACACTTAAACCTAGCAAGACCATGGGGAACATTGAGTATAGCTTTACAATTAGCACAAGGGAGCTGCATCTTGGTGGGATCGATCCCCTGAGCTTGAACCTGCTGCTGCGGAGGAGGAGGAGTTGGCGGAGGCGGAAGTAGAAGAGGAAGAGAGGGAGGAGGAGGAGTGGTCAAATTAGGGTTAGGGTTAGGGTTAGGGTTAACGGTAGAAGGAAGAGGAAGAGGCGGAGGAAGTGGCGGAGGAGGAATAGGAATAGGTCGGAAATTCTTAAGTAGTTCAGGAGGAAGCATTTGAGGAAGGCGGCATTTGGGACAGACAAACTCAGCAACACCAGATGCAACAGTTAAGATGAGACGACAACCGGCGCACCTCACTTGACAACCAACTGCTGCCGCTGCGGCGCCGTTTGATTGAGTTGGGAGTGACATTTTGGAAGTGTCAAGCACAAGATTCAAGAGAGGTTCGAGGATTGCGGGAGGAAATAGGGGGATAATTTTGGAGGATTTGTGTCAAATACTCACGTCGGAAGCTCGGATGGGGAGAAAGGGGAGACAGAACGTGAGCAAGGTTGGGTTTTTTTATTTTTATTTTTGATTTTTGATATTTCGGGGGGTTAGTTTACCAGCGCCAAACGCGTTTTCTGCTCAAATGGTTGCCGCCCTCGATCCCTCTACTAAAACCATGTTCTTTTGAAATGAACTAGGCAGATACCGTACAATTTCTACGGTTTTTTACGTAAAATGTTAAAAAATTTAGTAATTACTCCCTCCTATTCTTAATAACCCTCACCTTTCATAGAGGGTACGGAAATCGAGGGATGAGAGTATTATATGGTCAAGTATTGTAGTGGGGTAGGAGATTGGAGAGAGGAAAGGTATTGTGTGATTAAAATAAGTATTGTTGTGGGGTAAGGTGATTAAAATAAGTATTGTTGTGGGGTAAGGTGATTAAAATAAGATAAAGTATGATTATTGTGTGGTATTGTTGTGGATGGAGTGATTAAAATAAGTATTAAAGTTTGCCAAATAAAGAAATAGGGAGAGTATTGTGAATATACGAAAAAGGAAATAGGGAGAGTTATTTAGAATAAGAGGGAGTACTAGTTTTAAACCCGTGCAAAATTGCACGGGTATGTATTTAGGTCGGAATGAATATTTTTTAATGAATATTTTTTTTTTTGCATTTCTATTGTAATTATCTAATAGTTCTAAATCAGTGATCTACGTGTTTAATGTTTACACTTGTTTCAAATACGTGTTCAAATGCAATGGTTTAAGAGGAAATAACGTAATATACTATTGTAAGTACAATTTGCATACATAACAAACTTTACAATCCGAATAAAGAAAAATAATTTAATAATCTACACGACATGTTTTAATGTACTTTTTCAAATCGTCATAGGCGTGGACCGTATGTAAATAAATCCCGAACATACATGAAAGGTGTTGGGAAATGTGTCCTCAACAATAGTGCGATCACATGATTTAATATCATAATTAAATCTCATACTAAGAATACGTGAGGGATGATTCTTTATATAGTCGACTGATCGACATTTATCGGTAATGATTGGCTAATTAGAGTTTGACATTACTGTCGTGTGACGGTGATGGTCAGTTGATCCCTTTAGGTCACACCTATAGTATGAGGCCCAAATAGATATTTAATTAATTGTATGCGATACAGATTAGTTAATTCCTTAATTATGGGAGTGCAATTTTACTTTTTATTGTAATGTGATTAAATAAGATTTAATTTAGTAATTAAGTGTTAATTACTAAATTAGCTGAGGTATTATATAAGTTTAGAGGTAGAGGTAATTAGTTATTTAAAGTTACAAGAAGTTGTAATTTTAACTAACTAGTAATTATAGGACCCATTATATGTTGATATAATGGTAGTATACTACTCAAAAAGTGGAGTATATATTATATTATTAATTGTAATATTTAAGTGTTAAATAATTACATTAATAATTAATTATGTAAGATAGTTAAACATATAACTTATAAGCATTTGTGGGACAAATGAAAAAAGACAAAAATGGACCAAAATGGATCCAAATTTTCGGCCAAATAAAGAGAACAAAAGATGATCTTTTGTCTTTTGTTTGTGTTGATTAAAGTGTGATTGTGACACATCACACAAGCTTTATTCATACTACATCTTACATATATGTTCCCTACACTCCACCTACACCATACAAAAGAGTAAAAACAAAAGCAAAAACTTTTTCCCACATGCTCCAAGGCCACCGGTTTTTGGCCCTTAAATATGAGCATTGGTTGCTCATTTTTCCACTAAGCTTTTGCTTGTTTTTCTCTCTAATTTTCCCTCACATGTAATTGCTAAAAAATTCTCACAAATACTAATACACTCAATCTATTACTAGAGGTAGTAATACTAGAAATATTAGTATTATTAAGGTTACATTTCTACTACATATCTAGTTAATATTAGTAGGAATTTTTGGGATTAATCTTGGGTGCAACTTATTGGAGTGTCTTCTATACTTGGAGTCTTAGGAGGATCATCCATCACATTAAGCTCAAGAACAAGTGAAGGAAGGTGACCTTACTTGTGCCCTATATTTCGAACCATATAGCAATGTAAGGGAAATTGTTTTTCCTTATAAATCTTTCATTTTGTTATGCATGCACTAGATCTAAAGAACAAATAATTAACAAGTTAATTAGTTCACTGTTAGAGGAGTCTAATAATAGGTATATGAACCTAACAAAAGGGCCACACGATATCACAATTGTACATACCCACTTACTAATTGGACTCAATCCATCTTAATTGGACGTTCAGCCAAAATCATGTAGAAACCCTAAAATTTAAGACGAAATATATATACATCCTTCCCCCTTCCAAACCCTAACTATTTCGTCTAAATTTCATTACACCGCCTCCTGTTTTCTCTCCCTCTCTCTTACTCATTCTCTGACTAAAACTCTCTGTCTCTCACTAAAAATCACACAATCCCGTCACCTCCCTCGTGCTGCCTCTTGTAGATTATCAACAATGGCTTCTCCTCCCTCTATTTACCGCATGCAGATGATCATGAATGAAGATGGGGAAGGTTTCCAAGTGTTTTTCTTAGATTCCTAAAGCAAAATATTTTCATTTCATGGTAATTTCTATCTTCATCAATTTATTTATGTTATTTAGTCTGCATATTAACATGATTTTCATTTATTTTTAATTTATTCTAAAATATTTGTCTATAGTCTTGAATGTAACAATATTTTACCGGATTTGAGTTAAACATGGTAATTAAAAGTTCGACATTGTAGATACCTCATTTCTGCACCCCTCGCAAACCACCCGGTGATGATTGGGCCGCATGTTTGGTACGCGGAACGATTTGTGACAGCTCGTAAGTTTGTCGTCAAGTGATTGCTCAAACACTAATGTCTACCTCTTAGTTGTCATCTACGCGCCGATACGGTCGTTTTGACAGTAATTAGAGTACATTTGGAGTCCGGGCCTAAAACCGTCTCCATTTTCTGATAACCGTTAAATCCCGAGTCAGAATGTTTTGAAATGTTCCGGATATTTCTATTCCATATTTCACAATCTTTTAATCTTTGGTAAAGAATTTCCCGTAATATTCATACAAAATATTAAGGAAAACCAAATTTATTCCCTCCTTCTATAACTTAAACACGGAAATCTTTCTTCCGCAGGAGGAAACCACTTGGGAACAGACGCAGCAGGTGCTGCGCCTCTTCCAAGAGACGCAGTGACTGCTGCGCCTCTTCCCAGTCCTTTCTCGCGTATTTTTCGTATCTTTTTCATATCTTTCCGAGATTCACTTCCAAAGTCTCTCCGAAACCCTAATTCCTTCACGTGATTAGTATAAATAGGAGCCTTCGCTCCTCATATTTCTCACGCGAGTGTCTGCCCTTCTCTTCTCCCTTTGCATTCTAGACCTTTGTTCTTACTTTTTAGCGTCTACGTGCTTGAACATTCGACCACGTAAGCTCGGATCCTTCTGAGTACCAGCCTCGTTTGCATGACCGACCAATTTGACCAACTCCACATCAATCAACTTAATTAATCTAATCGTTTTTCCTCTTACGAGGGCACTTTCGTCTACATTCGAGTCGAACATCAATAATCGATAACTTAGTCTTTCTCGTTTCGTCAAACATGTAAGTCTGAGGGTGTAAATCCTCCTTTATTTATTGTTATTTACCTTTTTATATCATCATTAATGTAAGGTTTATGTTGAAAACACCTCTTAAAACCGATTTCTAAAACCGTGCTTTAAAACCTCTTTTTACGGATTTCCAGAAGACAAACCGTCGAGAAAGGACGCAGCAACTGCTGCGCCTCTTCGAAGGAGCGCATTTCCTGCTGCGCCTTTTCGTGAGGCTGCCGCAGTTTCTGCTTCCTTTCTTCTTCCTTCGTCCTCTGTAATTCGTCAATCTTTTGTCTGTTTCATTTGTTTTCTTTAATTCTTCGATACAATAGTCTAATAATCTCATCTGTATAATATCGTTCATCATTAATAGTTAATTCATCACTTAAATCCGACTTAAATCCGACTTAAATCCGACTTAAATCCCAAGTAATCTCATATTTGCGGGTTTTCGTCATTAAATTCAATCCGGGTTGTAGGGATTCGATTCGTTCATATCGGGTTTCTGGAATTCGACCGTTGATATATTTTCATCTGTCTTTTGTCGTATCCGTCATTAATTTGTCATGTTTAGCCTATTTTCTTCACCTATGTCACTAATCAATAGTTCATTCATGTAAATAATTCGTTTGCATCCGTCTCATCCATGTTTTATTGCTTTTATGACCATTAATCACATGTAAATAACCTATTGATCACTTTCATCCGAGTAAATATACTAATCAACCCTTAAATTCGCCAATTTACATTAACGATTTGCAGTTCCGGCTTCACAGCCAGAACCCACCCTTGGAACAGACGCAGCAACTGCTGCGCCTCTTCCAAAGGGTGCAGTCCTGCTGCGCCTGTTCCAGGATGAGTTCTGTCTCTGAACTCCGTTGTTGCTTGACCTAGTTTAATTAGCTTACGTATAATTGACTATTAATCGTAATATCACCTACTGATCTGTTCGTTAATTCTTTCTTTTATTCTTTTTCTCAAATTTATCCGTTTTAAAGGTATTTTCGACATAAATCAATGAAACCCGATGTAATTATTGTAATTTTTATTATAGTTTTCTATCGTTGTGATATTTATCGCATTTGTATGATTTATTTACGTGTTTTCACATGTAATTGAGCATTAAATCCTATTTCGACCCAATTGTATGCTAAATTAATTGTCAACCAACCTAGTCTAACTCTCACATGCTAGGATTAAAACTTGGATGTTGCATTGCATGCATATAATCGACGATATATCGAGTATAGATGATGTCCCTAATCATTAGTAGAGGCCGCTATCGAGGCGGGCGGGATTAGGTGTTCGATCAAAAGAGCTTCCTAATACGTACCCTCACCCCTTACTCCATATCTCTGTGAACATCCGTATTCATTGGCATCCACGAGAGTCATTATAGACATAGAATGCTAAGGGTAACGATTGTTTAGTGTTCATGTCACTACTTTGTGTCTTGACATGACACGAGGTATTCGAACGGTTCCAATTTTCCATAAAAATTGGTGGCGACTCCAACAAATGCAAACGCTTGTTCTCTCCTCCAAGTGCCCCCGTGGGCCCCCGTTGTCCACAGACATGCAAATCATGATTTTTCCTTTTCATTCGTTGATAGCGTTCACAAATTTGTGCAAAAGTGTTTCATTAATGCAAAAGTGTTTCATTAATTGCATTTTTAGCATAATATTTTTTTAGATCTTTCAGTTAATTAGATTTACATTTGCTATAAACACTTCTAAATCATTTTTTTTAATATTTATTGCGATTTGGTTCATAATATAGTAGATCTATTATATTCGTGATGTAAAAGTTGGAAAATTTTAAGATTAACAATGTGTAGTGTTATTAAAGATTGAATATGACGATTTGGGGAATTTTATGTTAAACAACATTAGTGATTGTATTAGTTTTAGTCGATTATAATTGTTAATTAAAAAGTTGCATGTTTTTCGAGTTGAAATCCATGAATATATGTTTTTTAACATAAAAAAAATACACCTCAATGCTATTTGAGATTTTTTTTAAAACATGTCAAAAATTATTATGCGTAATGATATTTATCCTAAGATTAACAATGTGTAACGCTCCTTTTTTTTTTCAAGAGTTTTGTTTTTACTCCTGCATTGACCAATTAATTTACTCTTGCATTTTAAAGAGTTGTTGAAAATTCACATTAATTTATACATCTTTAAATTTGATTCAATGTTTTTTTAACGGTATGTACCACAATAGTGGAAATAAGTAGTACTTGTTTTTTGACAGAAATTGTGTCAATTTACCACTTTAGATGTATAATGAAGTTGATAATAACTTAATTTTTTTATGAATAATAACATGTTTTCAGAAGTTGAAATTAGAAGTAAAGTAATAATATATAATGCTGAACGACAATACATTAATACTTGTTGAGTTTGAAATAAAATAGTAGATACAGAAAAAAAAAAAAAAAAAAGGCTTACATTTTCGTCTATTAGAATCAATTCAACTCCTTTCACGTCATATAGCTTCTTGTCTAACCTTTTGTGCCATAGTCTCATGACCCGAACAGTAATTTGCTCTGTCCTCGACGTTTCTTTCTTGATGTTGGCGATGGGAATACTCTAGAACTGTGTCATTGTCTTGTTTTTAAATGCTTTGTTATTATTTTTGATGGCGTGAGTTATATTGTTGTTTTGCACTGCTATTTATACTACAAATTACCACATTGTCCACCTATGCCATTATTCCACTAAGCCACTACTTGCAATACTCTGTAACTGTTCCCCGCCACTTAATTAACTGCATAACTGCCTCTATATTGTATCTGCAATTGTTATTTTCTGATTTATAGATTTCGGAATTTAATTGACCCATTTTTCAGATTGTACGGGTGATGTGTGTTTAACATGACGATATTAATGTAGCCTCTAAAAGTTACTTGTCGAAGTAGAAATTACTCGGTAGCCTATCATTGTCACCTTCCGACTTCGGAGTGCGCGCTGATAGTAAAGTTGCCA
Organism: Silene latifolia; assembly: GCF_048544455.1. NCBI lineage: Eukaryota > Viridiplantae > Streptophyta > Magnoliopsida > Caryophyllales > Caryophyllaceae > Silene > Silene latifolia. The sequence continues at coordinate 221,636,125 of NC_133537.1, read as the reverse complement.
TAATTTTTGCTCTAAGTAAATAAATCATCGGTGATGAACGGCTTTCTGTACAGATTTGAGAGGATTATTTAAAAAAAAAAAACACATATTAAAGTTTTACAATTGTTTAATTATCGTGTTATATTTCAAAAAAAAATATTTTTTTAAACAATTGTGAATAATTTGTGTTATAATTTTTTAAAATTTGTAAATTTAAATATTTCAATAAATTTAAAAATTTATTGGTTTTTTTAGCGAAATAAAAAATTTAATTTAGCTTGAACCGCTTGTTGAAGTGTAAATTTACTCGGCAGCCTATCATTGTCTCCTACCAATTTCGGTGGTGCGCGGATGATGGAAAAGTTGCCGAGTTTTTTGCTCCAAGTAAATGCTCAGTCATGATTATTTTTTTAAAAAAATATATCGTACTATCTAGTTTTAAAAATTATGTAAGTTATGTAATTTATTCGCGTTGTTTGTAATAATTAATTTTATTAATTTATGTAATATATTCCCATTAATTATATGTAATTCATTCCTGTAGTTAAATGTAATTTATTCTCGTAATTATGTAATTTTATTATTAATTATGTAATTCATTCCGATTATATGTAATTAATTTCATTTATTCCGATTTGTAATTAATTCCGATTATATGCAATTAATTTCATTTATTCCGATTGTATGTAATTATTTCATAAATTTTTTTCTAAGACGGAAATTGTCGCATGTTTGTATTGGCAGACGATTTGAAGAAATAAATTCTTTGTACACCAAGGGGACCCACCATAACCTGAATTTCAAAAAAAAAAAAAGTTGTACAAATGACGTGGCTTAATCTCCATTCAGCATTGTTTTTCGAATTAATAAAGATAAGATTATATGCAATTAATTTCATTTATTCCGATTGTATGTAATTATTTCATAAATTTTTTTCTAAGACGGAAATTGTCGCATGTTTGTATTGGCAGACGATTTGAAGAAATAAATTCTTTGCACACTAAGGGGACCCACCATAACCTGAATTTCCAAAAAAAAAAAAAAGTTGTACAAATGACGTGGCTTAATCTCCATTCAGCATTGTCTTCTGAATTAATAAAGATAAGATGGTGAATATAAAGTCACATAATAAAATTAACAAACCGTATTAGTCTTCAAAAATACTTAAACAAATTAGTCATTATAATTATTAATATTTAAGATTTATGTATATGAATTGTTAATAATATTATGACTAAAAAATGTACAATAACCAACTAGTCCTTGTAAGAATATAATTTGGTATATTTTATGTAAGGTCAAAAATTTGTTATGCTGCATAATTTGGTATTGCAATCGTATTTCACGCATTGGTCTTGAAAGATAATTCTATCAGTAACTTTTCTATAAAACCGTCCAATAGCATAGGACGACCCAATAAGAGAATCTAGCCCAACCAACACAAGGAGATACAAATAAACACAACTGTACAATAAGAAAAGGAAAAAAAAAAAAAGATTCGTACTACATCCTCCAACCCACCTTATCCTTCACAACCGACACCAACTCCGATTACTGCTGCGTACAGCCATCGCTCCGCCACATCCTCCATAGTCGTACCACTATTACGATCCTATCTCCTTTGGTTGGCCATTTCCATTCTTTATCATCGTCGGCAGTCCAATGGACACCAACTAACAACATTCATTTAGGTTTCGATTTTGAGCTTTAAAATTCAATTTCCAAATTGTTACAATGAGTAGTTATTTTAACTTGCAATATAGATATTTTATGTGAAAATCTTAAGTGAAGTATTGGATTTTTAATCAACTGTACGTAGAGTTTAGCATTCAAAACTTACAATTTTAACTTGAAAACTTGATTTAGTTATGATGAAAACTCAACCCTTATAACTTTTTTTTTTTTTTTTTTTTTTTTTTGTAAAACTTGGAATTTTCTTGACTTTTGTAAGATGAGTTATTTAGTTTCTTAAACTCCAATTTTAATTGGATAACCTGGTATATTAGATGAAAGATTTGGATGAAGACTTGGAGTATGGTCGTTATTTGGTGTCGGGTGGAGGTTGCATTCATGGTTTTCAGAGAACGAAGAACGTGGTTGAAGAAGGCAGTTGAAGAAGGAAAAGAGGTATTAGACCGTGAACACAATTTGAGATTGATTTAATTTTTTGGGCCTTGTTGTTATTGGGCTGATCTTATATTATGAGACAGTCTTATATAACAATTTGTGTAATTCTATTGATTATATGTTCACTTGTTCGGCCCAATATCTATAGAGTATTTATATAGAATAGTCAATACTAAAAGGCCCAATTCCTTACTGAAAAATTTGAGCAGGATGGAATTAAATTGAATTAAAGTGAGCTTAATTGTACTGAAGTGTGTTGACCGAAGCTGAATTGAACTGACATGAGTTGAGATGAATAAAACTGAATAAGTTAAGCTGAACTAAAATGAACTGAGCTGAATGAGAGTTGAAATTTACTGAAAAGAACAGAGCCTTATGCCTCTTTTTTTGTAATTACTCGTACTTTTTTAGGTATAGACTTTACTTTTTCACACATGTTTTTTAATTATTTTTTGGGTTAATTAATAGCAACTAGTTTTGTGCTCGTGCAAAAAACACGGAATATATATATATACACACAGTAATAAGATCAAGTGAGTCATCCTCTTACACGGGAGTCCATAAGTCCTATTATGGGCCATTGGATCTTGGAAATGGAGGACTAAGATGAGACAACAAAATTAAGGTTAATGCTCTAATTTTGCCATCTTCTTCTAATTTTCTCATTAACTACATTAATCCTCCTCATCTTTCATTCACCAACTCATTATCACATCTCCTCATTCTCTCTCTATATCTCACTTCTTCATATTCTCTCCAAAAAAACCAAGAAAAAAAAAACCCAAAAACCCAAACAAATAAAAAACCCAAAAAATCCAAATAAATCATTTACTCATCTTTTCCTCATTCACCATCCACCTACCACCACCAACCAGAAACCACCACAGTCGCCGACCGCCACCGCTGCCGCCACCACCACCGCCGCCGCCCCAACTTCATTTTTTAAAGTTTTTTTTTTTAATTTTTTTTAACTTGATGTTTGTTTGTTTGTTTGTTTGTTTTTTTTTTTTTTTTTTTTTTTTCCTTATATCGTCTGCTATATAATATTGTTTTAAATTTGTGAGTTTTTTTAAATTTTAATCTTAGATCTACTAAAGTAGATCAATTTTCATTGACCCGTTTTTTTTTTTCATTTCCGTTTTTTTTTTTTTTTTTTTTTTTTTTTTTTTTTTTTTTTTGGTGTTTTTTTTTTTTTTTTTTTTTTTTTTTTTTTTTTTCCGGTTATTGACATTCTTACAAATTATAGTGTGATTTTAGTACTAAATCTATTAGTTATGAAATCTCATTTTTTACTTTTTTCTTGTTGATATCACTTTGTTAATATCCGTCTTGTTACATATATTTGCCAAATTTCGTATTTAAAATTTTGTCTTGGTATTGTGTGATTTAGGATCTATTAAACTTACTTGTTCGGTTAAAATTACACTTTTGTCCGTTAAAATTACACTTTTTTCCGTTAAAATTACACTTTTTTCGGTTAAAATCACAGTTTTTTACCGTTAAAATTACACTTTTTTTCTGTTAAAATTACACTTTTTAACGTTAAAATTACACTTTTTTTCCGGTTAAAATTATAATTTTTCCCGTTAAAATTACACTTTTTTCTATTAAAATTACACTTTTCTTCATTAAAGTTACATTTATCTCTATTATTAAAGTTACACTTATCTCTACTAAGGTTACCCTCTCAATGACTAAAGTACGCTTTTGGACTAAAGCTAGAACAATTTGGACTGAAGTTACACAAATTTGGACTAAAATTACACAATTTGGACTAACTAATGGAGTTATTTGTAATTTAGACAATTTGGACTAAAGATACACAAATTTGGAATATAGTTATATAATTTGGACTAAAATTACACTTTTATTGACTAAAATTACACTTCCGTGGACTAAAATTAAACTTTTGTAGACTAAAGTTACACATTTGTGGACTTAAAATTACACTTTTTTGGACAAAAATTACACTTTTTTAGACTAAAATTACACTAATAAAATGATAAAAGATATACACTATCAATGTACTAAAGTTACACTTTAGTCGACAATGATTGAAATTGCACAATATCAAAATGAATTGTGTAACTTTAGTCCAAGTTTAGTCGTAAATAGTGTAAATTGTAGTCCAAATTTAGTCGTAAATAGTGTATTTTTAGTCCAAATTATGTAATTTAAGTCCAAATTTGTGTAATTTTAGTCCAAAATTGTGTAATTTTATTCCAAATTGTGTAACTTTAGTCCAAATTGTATAACTTTAGTCCAAATTTTACCTTTACTCCAAAGTGTATTTTTAGTCCAAATTATGTAATTTCAGTCCAAATTTTGTATTATCAGTCCAAAATTGTGTAATTTTAGTCCAAAATTGTGTAATTTTAGTCCAAATTGTGAAATTTTAGTCAAAATTTGTGTAACTTTAGTCCAAATTGTATAAATTAGTAATAACTCCATTAGTTAGTCCAAATTGTCCAAATTTAGTCCGTTGAAAATGTAACTTTAGTCCATTGAGAATGTAATTTTAGTCCGATGAGTGTGGAACTTTAATAGAGATAAGTGTAATTTTAGCTAACAAAAGTGTAATTGTAACATACAAAAGTGCAATTGTAACAAACAAAAGTGTAATTTTAACAAATAAAAGTGTAATTTTAAGCAACAAAAGTGTAATTTTAGTTACAAAAGTAAAATTGTAACAGACAAAAGTGTAACTTTAGCTAACAAAAGTGTAATTTTAACAGAAGAAAGTGTAATTTTAGCAGAAAAGAAGTGTAATTTTAACAGAAAAAAGGTAATTTTAATAGAAAAAAGTGTAATTTTAACAGAAAAGAAGTGTAATTTTAACGAAAAAAAATGTAATTTTCATAGAAAAAAGTGTAATTTTAATAAAAAAAAAAGTGTAATTTTAACCAAAAAAACGTGTAATTTTAACAGAAATAAGACGATATTTTAGAGTATTAACAAGACAATATAACAAAATTCAAAAATTATCAAAAAATTCACAAGACAATATAACAAAATTAAAAAATGCACCAAAAAAAAAAACGAAATTGAAATAAATAAATAAATAAAAATCTTCAAAAGTAGATCCGATTTTTTTTTAAAAAAAAAAAAACAACTAGAAAAAATACGAAATTTGTAAATAAAAAAACCAAGAACCGAGATCTAAAAAACGAAATAACTAAAAAAACGAAATCAAAACTGAGTAACTAATAACAAACAACTGAGTAACTGAGTAAAAAATTTAGATCTAAAAATTACCAATAACAATAAATTAATAAACAAAACTAAAAAAAACCGAAATAAAAAAAAAAACCAAAAAATCAAAAATTACAACTAATAACCCCTTCCCCAAATCTCTGAAAAAAAAATACAAAATTTGTAAATAAAAAATAAAGAGATCCGGAAAGAAAGATCCGAACAGCCCAGATCTGAAAAGAAAAACGAAAAAAAATTTAAATGAGGAGAGGAGGCGGGAGGAATTCAACCGCAGGAGGAGGTGCGGTGGTGTAGAGGATGGTGGTTGTGTTCGAATGACGGTGTTGGTGGCGGTATTCGAATGGCGAGGTGGCAGTGGTGGGAGGCTGGGTTGTTGGAGGTCGAAATCTCGGTGGTGTTGTTGTTGTTGATGATGTCGTGAAGGCTGGTAGTTCGTGACGGTATTGGTGGTGGTCGTGAGGTTTGGTAGTGCGATGGTTGGTGAAGGTGGTGTCGGGTAGGCGGGTTCGTGGGGTGGGCTGGTGGTGGTAGCAGTGGTGGGTGATAGTGGAAGGAAGGAGATGCGGGTTGGTGGTGGTCGGGTGGTTGTCGGTGTAACACCCCCATATCCAGAGGAGCCTTAACTAGGCCTTCCTTAGCATATAAGGGCATTATCATCTCGGTTGCCCGAGGTAAGTAATAATCAAATGTCGATAAAAGAACGATTATGTTATATTACAAGTGATTTAAAACCAACAAACATTATAAAAGTTACAACTCAAGGCTACTCGCTATTACTATCAAATCTCGTGAAGACTCATCCCTGCCCGGACTCCAGCAATCCACGATATCGACACCTGCTAAGACATACTGCTCACCATAAGGGATCACGGCAGACACATAAAACAACAAGACAACCACACAAGGTCAGTATGAGATAAGACATGACAAAACCAACGACATCTAGCAATACAACACAACACAATCAGTCACACACACAATCACACCCACTCCAATCAATCTCCGTCACCGACTGTCCACTGGACCAGCCCTGCCAGTGGGGGACCACAACCGTTCCCACCTAAGCCCCGCTCATCATACCGAGCGATAACCCTGTCCCATTAATGTGCACATCCCCTCCCGTGGCGGGTTCCACGGAGGGCGAAACTAGGGCGTGAAGCCACTCCCGCAAGTGACTCCACTCAGCCGAGAACGCATCTCGAGAACCAGAGACAAACAATCACAACCATTAACCAGCAATCGAAACCAGAAACCGTCACAGTACGAATACGATAATATTCAACAATCATAATACAACCACAACAACCGACACACTAGACCATCTACAGAAACTGAGTAGGCGAACCTACCTTTAAGCAACCGCAACCAATCCATGCCAACATACGACATATCCAGCAATCAAGCAATGCCTATAACCACAGCACAATCATCTATTACTATAAAGCAAACCCTAACTGCAAAGACAAGGATACGGATGATGATGACGACATACCTACAAGGAGAAACCCGGCAAAAGACCGCTACCCGACTCAAGCTATGCTCTCCTAACGCACAAGGACCTTCAAAAGGCTTCCATGGAGGTTTTATGGTGAAGGGAAGGGAAAGAGGCGACTAGAGGATAGAAGGAATGAGTCGGAAATGATTTGCGGATTTAACAAAACGCGATTAAAAACCCTCGCTGAAAACCCGATACTCGATCGAGTGTCCCACATACTCGATCGAGTGACCCCATACTCGATCGAGTAACCACGATACTCGATCGAGTAGCCTCTACTCTATCGAGTACCACTCACAACTCACACCCCAAGGTAACTTGGCACGCACTTCTAAGGATTATTCTCGCTCCCAAGGTCAGTCAACTCTGGTCAAAGGGTTCCTAAAAGGGCGGGTATTACAGTCTTCCCCCCTTAAAAAGAACTTCGTCCCCGAAGTTCAACTCACCTACCTTAACGCACAAGACACGGAAAACAACGACATCACCACTCTTTCGACACAAGTCACAACTCCCCTGAAATGTCATTCCCCCACGTCATCATCATCACTATCTAACGCTCTATATATATATATATCGACTCTTGTCAGCTATCATATAAAACACCAACCTCGCACTGCAAACCAACACCAACAACGATCACCCATCATATTACGGGATTACTCTCTTTACTAGTAACAACCATCAACACGAAACATCTCATATCAACAGGCTTACGACACATGGCACCACAACTACCTCTTTATGATCGTCTTTTAAAACATACTATCAATTTTCGCTTCGACGCATGAATTATTCAACGAACTAAAGTGACTACTTACAACTTCATACAAGCAATGTGACCAAAGTAATAAAAAATTTTGTAAATAAACAACAAAGCATTATAAACGAACAACAACATAATTTCAAAATCAGCCTTTTTATTTTGCGACATTACTCTTCCCCTCTAAAAAGGAACTTCGTCCCCGAAGTTCACCACCAATTACCACACCTGTTACTTATTACTTGCATCGTAACATAAATTAAAACCATATTATTTATTATGGACATTACTCACTAATCATATATTCATTAAATTAGAAAACATACACAACCCACCCGAATAACTAGTCGCCGTCGAGAAAGCATGGTAATATCATATGTACAAGTGTATGAAAATATGTAACTCGGATGAATAGATAGTAAATATGGCGGATGTAATATTAAAGCAACAAGAAACAATCGTCACTTCACTACTTGTTATAAATATGCATATAAAACCCAAGCGCGACTTCTAACATACGACATTAACGGTTCAAAGGTGTTACTAAGCATCACTAACCATGCTAAACATCAAACATACAATTATGTAACCATTAAACAATTTTTAATTTTCGAAAAGTTCCTATAACAGTGCTACTCGATCGAGTATGTAGGGGTACTCGATCGAGTGCCCGCTACTCGGTCGAGTGTCTTGGCTACTCGATCGAGTAGCCCTGAGATCAGAATGCCTAATTTCAGTCACACCCGTAGCTACTCGACCGAGTATGAGGTACTATGTCGAGTAGCTACAGGTCAAATTCATGGAAAATCCTGTCATAACCCGCATATATATATACATAATCGTCACATAACTTGAGTCGGGATGACTTTCCGACTCACAAAACCCTGCAATCAAACCAAGCTAATAAATCCGGCCTTATGGCCAACCATACAATTCCAAGATAAAAGTTCTAACAACCAACAACTACTAATATCCAACATCAACGATCATAACAAGGATAAAGAAATAGGAGTGTCACTCCTGCTGCTGCTGCTGCTCCTCCTCCTCCTCTATCACCTCATCACCACCACCATCGCCTCCTGATGTGCCCGCTCCAGATGACCCAATACCCGCATCAACCCCCGCTCCAGCTCCAGGACTCACGTACCACGGGGTCAAGCCGCCAAAGGCAAAGGACTGAGGCGTCCCCCAAGCTGACTGATCCACCCCGTAAGAGTGGAAAACCCCACTATAGTCCCCAACTCCACTCCACCATACCGGATGCGGTCCCTCTGTCCCAATCCCCTGAGTGTACGCCATCTCGTGCATATTCCTGAGTGTCAACGTAGATGACACTCTCTCTGCCAAGTAACTCGATCGCGTCTCCGAGGTGTCAAGGTAGGGGTAGCACGGAAAAGGGTGCTGCTGTGGTGGTGCTACCGGCCGTGGTCTAGTCTCAGCGGTCCTCTCTCTCACTCTATGGGTCTCTCCCCAACCTGGGCCTCTCCTCCACTACCGTCGCGTTCTCCCCCTTCTTTGGCTCAGGCATCACCTGGAGAATCGTGTCATCTATGAGGTACGTCCTCAACTGTCGAGGTACATCATCACCCTCCTCCTCCTCATCGGAGTCCACAACTATGACCATCGGGTCTAACAGCTCTGTCGGTGGGAGGTGCACAGGAGCCGGAATCTTCATCCAGCTCATGCCCCACACTCTCCAAGCAAGGCTGCCATCAGTTAAAGTTCTCAACCACTTCAGGTCGAGGTAGTAGTCACGGTCCATGATGGGCACCCGTGTAGCCAGGGGCACATACTCCGAAGAAGCCTCAAAGGTGGTTAGCTTTTCAGCTAACCTAGTGGCGATAGCGCCACAGCTCAAGTACCGGGAAGTGGCAGTAGCCATCAAAGCAAGAATAGCGCAGACGATGGCAGGAGCATTAAAGACCACCTTTTCGGTCCGCTCCGGGTTGAGGTAAGACATCAGAAGAAACACCTCATGATTATTCAGTTTACTGATATCCGGTCTATCATAAAGGAGGTTCGAAAGAGAACGAAGAAAGATCCTCAAGGTAACATGCTGAACATCATTAATCAACATGTTACTTTTAGAGTGAAAATCACCAAAATTCATCCTTCAACATGATATGTACCATATATAGTGTTCAATTTCATCATATAACATGTAAAACAACCTAAAATAAATTTTGGTTTTGGTAACCCTAGAAAATTTCGGCCCCAATTTGGCAATTTCTAGCCTATTTCTACAACAATTAATCACCAACATTCATGAAAGGGAAACATGTGAATCATATTACAACAATTAAAAGCAATAATTTGCCCATATGAATCGAAAATTTCAGATATACCATCATCCCAACAAATTTTAAGGCATAAAAACATGTAAATAGGGAAGAAATCATACCTTGATTAAGTAGGAAAATAAAAGAATGCAAACAAATAAGAAGAAACAACCCAAATAATCACCACCAACACGAGATGAGGAAAGCTTTTGAGAGGAATTTAGGCTTAGGGTTCTAAATAAGAAGGAAGAATGAGAGGGATAAGGAAGAATAGGGGTTTTAAGAAACCCGTAAGTGGCTCTGTACTATAGCCTACTCGATCGAGTGCCCTCTACTCGATCGAGTAGGTGCTATTTCGTCGAGTATATGCAGAAAATTTCCACATCCCGACGTCCTAGCTTCCTAACTAGATCGAGTGAGGTCTACTCGGTCTAGTAAGCACTCGCACTCGGTCAAGTAAGGTTGAGTACTAGATCCGAAATACGAGATAAATTGAAGATTCCTGCAAAAACAATATCGCGTGTCGATTCCAAACTAAGTTCGGAATTCGCCACTAGTCATCACACTTACTCATTTATTAACATTACTATTCAATCATGTCATACTGTTTCAACAAATAAGGTTTATGTCTTTTACGCTACAACAAATTACCCAACTCGGTTTGCCTGCTACCGAGTTATTCATAGGCATAATCACGTCATCATACCATACTTAAACTTATCTTACCACATTACTACCAAACTCATGTTCACATCAACATGAAACATATAATTAACGATAAATCATTCTTTCATATGTCATATAAATGCACACTCTACATAGTAAATTAAGGTCTATCCTGTTCCAATTTCAATATAAGCAAAATTATTCTACACCAATCAATCATTACACAGCGGAAAGTTTCAGTCATCAAGCATTGTATACGCGCATCATTAGTTACTAATCCTCGTATTATATCTCAATACTTCCTTAATTATCGTTATTATAGCTACGGTAGGAATTATAAACTCATATAGGATCACCGTTATTAATGACTTGAAGCAAATACCAACACGATTACTATTCCTACCACAGCATACACTTCCACACTTTTCACGCATTTCTATTAAATAAACTCCTGTCACATTTCTCATAATCATCGTACAAGCTCACTTATTATGCCAAAACTTCACAATGCACCATCCAAACGCAACTATCACGTCCCTATTAACTCCAACAAAGACTCAACCACAGGTAGTTCTAACACAATCAACATACACATTTCATACGTACACACAGACTCCACGTTCCCATGCCCAGTGACTGGCTTAAGTACAATGGGGCCAAGATTTTGAAATGAGGGCGCCTACTCACCCAAAATCTAGCATCAGCGGGGCTCCCATTATACATACACCAGGTTCATTTTATTAGACTCGCTACGTTCATTATTTTCATTGGTTACAGGTTCTAAAATCGTCGCTCTGATACCACTTTGTAACACCCCCATATCCAGAGGAGCCTTAACTAGACCTTCCTTAGCATATAAGGGCATTACCATCTCGGTTGCCCGAGGTCAGTAATAATCAAATGTCGATAAAAGAACGATTATGTTATATTACAAGTGATTTAAAACCAACAAACATTATAAAAGTTACAACTCAAGGCTACTCGCTATTACTATCAAATCTCTTGAAGACTCATCCCTTCCCGGACTCCAGCTATCCACGATATCGACACCTGCTAAGACAGACTGCTCACCATAAGGGATCACGGCAGACATATAAAACAACAAGACAACCACACAAGGTCAGTACTGAGATAAGACATGACAAAACCAACGACATCTAGCAATACAACACAACACAATCAGTCACACACACAATCACACCCACTCCAATCAATCTCCGTCACCGATCGTCCACTGGACCACCCCGCCGTGGGGGACCGCAGCCGTTCCCATCTAAGCCCCGCTAATCATACCGAGCGATAACCCTGTCCCATTAATGTGCACATCCCCTCCCGTGGCGGGTTCCACGGAGGGCGAAACTAGGGCGTGAAGCCACTCCCGCAAGTGACTCCACTCAGCCGAGAACGCATCTCGAGAACCAGAGACAAACAATCACAACCATTAACCAGCAATCGAAACCAGAAACCGTCACAGTACGAGTACGATAATATTCAACAATCACAATACAACCACAACAACCGACACACTAGACCATCTACAGAAACTGAGTAGGCGAACCTACCTTTAAGCAACCGCAACCAATCCATGCCAACATACGACATATCCAGCAATCAAGCAATGCCTATAACCACAGCACAATCATCTATTACTATAAAGCAAACCCTAACTGCAAAGACAAGGATACGGATGATGATGACGACATACCTACAAGGAGAAACCCGGCAAAAGACCGCTACCCGACTCAAGCTATGCTCTCCTAACGCACAAGGACCTTCAAAAGGCTTCCATGGAGGTTTTATGGTGAAGGGAAGGGAAAGAGGCGACTAGAGGATAGAAGGAATGAGGCGGAAATGATTTGCAGATTTAACAAAACGCGATTAAAAACCCTCGCTGAAATCCCGGTACTCGATCGAGTGTCCCACATACTCGATCGAGTGACCCCATACTCGATCGAGTAACCACGATACTCGATTGAGTAGCCTCTACTCTATCGAGTACCACTCACAACTCACACCCCAAGATAACTTGGCACACACTTCTAAGGATTATTCTCGCTCCCAAGGTCAGTCAACTCTGGTCAAAGGGTCCCTAAAAGGGCGGGTATTACAGTCGGGTGAGGTTTTTTTTTTTTTGTTTTTTTATTTTGGTTTGTTGATGAGAGGAAGAGAGGATGAGAGATGTGGTTTTGATTTTGGAATGAATGAAAGAGAGATGAGTGAGTGGATGATAAGAATAATATTAGAATGAGGAGGAGATTAGGAATGATTAGGGAGGAAGATTAGCTAGATGCATTTCTAGCCCTCCATTGAGATGCAATCTCCTCCCTCCATCCCCTTCATCCTAAGGCCCTTAGAAGGACTTAAGGACTCAATAGATGTAAGGGACTTTGGAGAACTTCACACACACACACACACACACACACACACACACACACACACACACACACACACACACACACACACACACACACACACACACACACACACACACACACACACACACGCACACACACACACATATATATATATAGGATCAGGATCCCGTACGAATTGTTTTACGGTGCGAACCGTAAGAACCAATGTATCCAGGGGCACTTTTGTATATCTGAGAACATTTCCCCAAAATTAAACAAACCCTGACAACCACAAACCTCTTTTACACTCTCTCTCTCTCTCTCTCTCTCTCTCACATCTACATCCACCACCACTGCCAGTCACCGGTGACCACCACTTTGAGACACCGTCTACCACGCCGCTATACTCCGGCGACATCACCGGCGCATATTCTAACTCGACATTATCTTTTCGCACATCCCAACCCGACATCACCGGCGCACATCCCAACTTGTTTAATCAACGAAACCACCACTTTCACACACCTCTCATTCATGAAAGCCACAACGCATCACCACCATACCATCGCCGGAGCTCCAGTATCAATCTCGCCATCTAATTCTGATTTTCCGGCGCATCTACTGTCTCCGGGGAGTTACTTATTTCAAACTTCTAAAAAATTGAGATTTTAATTCTAGATCTGCTACAAACGAAGTATAATTTTGAAAAAATAAGCCTAATAACGCTCTTTTTGCTAGATTTGGAGTCCGGTAATGTGTTTTGGTCGAGGTTTGCATGCTTTCCGAGGATCTCGACACTATCGTCGGAGTGGTTTAGGGTGGTGGACGCTGATTCAGACGCCATCTACGGCGGACGGTCGATTGACGACAGTGGTTCAGGCACGTCGGCATGGCTTGGGCGCGTGGTGAGCTTGTCGGTTTCAGGTGGTGCAGCCGGGTTGTTGTGGTTTGTCGTGGGTCTGTGCTTGTCGGTGTTTGGGGCGTCGGGATGATAGGTTGGAGGTGGTCGTGGGGAGTGGGCGGTGATGTAGAGGATGTGAGATGGTGGGGCAGGTAGTGATGATGATATGGTGGTAGTCGTTGGTTGTCAGGAAGGCGTGGGGCTCGTTCAGGGGGGTGGCGGTGGTTGCTAAGGCTGAGGAGGTGGTGGCGTGATTGTATTGTTATTGGTGGTTGCGGTGGTGGTGGTGGTGGTGGCGGCGGATGTAGGGTGGTGTGGCGGTGGTGGTAGTGAATACAGAGATTACAAGCCCAGATACATACGATATAGCTATTAGATACATGTGGTATTACTACTAGATACACGTGTATCCGGTAGTATGAACTTGTGTATCTAGAAGTTTTAGTACGGGATACATGTGTATCTAGTAGTAATATCATGTGTATCCAGAAGTATTATACTGCGTATCCGCAAAAAATATAAAATGTATCCGCAAAAAAGTGTAAAAGTGCATCTAGAATTTTAGTGTGAAAAAAATGTATCTACTTATGTTACAAAATATATCTGAATAAGAAGTGTATCTGTTAAGTTAATAAAATGTATCTGAAAAAAAAAAAATTGCCTAATTAAGCTAGTTCGTACAGTTCGCACCGTAACTCAGTTCGACTGAACCCGCCCCTATATATATATATATATATATATATATATATATATATATATATATATATATATATATATATATATATAGAGAGAGAGAGAGAGAGAGAGAGAGAGAGGGGGAGGGAGATCATGTAAGTCCATGTATATATATTGAGTCCATAAGTTCTATTATGAGCCATTGGATGGAGGGAGATGGAGGGATGAGATGAACCCACCCAAAGTCATTAGAGAAACTAATTAACACACCTTACTAATCCACCCTAATTAATCAATAATTTACTATATATTTGTTTTTCACCCACCCATTTCTCTCTTATCTCACACATTTCACTCTTCTCTTCTCTCAAAACCTCACTAAAAAAACCCAAAAAATCCAAATAAATTAAAAATTCAAATAAATAAAAAATCCAAAAAATCCAAATAAATAAAAAAATCCTAATAAATAAAAAACCCAAAAAATCAAAAATCCAAACAAATCAAAACCCCTCTTCCTCATACACCACCATCCCACCCGACACCACCACCCACCACCACCACCGCGAGTAAGTTAACCTTTTTTTTTTCTCCAGATTTTGTATTAAATTTGTTGTTTGGAGTTGTTTTATTTCTATTTGTTAATATTAATCTTAAATATATTAAAGTTACTATAATTCATATTTTGACATTTCAAAAATCGTCTTGTTTTTTTTTTTCAAATCTCGTCTCGTTAAAATTCGTTGTGTTATATAAATTTATCAGTTTAGTATTTAAATTTCAATGTATATTTAGTTATTTTCTCAAATTTCAATGTTTATAACTTCAACCTCTTATTTTATAAATTATTTAAAATCTCGTCTTGTTAAATTTCGTGTTGTTATATAAAATTTTCGGATTTAGTATTAAAACTTCAATGTGTATAAATTCACCGATATCATGTATAACTTCAATCAACATTATGTATAACTTTACTGACATTATGTATAACTTCAATTCACATTATGTGCAACTTCAATGACATTGTGTGCAACTTTACTAACATTATGTGCAACTTCTGTGGACATTAATGGCATTTGTGCAACTTCAATCTCATGTGTTAGTTTCAAATCTGAATTTACATTTGGACAATTTGTTATACAATTCTGGACTAAAGTTACACGATTTTGGACTAAAGTTACACAAAAAAGGACTAAAGTTATACTATTATGGACTAAAGTTACATAATTTTGGACTAAAGTTATACAAAAAAAGACTAAAGTTATACTATTATTGACTAAAGTTACACAATTTTGGACTAATGTTATACAGAAAAGGACTAAAGTTATACTATTATGCACTAAAGTTACACAATTTTGGACTAAAGTTATACAAAAAAGGATTAAAGTTATACTATAGGTAAATTTACAGGACAAGTTTATATAAATTGTCATACTGTAATTTTAGTTTTTTTGTATAACTTTAGTACAAAATTATGTAATTTTAGTCAAAAATTGTGCAACTTTAGTCCAAAAAAAGGAGAAATGAGAAGAATAAGAGATAACTTTTGTCCTAAATATTGTAACTTTAATATTTAAAGGGTATAACTTTACTCCAAATTTGTGTAACTTTAATCCAAAATTGTGTAACTTTAGTCCATAATAGTATAACTTCAGTAATTTTTTGTATAACTTTAGTCCAAAATTGTGTAACTTTAGTCCATAATAGTATAACTTCAGTCATTTTTTGCATTACTTTAGTCCAAATTTGTGTAACTTTAAACCAAAATTGTGTAACTTTAGTCCATAATAGTATAACTTCATTCATTTTTTGTATAACTTTAGTCCAAAATTGTATAACTTTACACATATTGCTAGTGAAGTTGCACATAATGCCACTGAAGTTGTGCATAATGAACATTAAAGTTGCACATAATGAACACTAAAGTTACACATTATAAATTGTGAACAAAAATTAACCAATAAGTAAAAAAAGTAGACTCCATTTTATTTTTTATGTTGAATTTTTGTAATTTTAGTACAAAGGGTGTAACTTTAGTCGTAAATAGTATAACTTTAGAGGTTAATAGTATAACCTTATTTTGATTATTGTATAACTTTAGCACAAAATATGGAACTTTAAAAAAAGAGAAATAAAAAACCAAAATACTGAAAATCAATTCTAGATCTGAAAGTAACATTAATCCATAATAACAAAAACCCGTTCATCTAACAAAATAACCCGTAAATCTAAGAAAAAAACAAATAACAATAACAAAAAAAAAAACAAATAACAAAATCATGATTCATAAAAAAAAAATTAACAATGACAAAAAAAATTTAAATTTAAAAAACCGTCTCACAACAACACCAACACACAAATACTAAAAAAATATACAAATTGAGTTATATAAAATAGATCTATAACTTTTGTATTTTATGCGTATAACTTTAGTCATAAATAGTATAACTTTAATATGCCAAGGGTATAACTTTAGTCGTAAATAGTGTAACTTTTCTTTTTTCATATATAAATCTCAAAAATTTCAATTATATAAAACTGAAAAATAAAAAATATAAACACAATTTTGAAATTATAAAAAAATAAACGTCACCAAAAAATAATTAAATAACAACACTAACCCCCAATAAAAAAACCAAATATGAAAAAAAAAACAAAAAAAAAAAACGCAGCAACTACACAAAACAAACAACCCAAAAAATCTGAAAAAGATAGAAGAAGGGGAGGGAGACACGACAACCCCAACACCCATTCACCATAAAACGCCGCCACCCTCACCACCATTAACACCCTAAAATTTCAAAGAAAAAAATCACAAAAACGGACCACGGCCCAGATATGTGAAGAAAAAAGAAAAAAAAATTGAATAGAGGAAAAGAAGGAGGTGGTGGCAGTGAGGCATGAAGGAGGGAGGAGGTGACGGCATAAAGGGGTGGTTCGTGCATATGATGGCGGTTGTAGGGTGGTTCGTGCAGGTGATGGCGGTCGTGAGTGGTGGTGTCGGCGTGAGGTGGTTGCGGTAGTGGAGGTGGTGGGCTAGTGGTCTGGTGAGGTGACGAAGGTGGTGGACTGGTGGTCACCGAGAAGGAGAGTGAGAGGGAGAGGTTTTGGTTCTTGTTTGGTTTTTTTTTGTAGTTTTTTTTTATTTGGTTTTTTTTTTGTTTTGAGAGAATGAGAGGAAAATGAGAGAGAATGAGTGAATGAGAGAAATGAGAGAGAATGAATAATGAGGAAGTGAGTAGGGAGATTAGAATGGTGAAGAAGTTATACAGATTAGGAAGAAGTTATACATGATTAGGGAGAGAGAGAGAGAGAGAGAGAGAGAGAGAGAGAGAGAGAGAGAGAGAGAGAGAGAGAGAAGAGAGAGAGAAGAGTTCTAATGAGTCCTCCTTCCCAATTGAGTCCATAAGTCCTTCTAAGGGCCATTGGATGGACTCATTGGATGGTTGAGATGAATTTGATTAAAGGCTATTAAAAAGAAAAGGAAAAAAATGTGGATGGTTGGATTGAGATGGGTGGTTGAGATTGAAAATTACCAAAAAAAATTACCACTAATCAAATTTCTATACACTAATTAATTTTTCTTTCTCTCTCTAGCCCCTAATTAATCGCTTTTGAGTTTGATTTCGAAAGTGTAAATGTAATGTTGTATGAGTTTTACAAGTGTAAATGTGACGGAAATTTTGAATTTATATAATTTTAACATTTTACAAGTGTAAATGTGATATTTTACGAGTGTAAATGTAACATTTTAAGAGTGTAAATTTGATTTTTTGTGACGGAAATTTTGAATTTATATAATTTTAACATTTTACAAGTGTAAATGTGATGTTTTACGAGTGTAATGTAACATTTTAAGAGTGTAAATTTGATTTTTTATGACAGAAATTTTGAATTTATATAATTTTAACATTTTACAAGTGTAAATGTGATGTTTTACGAGTGTAAATGTAACATTTTAAGAGTGTAAATTTGATTTTTTGTGACGGAAATTTTGAATTTATATAATTTTAACATTTTACAAGTGTAAATGTGATGTTTTACGAGTGTAAATGTAACATTTTAAGAGTGTAAATTTGATTTTTTTGTGACGGAAATTTTGAATTTATATAATTTTAGCATTTTACAAGTGTAAATGTTATGTTTTACGAGTGTAAATTTGATTTTTGTGACGGAAATTTTGAATTTATATAATTTTAACATTTTACAAGTGTAAATTTGATGTTTTACGAGTGTAAATGTAATATTTTAAGAGTGTAAATTTGATTTTTTGTGACGAAAATTTTGAATTTTTATACTTTTAACATTTTACAAGTGAAAATTTGATGTTTTACGAGTGTAAATGTAATATTTTAAGAGTGTAAATTTGATTTTTTAGGCAATTTTCTATATAAAATTTTGAATTTATATAATCTTAACATGTTACCAAGTGTAAATGTGATGTTATACGAGTGTAAATATAGTATTTGAAGTATAAATTTGAAGGTCCTTTACAAGTCTAACTTTGGTCCTTTACGAGTAAAACTTTAGTCCGACTACCAACACACCACCAACGTCGTCCTACACCACCAACTCATATCCACAAAAATTATGAATGCAAATTTATATAATTTTAACTAGTGTAAATGTAAAGAGTGTAAATGTGAGGAAATACAAGTGAAAATTTAAAGAAATATGAGTGTAAATGTGAGGAAATACAACTGTAAATTTAAAGATTTATGAGTGTAAATGTGAGAAAATACAAGTGTAAATTTGAAGAAATATGAGTGTAAATGTGAGGAAATACAAGTGAAAATTTAAAGAAATATGAGTGTAAATGTGAGGAAATACAACTGTAAATTTAAAGATTTATGAGTGTAAATGTGAGAAAATACAAGTGTAAATTTGAAGAAATATGAGTGTAAATGTGAGGAAATACGAGTGTAAATGTAATGATTTACGAGTGTAAATGTAAAAAATAGCAAGACGATATATTTGAAAATAAGACAAGATTACTCGAATAATATATATATATATATATATATATATATATATATATATATATATATATATATATATATATATATATAGAGGCGGGATCTCGTGAGTTTGGTTCTTATGGTGAGTTGTGAGTTTTAAAATCTCAGCCATTGGATAAACAAAAATAAAGGGCTTAGATTTAATCGAATAAAACAATAGAGATTAAAAGAATCTCCCTAAATCAAAGACGCTCAAAACAAATCACAGCACAGTCAAAATAATATCTCTCTCTAAAAAAAACCCCCCAAATTCTCCTGAAAACCTTGATAATCGGCATCATTATTTCTTATCAAATAACTAAAACTGCATCACCTTCATCAATTCAGATGGATTACTTGTAGACAAATAGATGAAGAAAAGTAATGATGTGCTCAGGCGCGGTGGACTCGAGTCCGATATTGTTTAAATTAATTCATACGGTTGATGTTGTTGGTGTCGATGTCGTCGCTACTGTCGTCTTGCGTGAAGATTGTTGTACGGCTTGAACTTAGCATTGAGTTCAAATCTCTCCGGGAGTAAACAAGTAGTTGTTCGGTTTCGGCGACTCAACGATTCCGGTGTGTGTGATGATGGAGCAAATAAATATATTGAATAAACACAAAGATCATTAATTAAAAATTTAGAGTATGCTTGATTAATTTCAATGGGATCAAGCAGGTAAAAAATAAGAAAGGTTGTCCGTTTTTGTTATTCACAGACAATCAATGGACAAAATTATCCACTCGCAAACATTTGTCTAGGAACGGAATCATACTCAGGTCCGATATTGTTTAAATTAAATGCTGAGCTGAAGGATCGTGTAAAAGCTGGTCGCTTGACAGATTCGCGCCAATTGTTCGATGAAATGTACCAACGAGATGCAGTTTCCTGGACAAATGTGATATCTGGGTATGTGAATGTTGCAAAATATGGGGAGGCGTTGAATTTGTTTTCCAGGATGTGGGTTGATCCTTCGATTAGAGTGGATAATTTTGTGCTTAGTATAGCTCTGAAAGCGTGCGTGCGGACTTGACAACAATATTGTTTTGAAATTGTTACATGGGGTCGGTTTGAAGAATAGTCTAGTTAATTCTGTGTTTGTGGGGGAGTTCACTTGTATGTGGATATGTATGCTAAATGCAGGGAAATTTAGAGTATGCATGATTAATTTCAATGGGATCAAACTGGTAAAAAATAAGAAAGGTTGTCCGTTTTTGCTATTCACAGACAATCACAGTTGTCATAATACTTGTATTTGCTTATGATCTGTTGTGTACGAGTCCATTTATTTATTATAAAAAGGTGGGTCCTTTGTTGTTATGAGTTCAATTCTCAGTCCAAGGTATGCACAGATGACAGTCCGGCCATTTTTTGTTCGGTGAATGAATGAATGCTAGAATTAAGTCATACTATTGAAAGTCTATTCCATACATAACTTGAGAGCTAAAACTCAAATTTTTATTTTGAAAGTTTTTTGAAAAAGTCATACTATTGAAAAAGCACTCTTTGTTTGTTACTTATCAGTATTATTATAGTGTTATAAATCTTGTGAATGTTGAAACCTAGAAAAGAACATAAGAGTAACACTCGTGATAACAAAAAAAAAATAGCATAATGAGAAAATTAGAGAAGCGTCCGAATAATAGAAGAATAACATGACAATAATAGTACAATAATATCAGAGTAACACCACAATAACATAAGAATAACACTACAATAACACCAGAATAACAGTACAATAACAACAGAATAAAAACACAATACCACGTGTTAATGTAGTGTTATTGTGTAACCAAAAAAAGACAAAAAAATAACACTCGAATAACAAGTATTAACAAAAAAAAAGGTAATAATTTACATTTAAGTGACAAAAAAGAAAAATAACACTCCAATAACAAGTATTAACTTAAAAAAATTACAATAACACCGAAATAATACTCCAATAACACACGGATAATACTACAAAGAACACCACAATAACACTACCATAACAACGCAATAATACGGGAAAAAAAGAGTAAAAAAAAATCAAAGTAGAAAAAAAAAAATGAAAGTGACACCTAATAACATCACAATAACACCAGAATAATAGCACAATAACATGCGGTAAAAAAAAAGAGTAAAAAAATCTTAGTAGTAAAAAAAATCAAAAGTTAAACCGGAATAACATCACAATAATAGCGGAATAACAATAACAGAATAACAAAGACAATAACACGTGGTAAAAAAATCAAAGTCGTAAAAAAATCAAAATGACAATGAGAATAACATCACAATAACAAATGAGGAGTAACAATAATAAAGACAATAACACGTGGTAAAAAAAAAAAATCAAAGTCGTAAAAAAAAAAATCAAAGTAATGTTATGAGAATAGCATCACAATAACAAATAGAATAACAATAACAAAGACAATAACATGTGGTAAAAAAAAAGAAAAAAAAAATCAAAGTCGTTAAAAATCAAGTTAAAAAAAGCACAATAACAAAGATAATAACACGAGGTAAAAAAAATAAGAGTGAAAAAAATTCAAGCAAAAAAAAAATTGGTACAAAAAGAAAAAGAAAAAAGGTAACATAATGAGAAAATTAGAGAAAAACATAAGAGAAAAAAATCAAAGTTGTAAAAAAAAGCATAATAACACGAGGTAAAAAAAAAGAGAGAAAAAAATTAAAGTAAAAAAAAAAGAGTAGCACTAGAAAAAAGAGAAAATAAACTAAATAACAATGCTTTTATATGACAACTAAGATTAATCTTGGCCACTCATCTCTAATTTAATCTAATGGTTGAGATTCCCCCAACTCACAACTCACCATAAGAACCAAAATCACCAAATCCAATCTATATATATATATATATATATATATATATATATATATATATATATATATATATATATATATATATATATATATAAAAAAACAAAATCTGGGGTAGAGGAAATATAAAACAACAAAGCTGTCCATTGATTCACAACTCAATAAACAAAAAAGACGAAAATTATAAAAACAAAAACAAGAAAATTGAAAGAGAGAAAGGCGAATTTAAACAAGCCGAGATTAAAACAAAATATAAGTGTAACTTTTAAAAATAAGTGTAAATTTCAAGTAACACGAGTGTAACTTTCAAATAATACGAGTGTAAATGTAAAATAACTAAAAAAAAAACCAGATCTATACAATAACACAATAAAAGAAAAAAAAAACCAAAAAAAACCAAAAATATAATACTAAATCTGAATCTGAAATTAAAAAAACAACCAAAAAAACGAACACACAAAAGAATAGCTGAAATTTTAAAAAATAAAAACATGAACACACCAACCACAAAACCATCGACACAATAACCAAACAAATTTTGAAAAAAAAAGAGCAAATGACACCACTACATCCACAACAACCCATCAACCATCAGAGAGCGGCGTGAGGGTGGCAGAAGCGACCGGCAACATGCCCAACAGCCCACACACGACAGAGGCGGCCGACAAAAATAGTAGATCTGAGGTTCACAGTGGTGTCGTGGGTTGGAGGGTAGGGGTACGGTGGTGGTTGAAAGGGTAGGCGAGGGTTGAAGTGGTGGTTATTGTTGGTGATTGAGGTTGAAAGAGTAGGCGAGGGGTACGGTGGTGGTTGAAACAGTAGATCTTATGTTTTTTTTTGGGTTTTGAATTATTTGGGTTGGTGGTGGGAGGTGGTTTTGAATTATACGAGTGAGGTGGTGTCGGGTCGTGGCGGATCTGGGGGCGTGAGG
Organism: Silene latifolia; assembly: GCF_048544455.1. Taxonomy (NCBI): domain Eukaryota; kingdom Viridiplantae; phylum Streptophyta; class Magnoliopsida; order Caryophyllales; family Caryophyllaceae; genus Silene; species Silene latifolia. Next base: position 221,612,933 of record NC_133537.1, on the reverse strand, counting down.
GAGAGTGAGGAAGACAGTAAATCTGACTTTTTGGTTTTTTTTTGTTTGTGGTTGTAGGTGGTGGTGGCAGAGGTAGTGGATTTGTGGTGGTGTGCGTGGTGGTGGTGGTGGATTGGGGAGGGAGGTGAGGGTGTGGTGGTGGCATAGAGGACGTGGTGAGTCATGGCTGCGGTGGTGGGGGAGGTTGGAGGAGGGGTGGTGGTGGCGGACAGGACGGGCAGGGGGGAGGAGCATGCAGGGAGGTCGGGGTTTGGGTAGGGTAGGGAATTTATTTTTTGATTTGTTGAATTTTTTGAATTGTTGGATTTCTTTGGTTTTTTGAATTTTTTTGGGTTTTTAGAGAGATGGGAATGATGATATTTGTGTGATATGAGAGAGAAGTAAGTGGAAAAAGAAGGTTTATATAGTGAAATTAGAAGTTTGATTAGTGATGGTAGTGAGGGAAAGTAATTAATTAGTAACAATCCCATCTTTTTTGCACTAATCCCTTGTTTTTCCCCTTCAATCTCAACCCTCCATCCTATCTTTTTAAGGGTCCTAAAGAGGACTTATGGACTCAATGAAAAAGGGTGGACTCATTAGATCTCATTTTATATATATATATATATATATATATATATATATATATATATATATATATATATATATATATATATATATATATATATATATATATATATATATATATATATATATAATTAGGATCACATGAGTCCACCCTATCTTTTTGAGTCCCGTGAGTCCACTTATGTATCACACGCTCTACACAAAAATATCACGAATTTTTTTTTTTTTAAAATAGTTGTGATATTGTTATTGTTTAGTATAACCTGTGATATTGTATCTGAGTCTGTGAGTCCAATAAAAGAGTATCACGAGTTATACAAAACAATATCACACCTTACATTAAACAATATCACTGGTTGTACTAAATAATATCACGGGTTATACTATACAATATCACACCACTAAACCTAAAATATGACAAACTGCTTCTCTAAAGTCGATATGGAACTTGCAAAGATGCTCTACAAATGTATACATGCGCCCAGTCACTTCCTAGTCTGCGAAAGCAATGGGCACTGGTAGAGTGGAAGCGCTTTGCTGTGGTAGATTCTTGGATTTGGGATATGTCCGGCGAATTGGTGGAATATAACTGAGATATATATAGAAGTATAATTTTAGGTTTTACTCTCTTTTAAAATCGACATTTATAAAATTAGTCCCTTTTGAATTTTTTTTTTTAAATTATCCCTTAAGTTGCGTTTTTTCTTAAAATTGCTTCAAAACTCCAGTTTAAGTGACTAATTAATTGTCTGGCGGATGTTTTTCGAGTTGAGATGGTTATGTTTTTTTTACGGAATTTGTGATGAATTTGATAAGGATGAATGGCTTACTGAGGATTATCATACGGAGTATGTTACTTTGACTAATTGTATTATTTTGCATACGTGACACTAGAGCACACCGAAGGCATGATCAACAGATCAAGTATGCTATCGAGCTTTGGGCCTTTATTTATATTGAATGTGCCGTGAAAATATGCAGTAGATATAGCATAGTGTGAATTGCCCGATGGTCTGGATAGTCGTTGCGGACTTATCTGGTATCTGCAAATCTGCAATGCTCATAGCGGACTGATATGGGATCTCTGCAGCTTTCTTTGAGCGAGCTAGAATCAGTGGAAGACGTAAATTTAGCCTATGAATCCAAAGGGCATCAATATTTGAGAAGTCGATTAAACTGCGACGAGATTGAGGATTTTCAAGACGATGATGGCGTTGGGGGTTTACAAATACCAATGGATGACCTCTCTGATCTAAACATGCTGCTGTAAGAATAATAGATTGTACAAAATTTGTTAAATGTGATTTGACAGTTCCTCCTTTAAAAAAATCACAATTTCCATTTTATAGTAATAATCTTATAGCATTTTTGCCTCCTTTGTTTCTTATTTTGTAGCTGATTGTTGACACAACTTGATGAGAGACCGACTCATACGATAGCTTTTAACTCGTTAATCCAATATTTGATGCATAATGATTACATTCTTAGATAATAGAGGATTATTTGATGTATGAGATAAATTTCAAGACAGCCTCGTTTTTTGTTGTGTGTCGAAACAGAATTTTTCTTCAAGTGATATTCTTGTGTACAACGGGTGATACATAAGTGGACTCATGAGACTCAAAAATATAGGTGGACTCACCGGATCTTGCCTATATATATATATATATATATATATATATATATATATATATATATATATATATATATATAGGCGGGATCCGGTGAGTCCAAATCATATTTGAGTCCATGAGTCCCAATAATGTACCGTAAGATCTAAAAATAATGAAGCGGCGAGATTGAGCCACGTTGGTCCCAATTAAAACCAAACAAAACACCCTCAAACTTCCCCCAAATCACACTTTCTCTCTCTAAATTCTTTTTACCAAAATCATAAACGAGATGGCCATCACTTTAAAATTCGCTATAATCAACAAAAATGCGTTAAATTTCAGCGGAATTGAACTGGATTTCAACTTTCTAGATTAATTCGATCACTACAATGAATTATCGCACAAGATTTCTCTCAAAAATCATAAAGGTATATTCGTTTCTCATTTTTTTTTAATTTATGCGATTTTACTAATACTTATATGCTATTAAATTGATTATACATGTCGATTTTGTTCGAAATAATTGTATAGATGTTGAATTTGATGAATTTAATAAGATTAAATGACAAAAATCGAACTAATAGTTGTGATGTTGTACAATATTCTTTGTTAATGGTTGTATAATTAATTGAATTTTGTAATTGTTTATTATATGTTTTTATGTTTAGTTATGATACCTAGGGTTTAATTTTGTTTAATTCTCAAAAACTACTTTCAAGTTTTTGGATATCAGTGGCAAAGGATAAAAAATGTCAATAGTTGCCTTAATAATATTAAGCTTTTAAATCTTATGTGTTGTTATCAAAGATCATTAAGACAACTACTATGAATCTTCTGAATGTTATTGGGCAAAATGATTACAAATGCTAACATTTCTCTTAATTGAGAGAACTAGAAAAACCTAAAGAGGAGTTGTGTTTTGCTCTTGGTTATACAACATGTCTTTTGTAATGTTTAGTTACCGAGAAAAAAACTGTGATATTGTTGTTAGTAAACCTTGATATTGAATGTGAGCATCAGTGATATTCAACCATCCTAATAAGGATTGAAATAATATATATTTATGATTCAATAAATTTATTTATGCTAATATTTTACTAATTTTTTTATGCATATATCACAATGTTAGAACAAAATGAAAAAACTCACACTTGCTTAAAAATACTCATACCAAAATCAATGAGGTTAAACTCTGCGTTTGATTTATAGATGAGGTCAAAATGATGGTAAAATGAGAAAATGAACAAATTTTTTAAACTATACTAACTGAGATTTATTTGCGTTTCATTTATATTGGTGTTGATCGTGGCCAAGATGCTTATCATGGACAAGAGGAGAAGACAACAAGACAATGTAAGATTTTTGCAAGTGGTAGAGGAAGAGGTATAGGGAAGGGTAGAAGAAATGGTAAAGGTTGAGGAAGAGAAATGAACTAAATTGCATACTAAGATTGTGTTGACAGAAAAAATTAATTGAATATGCATTGATTGATGTAATTTTGGAAGGATAGTAAACTAATGTAGTTGTCAAATTAGTGTTGTTGCTGGTATTTTGTGATATTGTTTAGAATCAGCAATGATATTTTATCTTATATGTTGTGATATTGTTTCTCAATGGTAAAAAGTTAGAGAGTTTCAAGATTCCTTGTGAATGTTATATTGTTTCTGCTGAAGTATGATGCCATTGTGTCTTTATATTGTTTCTTACTTATTCCATTCCACTATGATTTTCCCATTTTAATAAAATACTCCTCACATATATTAGAGAAGTGGGAAAAATCAAAATGGAAGGGAGGAAGTATAACTGTTTGGAAAATGGCAAATAAAGATAGATCTATGATGATATTGTTAATATGAGAGTGTGATATTATTAACACAATATAGAAGTGGATATTGTTTACCAAATCATTTGATATTATTAACACAATAAATTGTTTCGTATAACGAATGATATTTTTTATCATGTTCGTGATATTTTTTTAAGTCGGTAGTGTGATATTGTTTCTTATAAAGTGCGATATTGTTTACACGACTTGTGATATTTTTAAGCCAGTAGTATGATATGTTTACCGAATCATTTGATATTGTTTCTTATAAACTGTGATATTGTTTACTATATCTTGTGATATTGTTAAACCAATAGTGTGGTATTGTTCTTAGTCATTTGATATTGGGCCATGAAAGGTGATATTGTTACTAATTAAGTGTGATATTGGTTACTACAACTTGTGAAATTGTTAAAACAATCGTGTGATATTATATACCGAAAAATGAAATACTTTAGAAAACATATATATCTTATTTATTTAATATTATAAAAAATGGTAAATCCTGATACAACTATAAATATTGTTACTATGATATTTTCGTGCCAGCTCAAAAGGGAAATATAATACAAAATTATAACCGCTTAGAACGATATCTAAGAATAAAGAAATTGGTCAATTGATGATGGACTATAGACTTCGTCACCATGTACACATACTCTTAAGTAACCTCCAAAAGCGAAGAAATCGCAAAAAGAAAACATAGTACAAAACATCATCTTAGTATCATCTTTCGGATAAAAGGAAATACAAAAAAACACATCATATTACAAAGATTTACAACAACATTTTACATCATTTTACCGCAAAGAAGCGACATTTTACAAATAAAACACCATATTAAAGCATTTAGAGCAACATGTTGCAAAAGATTTTTTACCGCAAAGCATCAACACTTTACAACAAAGACACTGTATTAAAACATTTAGAGCAACACCTTACAGTGGTTTGCAGAATTTTACAGTAATTTACAACATTACACAACATCACACAAACGAATGACCTCCCTCATCTCTATGGCAATGTACTCCCATCACCGATTCTACCTAGTACAGAGTACCTAATGGCCTTAACCCAAAGCCTTGATGATCTTTTAGTATAGTCCACTTTTCCTCTCAGCTTCTCAATATCTCGTAATGTCTCAAAACAAAAAAACTAGTTGATTGAAATGAGAGACAAAAAGACAAACCACTTTTTCTCACTTCAAAACCCAACATGAGTTTTTAAAGCTTAGAAACAAAGACAACCTTATCAAACATTATCTTCATCTTCTCAAGTCAATCATGTAACTTGCTACTTGTCAGTTCTTATTAATCAAGGACCACAGCAGTAACAATAATCATGGTGTCCTCGAGTTTCAACTGTTGACTTAAACTTTCCCAATATATGACTATCGGGATGGTTCTTTCAGACAACGTAAACCAACAAAAAAAACAGAATTATGGAAATTAAAAGACTCAATTAACCCCAAAAAAATCTCAGACTTAAAAAAACTTTCTGCCATGCCAGGACTCGAACGCTGAGTGTGATACTATTTAGAATAACATGTGATACTATTTAGAACAACATGTGATACTAATTTACATTAATTAATTAGTTAAATATTCATGTATTGCAGTACATTTCACTGTGCGATACTATTAAGAATGAGATCTGATACTAATTTACATTAATTAGGTAAAGAATAACATGTAATTAGGAAACGAAAAATAATGAAGATAATTCATACTTGGATGAAAACTTGGTTAAACGAGAAATAGAAGAAAAAAAACATCAATTAAAATAGCATAAGAATCATAATAATGCGAAAAGAAGAGAAAAAACAATAATAATAATAATGATGGTCAAATCATACGTACACCAATAGATGATAACAATTCATCAAATAAAGTGAAGAAAGATGATAAGAATACCTTAATTAAAACCACAACAGATGATAGCAATGCATCCATTAGAACGAAATACATATATTGATAATCAAAACGTGCTAAAGTGTATATAATTGAAACTGAAAATTTCTAATAACAAGGACTATGAATAATACCTTATCACATTGCAAGTGGTAGACATGATGAAGAAAATCAAATTGTATAGCTTGATTGAGAACAAAAAAGTTGACGGAGAAGATTAGGTCACGAGCCGAGAAGAAGATCACGGAATAAGAAACTGGGCGTCGGAAGAGAGAGAGAGAGAGTAGAGAGAGAAAGGGAATGAATTAGAATGACTGATTGAATGATTTTAAGAGTATTTATAATAAGTTGTTAAATGACAAAAATACCCTTAGTATTGTGTGAATGATCTCTGCCGTTGTTGTCTTTGATCTAACGGTTGTTATTAGGACTCACGGACTCAAATAGTTAGGGTGGACTCATGTGATCCTAATTCTATATATATATATATATATACATATATATATATATATATACATATATATATATATACATATATATATATATATACATATATATATATATACATATATATATATATACATATATATATATATACATATATATATATATACATATATATATATATACATATATATATATATACATATATATATATATATATATATATATATATATATATATAATCGGTTGAAGCGCTGTGGATGCGCCACGTGTCAACCGAGTTTTAAATACAAGTATTAATTACAGCTAAACATTAAATATAAACATAATAATAAATGCTGTATAAATCTAAGCAAAATATTAATTATTGCTTAATAAATTTTCCGTAAATTTTATTATAAAATTAAATTAAATAATTACGGTGATTTGATTCTAAATTTATTAAAAAAAATATTTTGATAAAAATACTAAAATGTAAATAATTACGTTTATTGCGAAAAATGCTTCAAATTGAGTATAATTTTCATTATATTTATTGAAATATTTTGATTTGTAGAGATGATTAAACTGAGTATCTCAAAATATTTTATGTTTACGTAAAAAGACATTTTGAGAAAGTTATAAAACTTAGACCATTAAATCCTAAGAAAAATATATTTGGAAGAGTCATTGTATTTCTTAAAAACATAACTTAAAAAAATCTACTAAGAGATCAGTTTTTATGTGGGAATGAAAAAAATTATATTGCGAGAAATTGAATACATATGAGATTTTGATAGGTTTAAGTAATGTGATAACGAGTATGTGTACGAGTATGTATGTACACAGTGATCGCGAATGCATTTGAATAATCAAAACAAAAGTAATGATTATTAAATAATATACTATTATAAAAGACATGAAAAAGTAGAAAAAAATGTTACATATATATTTAATATTTTCAATTAAAATACGTATACGTCAAGTATAAATATTGGTTATGACTAGCTAAATATTACTTTTAGTTAAATATTTTATATGTTATATTTTAAATACTTTGAAGTTAAACCTCGAAAAATATTATTTTAGAAAGTTAACCTATTTTATTTACAGGTAAACTCTTAAACATCATTTATATATAGTTATTTAAAAATACACAAGGTGCAATTTTTATAGATATGTTTCACAAGTAACAGATGCAAAACACAATCAAAACATTTGAATAAGTTGAGTTTGAACTCTATATGTCTGATACATAAATATCACACTATATATATAAAAAAAAATTAAAAATTATATAAAATTATATTCACATCATTTTGAACAAATATTAATTGATTTGGAGCATAACGTATTCTGAATGATATAATTTGAGAACTTAATGTTGATTGTTGTATTATTCGAATAAACTTTATTTTAATTAATATGATATTTGACCAGTCACAAAATAATTTATAAAACGTTGATCAGCATAATTAATTATCGCTTATTAGTTTTAATTAATTAAAATTGTATGTATTTTATTTTAAAATATTGAAAATAAACCTAAAAAAAATTAATTTGAGAAAAATTAATTTATTTTTATTTATAAGTAAAAATATTAAAGGTCATATATAAATTATGTTATTTTTCTTCAATTATAATAATTAAATTTTAAAACAGGCCGCGCGAAGCGCAAGATACTACCTAGTATATATATAAAACTGGGTTGAAGTGTTGTAGATGCGCCACGTGTCAACCCAACCTTAAATACAAGTATTAAATACAGCTACATTAAATATAAACATAATAAATGTTACATAAATCTCAGCTAAATATTAATTAGAGTTTAATAAATATATTATTAAATTACGTATAACAATTACGGTGATTTGATTTTAAATTTAGGCAATTGATTTATACAACCCTATGGGATGTATCCAAGCATTAAATTTTACTAAAATTCTCTTATATTTGCAAGGTAGAATAGAATCTTAATTGTAGTTAAGTTTTTTATTACTGTAGTTTTTTGGATTGTACATTTACTTTGTTCATCCGCTCTAAAACTATGTCTACTATAAGAACTCTTCCATATTACTCCAATTACAAACAATATATAAAAATCTCCATTAGTAAACTTCCATTATACAATTCGAATTTAAGATTATAATTCTCAAAACAATTACATACCCACATACAAGTGTTAATATCGATCCCGTCTTTAGTCTTTACCACAAACAATATATAACCGCTGAAGATTTAGGACTCAATCCCGTCTTTACTTTGAAGATTTAAGTGTTAATTAGTCTATATAGATCCCAATTGTCATTGTGATGCGATAAAATTATTGCTTCAATGTTTTGCACTAGTATTTTAGAAGAGTTGCAGAAGTGCAGTACCATGTGCATATGGTTAATTCAATTGCCTATGGTATTTTGCTACAATAAGAACTTCGTAGTATTGCACTTGATTTAGTAGAAATTTACCTTGGGAATCCAATTATTATAGTAGTATTGGATGGCAATTCAATAGTTATAGTAGTATTTAATGGATTACCATTTAATTAATATTAAGTTTTGATTTAGATTCCCTTGAAAATTTCAATTAACATTAATTAGAAGAATTTGCAAGTTTTTATGTAAACCCATAGGGTTGTATATATCGGAACCGTTAAATTTATATAAAAAAAAATTTGATAAAATTTTAAAATGTAAATCATTACTTTTATTGCGAAAAATTCTTTAAATTGAGTATACTTTCCATTATATTTATTGAAATATTTTGACATATATAAATGATTAAAATGAGTGTCTCATTTACTTAAAAAAAAATATTTTGAGAAAGTTATAATACTTAGACCATTAAATCCATCAAGAAAAATATATTTGCAAGTGTCATTGTTTTATTAAAAACAAAACTTAAAGATAACTATTAAGAGATCAGTTGTTAAGTTGTTATGATGTGATAATGAAAAAAATATACTAGACAAATTAAATAATATGACAACGAGTGGAGATTTGTACTTGAATGATGGGTTTTTGGACTTTTTCGAGTAGGTTAAGATAGGGTTTTGATGCGACTCATATTTGTGCACATTTAGTCCCCTAATTGAGCCTATTTTGCATACTATTATATCATTCCATAGCCATTTTATCCGTCAAATGCTTTCTATTTTGTTTTCCTATCGCCTTGTGCTTGTTTTGTAGGAAATGAGACAATTAGGCGGAAATTCCCGTCTCTTAAGCTTATTTGGAAGGACATTGACGATCTTGGTTGAACGGGTGTGGAAGAAGAGGCAAGAACTAAAGACCAATATTGCAAGAATAAGAAGTATGCGAGAGGAAGTCAATCCGAGCATCCAAAGCCTCAAGACGCTCGTCCAGTGCCCCTACAATCCGAGCGTCCCGACCTTCAGCCGCTTGTCCTACCTGCCCAGAATCCGAGCGTCCCACCCTTGTGTACGAGCAGACCATGGCGTCTTTAGCAAGGATGCGCATCTCTCCAAAATACTTGAATTTCCCTACTTAGAACTTAGAATTGTTAATTACTAATTTAGCCTTAGTTAACCTAATGAGGCACCACTATTTATACCCCATTTTGATGATAATCAAATGGGGCTTCCACATTAGAAAATCCTCTTAGAATAGATTAGGAGTAGATTAGATTAGATTACTCTTTAATCTTTCCACAAATTTCACATTAATCTCTCCTTAATTATTGTTCAAGTTTGTTACTTTTGGGTAATTGAAGATTATTGGGTTATTATTGGAGGATTGACAACCCTTCATCAATCAATCAAGCTCTCTTCTTTTATTCTTTGCTTTATTATTTGGGTCATCTCAAGTTTGGTATAAATCCTTTACTCTTTACCCTTTTATTGTTATTTCCTTAAGCTCTTATCATGTTTATACTTGTTGTAATAATTGACACCATTAATGACATGTTTTCCATGATAATGAGTGAGTAGTTTCCTTTAGTTAGATTAATGGGTAATTAAGGGAAACAAACATGGGGATTAATCATGCTTAATTTAATATGTTTTCATAATTAAATTGCTTGTTTGTTGTGATGTCAACCTATGCATATGTTATGTTTGATGAAATGCTAAGCCTATGAATCCTTGCATTTATAACCATCTCTTATCTATTCAACTTGACTTGTAAGATATAAACCAACTCGAGTCTTGTTAGACCATGCATAGAAGTGATTAGGAGGAAAGTAAGTCGACCTGTAGGTGTTATACAATCTAATCGATTCGGCTCCGGGACCCAAACCTTCCTAGGATTGTAAGATATAAACCAACTCGATCCTATCACAACATTAATTGCTTGCAACTTTGTGAACATGTTTGTATGGTCAACTCCCATGAATCCCCCATGAACCCATGATATCCTAGCACTTTTAATCATTTGTTTACATCCTTCATTTCGTTGCTTGTTATACTTTATTGCTTGCATTAGTCTAGAACACAACTACAAACCCAAACAAATTGTGACACTAGCATAAATTGAGATAGATAGACTTAGAACCCAAAGCACACCGTCCCATGGATCGACCTCGACTTACCACTAACTAGTTGTTTGTTGAGTATTATAAATGTGTTTTGATTGGGAGTACAACGACACGCTCACGTCAGGTTTTCAGGCGACTTGATACTATCTTACAAAAAATTTAATATTTTGATACTAATTACTAATTATTGATTATGTTGGTACTAATTATGAAAAAATGTACTTATATTGGTACTGTTTATCAATCAAACCTATTTTATATGTAGTTGTTTCAAAAAAAACAAAAGGTACAAATTTCTTATAAATATGTTGTTTGACACATAACATATTGCAAGACATACACAACCAAAACATTCGAATAAGTTGAGCTTTGACCCTATATGTTTGATATATAAACATCACACGTTATACATTAAAAATTGAAAAATGCATCATATTATATTCACAACGTTTTGAACAAATAATTTATTGATTTTGAATATAACGTATCATGAAATGATATAGCTTAAGAACTTAATGTTGATTGTTGAATTATTCAAATACATTTATTTTAATTAAGGTAATATGATACTTGATAAGTCACAAAATTATTTATATAATAATGTTTATCATGAATAGCTAACTATCACTTATTAGTTATAATTAAAACTATATGTATTTTATTTTACAACATTGAAGTTAAACCTAAGAAAATAAGAGTTAAGAAAGTTAATTTATTTTTATTATAAGTAAGGATATTAAATGTTATATATGAATTATATTATTTTTCTACAATTATAATAATAAAATTTTCAAACAAGCCGCGCAAAGCGCGGGATACTACCTAGTATTTGTATATTTTGGAGTTGAACACAATTAACAAAACAAATGAAATAATAATCTAATTTTGGTAATGGAGACCTCTTTAATAACTATATAATGTATTGCATATACAATACACAAAATCCAACTATTTAGGCGTAGTCATACTACATTAAGATAGAAATTAATAGGTATAGATCTAATTAAACAATTATTTTTACATGTGTCTATTATACCACTAATGTACTCGCTTGTAAGTAATGTAAAGAGTCTATGTTCATGAAGCCACGGACTACGAAGAATCGGTTGGAAAATCTATCTTCATTGTGATTGCCCATGGTCCAAAAAAGCATATCTGAAAATTGTTCATAAAATAAGTCGGTTAAAATATTTGATAAGAGCGAGTACACTAAATAATAAAATTGAAGACAAAAGATAATTATAATACAAAACTATGTTGAGAGATTAGAAAACATTAGGATTGCAAAAAAAAAAAAAAATGAAAAAAAATCTTGCATTTAAACGGATGTACATAGAAAATTTAGTCTTATATATATATATATAATAATAATAATAATAATAATAATAATAATAATAATAATAATAATAATAATAATAATAATAATAATAATAATAATAATAATAATAATAAGGAATTAAGTTTACTATTGCAAAAGGTGTGGGAGCCGCTTACATTTTTACTCGTATTAGCTTTACTATTGCTAAAGGTGTGGGAGCCCAGCTTGTCTCTCGGCTCCCCACCAATTTCATGTAAACCTTTTAATTTTATTATAATGAAAGCTGCGCGCATTTTATAATAAAAAATAATAATAATAATAATAATAATAATAATAATAATAACATAAAAAGGCATGTTGAGCCTCTTTTGAAGTGCCACGTGTGATGAGTGTCTATTTTGTACCATTTTCCCCCTTCTTCCCTTTGCATTTTGTCCCTAATTTAGACGGTTTTGACCTCTTTAGCTTGCATTTTACAACCTTAGTCCCGTTCTACAAGTTTTATGTCTCTCCTTGCAGGTTGTGAGCCCGAGAGGACTAAAGGAGCTAGCAAAGGACCTCAAGAAACAAGCATAGGGAAGAAAATTAAAGGAAGGCCAAAAAGGACTCCCGGCCGGTCGGCCGGCAACCGGCTGAGAGCCCTTCCAGGAGCCGGTCCACCGACCCAATGGAGCTGCTATTTAATTTTGGGCGGAAAACTACAGGAACTTTTCAGCCAGTCCTAGACCGGCCCAGACCCCTATTTCCGCACTTTCAATTTCTTGTAATTTTTGACCTAAATGGTTGTAAACTATAAATACCCCTCTCCTAATTTCATTTGGCACATAACCCTAGATCTGAAACTTTACACTTAATTTATGCAATCTTTCCTTAATCAACATTAATTATTTAGCAAAATTAGCTTAGTAATAGTTAATGTCATTTGTTTAAAATTAGTTATTGGGTTGTATTTTGAAGATATTGAAGAATTTCTTCCTTAATTCAAACAAAGTTGCAATTTTTCCTAATTGTTGGTATAATTATCTTCTTTATTTGCTTTGTTTATTCAATAGTTTACATCTCCTTTTGTTACTTAGTGATTTAAAATGTTTGTTGCCATGTTTGTTTGCTTTTGTTCAATTGTTTATATTTGCTTTGTAAGCATGTGTGAGTAGTCACCCACTAGGGTTTAGGGAGAATCTAAGTGGAGGTTTAAGTTAACAAAATGGGTTGTTAATATATATTTTTGGGTGATAATATTAGTGTTTATAATCATGCATATAAGGTGTTTGTTGAAATGTGTGTATGAGAGTTCATGCTTTTCTACAAAGTTTGCTTAGTTTCCTCATGAATGAGAGTTTATGTGGTTGCTTGATAACATGTTTATGATGAGATAGGATGCTTAATGAACATTTTGTGTCCGTCTTAAGACGAGTTTAAGAAATTAGCTCACTTTCTTCACTAACAATTACCCGGAAACCATTTGACACCCATTGTTAACTTGCCTTACTTAGGGGAACCCGACTACCCTAGTTCCTAAATCAATTGTTTACACATCTTATTAGTTGCTTGCTTTAGTTTAAAATTAGTTGCTAGTATTCAATCAATCTCCCTCTTTATTTGACTAGACTAAGGCCCAATCAAATTATCGTGTAAGTTCCCGCCATCCTTGAGACCGACACCCTAATTATACTACCTAATTTGGGTTCTTTATAAATTATTTTTGATATCGGACTTAACGGAAAACCCCGACCAATCAAAATGGCGCCATTGCCGGGGATGTCGTTAGGTTATATTTAGTTTGTTAAAGGTCTTAGCTTTAGTCTTAACTCACTTGCTTGTTTGCTTTAGTAGTTGTGTACTTTATTGTAGAGTGTGTGATTTTTGCCTCTCCCTAGTGTGTAAAAAAATACTAGGAGACAAACGGTTTATCGAGTGCATGCCTAGGAGGAACCATCAAGCTTTGCTCTTTAACTCCGATCCCGAGAGGCTCTTTCGAACCTTAAGGACAAGGACTCTTGCAAGAGTTATGAATTCTCCTCAAGCAACCCTAGACCAACCAAACTCACCCACACTACTAATCATTGAAACCACAACCCAACTACAACCAAATGACACAATTGAGACTCCAATAGAAAATACTTTTCACGACTTCCAAATCCCAACTCCACCTCAATCACCACCCCCTCATATACCCAATCCACCACCTCCAATGGCTTTACGAGACCATAACCGCCCAAACCATAATGATGCTTGTAACCCTATCAACTTTGGCCCCTTGGCTCCTAACAATTTTGAGATGCACCCCGCCCAAGTTGGGTTGATAGAAAAAGACTTGTTCGGGGGACACATTGAAGAAGATGCTCATGCTCATCTAAGAAAGTTCAAAAACAAAGTCGCTATGATGAAAAAGAACGGGGTATCTGAAGATACACTAAGGATGATGTTGTTCCCATTCTCTTTGACGGGTAAGGCGGACCGGTGGTTGAGTGTTCACCCTCCGGACACATTCACAACATGGGAGGCCTTAGCCAAGACATTCATGGCCAAGTACTACCCATCATCCAAGACCACCATGCTTCAAAATGAAATCCACACTTTCCAACAAGAGGACGGAGAATCTTTGGGTGAAGCATGGGATAGATATCAAGACCTTATCACTAGTTGTCCTCACCACGGGATTCCGGAGTGGTATGTAACCCAAACCTTCTTCCAAACCTTGTTGCCTAGAACTAAAGAAATGGTGAATGCCTCCACGGGAGGGGAATTTGACCATTTGGGTGATGAGGAAGGGACAACACTAATCAAGAAGATGGTGGACCCGGAGGCCAACTATGGATCAAGGGGAATGTGCTTAGGAGGAATGGCGGATACCCTAAGGAGAACTCTTCTAGTTCAAATGCCGAGATAAATGCCAAGCTTGATATTCTCACCAAGCAACTTGAACTATTGCAAAGAAACCAAGTCCATCAAGCTAGTGGATCCTATGGTCCACCAATGGAGGAAATGGTCCAAAGTGTTCCTTGTGAGCTATATGGGGGACATGGTCACACCTTTGATTTGTGTGCTAACAACTCCTATAATGTGGGGTATGGGGACAACATGCAAGATGTTAATGCTTTCCAAAGCTATAACAACAATGTAAGACCACCATGACCACCCTACAACAATCCAAATGTCTATAACCCAAACACAAACTACTATCATCCGGGTTTGAAGAACTACCTCAATTTTAGCTACAGGAGCACCAATGTTTAAAACCCACAACACCTTCAACCACAAGCACCCAATACCAATCCACCCGGGTTTTCTCAACCTAGAGGTGGATATCCTAATCAAAGAAACATCGGAAACCAAAACCAAAACTTTGGGAACCAAGATTTTGGAGGCAATCAAAACACCCAAAGGTTCTATCAAGGGAACCAAGTTAACGAAGCTAAGCAAGGATTTGGGCAAGGGTTTGTTCAAGGCTTTCAAGACCAAGGTCAAGGACCAAACTTCAACAACAATGGCCGAAGAGGGAATTATCAAGGGGGACAAAGTTCCAACAACAATCAAGGTCCCAACACCCTGAATGACTATGGGTTCCCTTTACCCATAGCCAACCAACCTTATCAAGAACCCCTAGGTGACACCTTCCAAAGTGAGCTTATGAGGGTGGTGAAGAACATGCAAATGCAACATAGCCAAAACTTGGCTAATTTCATGAAGGTTACTCAACAAGAAAATTATAACCAAAGACTTGCTCACCACAAGGAAATGAGGGAAATCCCGGCCGATTTTGTTGTCCTTGACATCCCGGATGATAGCCATACCCCCATTATCCTAGGTAGGCCATTCTTGGCTACCGGAGGAGTACTTATTGATGTGAGAAATGGGCGGCTAACCTTCCGGATTGAGGGTGACAAGGTCGAATTCAATCTTTCAAATTTGATGAAAGGCCCTAAAGTTGAAGGATCATGTGTGGACATGACCCACCTGCGAGCCCACTTCGATCCGTGGACATGCAGCGGTCTTTTGAAAGCCACGCTCGGCGGCGTAAAAATGCTTTCGACCGGATCGTTTTAGATCGGTCGGTTTCGTCTCGGTAAGGTTCTCGAAATGATTAGAGATGTTCGGAGTCGCCACCAAGCATTTGTGGGATGCTTGGAACCCGTTCGAAATCCACTTTATACCTCGGTCAAATCGAAGCACAAAGCAGCGTTTGACATAGGTACTAAAGATAAGGAAATCGTCCCTCTTTAGCATCCTATCTCTAGAATGACTCTCGTACGCCCTGGATAAGGTCGTCCACTATCCAAAGTTTCTGAGTAAGAGGTGAAGGTACGTATTGGGAAGCCCTTTAATCAGACACCCAATCCCGCCTGCGGTAGCGGCCTCTACAAATCGATCTTGGTTGGTTGAATGCAAAAGTTGATAAAATAGTTTAAATGCATGAATGCGCATCCAATAATTTAAACCTAACATGTGAGAGCTTTATGATACCGTCGTTTAGTACCAAAATTAAATTTATAATTCCAAACTAAAACTATAGCTAGTGATAGTAAGGGTCGAACCACAGAGAGACAGGGTTGATTTTGTTTGCTATTTTTCAGTCTACCAAGTAACGATAAATTGAGGGTTTTGAAATCGATTGATTAATAGCTAATTGCTAAAATGAATATTCTTAACAAGATAAAAAGAGGATCGGGAATTTCGGTTCACCATGGCGAATAACAGGTCAGTCAAGCAGCAGAGATCTCATAATACGGTCTCAGGGAAGATAAGCTAGTCTTTCGATCAAAGCTCAATAACCTCACGGTCTAATAATTCCCTAGAATTTATCAAAGTTTTCACTCAAGAGAAATTCTAAATCTAGCGATAAATCAAATTACCAATCTTTCAACCTAGCAAAGAGATCCATCAAAGATAACAAGACCAATACGGAAGAACTCATGCTACACAACTATCCTAATTTAATACCATGGCTCACCTTATTCCCAATCAAAGAATTACCTACGCATAATCATGACTACACTAATTGCGAAATTAATAAATAAGGACAAATTCAACATGATGGAATCTAACTAGAACAAAGGAGAGAAATTCAATTATCAAATTAATTGATGAAACAAGAATTAAATTAACAAGCAAAAATAAGAAAAAGAAGAATTGCATAAAAGGCTTACTAATTGAATATCAAGAACAAAGCATTCCAATCAAAGGTTTCCGTCTCAAGCTAGATCTCAAAACTCAGTTTTTTCCGGAATGAATAACATGACCTAAAAGTTGTCTTTGCGTTCTCACGATAAAAAGATACTTGAAAGTTAATTACAAGTTGGGCTTTTAAAAGTCTAACACGGAAAATTAAACATCAGCTTTCGAAATCAAGCCGATCGACTGTCAAGACGGTCGATCGATCAACATGCGAATAAAGAGTAACCTGTCGAGCTCCAGTGGTCGATCGACCGAAAGTCTTAGTCGATCGACTTAAAATGCTGTGCTGTGGCTCCTTGATGCTTCCAAACAACTCTTCACTCCTTGCACGCATCCCAAGGTGAGTGAATGAACTCTCCTTCCTCTTGGCTTCCTTGAACTCGCTTCCGGAGAACGAACTTGGCCTGATTTAGCCTACTTCCACGCATTCCTACAATAAATCATAGAAAATGCAAAGTAAACCGTTTCGGGAGAAATAGTAGCCTTAAGCTACCAATTATGCATGGAAATACGTGCCAAAACCACAGATAAAGTGTATAGAATATGCACGTATCAAATCTCCCCAAACCAAACCTTGCTTGTCCCCAAGCAAGCACTATGACCCGTATAAAAACTAAATGGAAAGGAGAACATTTCAGAGCTAACTACAAGTCAATGCCAAACCATTTAATGCCCAAAGTTAACTACTGCAGAGCTTAAATCAAGCGAACAAATTTATGCTTATCATAGAATTAGATCGGGCGTTCGACCTTGCAAGACTCACACAATCGGACTCTCCCGGATCGCTCTTCTCTCAGCAAAGCAAATGGTAAGATGATATGTAAAAGAGAGGGAAGAGAAAAATAGTCTCTCACCTAGACTGCGACCGACAAAACATGTATGCTTGACTAGCATGAATAATGATTTTATTCACCGTACACACGCATAACCACCGTCAAGGACTATCACATGCCGAACTATTGCAAAATTTGGATATGTGAGGCTAAGTGGGAAAGAAGGGGCAAAACAATTATGGAAAAGTGAAGGTAAGAGCCAAGCTAGTACCTAATGAACCATTAGTAACCGAATCCCGTTCTTCCAACTCAACAAAAACAAATAACCATGCCTTTATTGACTAGGCAACACAAAAATCCAACGAACGCCTCCAAATCAAGAGGTAAACACATGAGGCGTGTCTTTGTTTCAGCCAAGACTTATTATTTTCAAGACTCTCTTTTTTTTTTTCCATTTTTTTGTTGCTTTCTTTCTTTTTTTTTCTTCATTTTTCTGAATTTTTTTTTTTTTTTCAAGGTCTGAACTGGTGGTCGATCGACCAATGATGGCAGTCGATCGACCACCCTGCACACTTCAGAGCATTCTGCCCAAATAACAGCTTCCTCTTTTTTTTTTCTTTTCATTTTTCTGAAATTTTTTCTTTCTTCTTCTTTCAGGCTGAAGTAAATCCGTCACTTCCCAAAAATACCCGCTCCAACATTACAAGAGCGAACCAAAACAGCTTAAATCAACAAATTCCTCTACTACTTCCTAGCTTGGCACAATGGTAGGCTAATTATGGGATGTAGTTAAGGGCAACTGGCAATTTTGGCTTATAGTGGAGTTAGTGGGGTAAAATGAGAAAGGGGAGGATGCAATAATTCTCCAAACATGCAATACCGACCACAAACCAATGCGTATAGGCAATAAGCAATCAAAACTCATACACGTGCAAAACATGAAATGAAGGGAGTAACTACTCTCAATTCTAAATTAACCGGTCATAAATGTCACCAGTTATAGGCTCTATATCTCAGAAGATATAAGTAGTTTGCCAAAAGTAATGAGTCAAGTCTAATTGCCCGAAATAGATTCCATAACAAAATTTGAGATATCGCTTTTAATTCTTGCTAAGCAGCTATGAAGAGGCAAGGAATGGCATATTTGACTAATAGAGCAGAATCATCATTAAAAACTCCAATCCGACTCAACTATATGCGAAAGTAAACGTGATATTTTTGGTTTTTTATGCATTTTTTCAAATTTTTCTTTGTTTTTTTTTTTTTTGAATGGTGAAAATAAAAACAAATGCAAACAGAAATGCACTAAACATGTGACTGAAATGCAATAAAAACAAATGCAGATGCAAAACAAAAGGCATATGCAAATACCCTCCCCAAACCAAAACGCACAATGTCCCCATTGTGCTCAACAGCAAATCACCAGCAGAAAAATGGGAGAATAAAAGCATAAAAAGTAAAAGGAAGCGAAAAGAGAAAGGAGAACAACTCACAAAATACGACCTCCCCAAACCAGCCAAAAACGGGGAGGTCACCAGCATCTAATCGCCACCCTCGTAGGAGGGGTCACTGTCCTCGTCGGACCCCGACTCACTCTCCTCCTCCTCAGCAGCAGGAGTAGCTCTCCTGGAAACGGAGGGAGTGGCTCTCCTGGAAGTGGAGGGACCAGTAGTGGTGGTGGTAGGAGGGGGTCTCCTAGCAGCCTGAGGGTAGCCACCCTCAGGGGGAACAAAGTAAGAAGGGTGAGCCCAGTCACCCTTGGGAAGCAGCCCCCCCCCTAGCTAGCTCGTCGTAGACCGGGAACAGGGCGATGGCCGTGTCCAATCTGTGCTCGTTGAAGCTCCTGCACAAATCACCCAAGACACGTGACATTGCCCTCTGGTCCATGACCGGAGGGACAACTAAGGGAGTAGGTGGTCGAAAAGTGGAGGTGCCAGCGGTGGGAGCAAGTGGAGGTAGGGGTGCTGTGAAGAGGAGGCACGAGCCCTCCTCGAAGTGCCGGCGAGAAGCGTCCCCGCCACCAAAGGAAGCCCGTAACTAGGCAAAGATGGCCTAGCGGACCCCTCAACAATGGTGAGGGGCAAGACAGAGGGTAGCCGGTGATGGGATGCGGTCACGAGATGAAAGAGTCAATCTTCCACCGCATCCGTCTATCGACCCAATGGACGCCCCTCGCGTAAGGGAGGTCCATAAAACGCAGCTCGGGTCAATGGGATCCTCCCGTCGAGGGAAAAGTAAAACAAGGCGGTTGGCGTCGTGTCACCAAACCGCCACGAGCAATGGTGGTCAAGGTGCCCTCACTTACGATCCGAAAGTGAGCGGCGGTCAAGTAGGCAATGTTATAGATGCGGGCTCTCCGACGCTCAACGTTCAGATAACCCGCCAAAATCGAAAGCTCAATATTATTCACGTTATTAGACTCTTTACGGCCAAAAATGGTATTACCCATTAGCCGCAAAAAATAACGAAGAGGGGGCAAGTGGACGGAAGTGCCCGTCCTCCTCAACCCGTAAGTGTCACCAATACAAGACCACATGGCCCGGTGAGTGTCAGAGGGGTCCGAGGTGCTACCCTCGAAGTACGAGACCCGAAAAACCCGCAAAATTAGCAAGTGTCAGAGAATAATTAACATTAAAAAGCCGAAAGGAAATGCAGGGGTTGGTCTCATCAGCCTCAAAGGCTTTGGAATCAAAAGCGTAAGAGGAAAAGAATTCGAGGGTCATGACATAATATGTGAACTCAGACATGTCCACAAGACCCGTCATACCCGTCCCATTTAGCAGGGACACGACCGACTCATAACGACCTAGTTTCTCCAAAGTGTCTTTATGGAGAAACCGGGTAGTGTGACCTTTACATCGAAACAAAGAAAGAGAATTTAGCGCTACTGAATAGGTTTTTCAAAGATAACCTGCGGATAGTCAGGTAGACTATCCGTAGTGGTTTCTATCATCAGAGGCGGTCCGCGTGGCCGCTTAGCAGGCCGTTGGCTCGACTGCCCTTCCTGCATTGGCTCCTTCCCTTTTGTCATTCTTGTTCCTGCAAAAGGATCAAATTAGCAACAATCAACCAACTGAAATTCCAATTTCTAGAAACCCGAATCAAAATCAGATGATCCGCGCAAATTAGGGTTTCGAAATTTTTGGGGAAAACAGAAATAACCATCTTCTAATTGCTAATTAGAGTCGAAAATCAAAGGGGAAAGCCTAGAATAAGCAATTAAAATACATAAAAGACCAGGAATCACACCCTAAAATCGTTTTCCCCAAATCGATTTTTGTCATCTCAAGGGCACATTACTCGAAAATTTCACATGGAACTTCAGCAAAACTCGAATAAATAGCATAAAGATAGGATTAGACACATACCTTGATGATTTCTTTGAAGATTAAAACGAGAACGGCAGAGAACGAGATGGATTTGCAGTTGAAAACGCGAAGAAGGGAGAGGAAATAGGGTTTGGTCTTTTTGTGATTTTGGGAGAATGAAAGAATAAGAGAATAAGGATGAAAACTTCCCTTATTAGTCGCCTCAAACTCCATGGACTGTCGATCGACTATGTGACCCAAATCGATCGACCATTTCCCTATACACACGTAGCCTCTGTTCTCCTCGCTTGATCGATCGAACATCCTAGTCGATCGACTATTTGAGCTGGCAATTGGAATTAAATTCGTCAAAATTCATTTTGCCATCAAAACTTCCCCCGTCTTTCTCTCGCAAAAATCCAAGAAACCACTTACGCACTTTGCATAAAATAAATTCTATGAGAAATTATCAAAGGCGTACAATTTTCCCAAACCAAGAAATTGCAAATGCGTGAAAATAAATGAAACAAAACAAGAAAACTTAAAAAGCAAATTGAATGAAACAACAAAACGGAAATCCTAAATTACAAAATAACTACAACCTGGTTGCCTCCCGATTAAGCGGTTTAAGAGGTCCCGCACGACCTTGTTACCTCACTTCTCATCATCGATAGCGGATCAAGTACAAAACCTCGACCTTCCCAACATATGCATCTGATCCATGGTAGTGCTTCACATATTGGCCATTTACCTTGAACCTTTCTCCAGGAGAGGTCTCCAATTCAACGGATCCGAACTTTGTGACACTGTGACCGTATAGGGACCGGTCCACCTGGATTTCACTTACTTTAAAAACAAACGGATACGAGCGTTAAAAAGAAGTACCTTATCGCCGATATGGAACTCGCGCTTTATAATTCTCTTGTCATGCCAGCGCTTTGATTTCTCCTTGTAGATCCTTACATTGTCATAGGCCGTGACCTAAATTCCTCTAGTTCATTCAATTTGTGTCATCGTTTCTCACGAGAGAGGTTAGGATCCAAATTCAAATCACAAATAGCCCACCAAGACTTACGCTCTAACTCAACAGGTAAATGACATGTCTTACCATAAATCAATCGGTATGGTGACATCCCGATTGGCGTTTTAAACGCATTCTATAAGCCCATAAGACATCGCCTAACTTGAGACTCCAGTCTTTCCGTGATTTAGAAACAACTTTAGCTAAGACTTCTTTCAATTCTCTGTTAGAAACCTCAACCTGACCACTAGTTTGGGGATGATACCCCAAACCTCTACGATGTTGGACACCGAATTTAGTCAATAAAGCACTAAGTTGTTTCTCTTTAAAATGCATTCCCCCATCGCTAATGACAACCCGAGGGACACCAAAACGAGGGAAAATAATCTTTTTAAACAATTTAATCACGGCTTTTGCATCGCAATGGGGAGTAGCAATAGCTTCCACCCACTTGGATACATAATCTACAAACTTACGAGGATATATTTATTACCTTGATCGCTTCGGAAAAGGTCCTTGATAATCAATGCCCCAGACATCGAAAATCTCGACCTCAAGAATGCCTACCTGTGGCATCTCATGTCTCTTGGAAATATTCCCCGATCTTTGACAAGCATCGCATTCAGCAACAAAACTGCGACAATCTGCATGCAAAGTTGGCCAATAGAAACCAGATTGGAGTACCTTAGCTACGGTCCTGGACGGACCGTGATGACCACCATAGGCAGAAGAGTGGCAAGCCTCTAGGATATCCTTCACCTCCCACTGAGGTACGCATCTCCGGATGAGACCGTCTGCGCATTCCTTGAAAACATAAGGATCATCCCAAAAACATTGCCTAGCATCATAGGCAAACCGCTTCTTCTGCTGCCATGAAAGCTCGGGCGGTATCCTACCTATCACAGCAAAGTTAGCAAAATCAGCAAACCACGGAGGTGGATAAGACCCTGAAGTAGTAATAGCTAACAAACTCTCATCAGGAAAAGAATCATTAATAGGCAAAGAATCCTCCCTTTCTGTCAGCTGCAGACGAGATAAGTGGTCAGCTACCACATTCTCTGCTCCTTTCTTATCTTTGATCTCCAAATCAAACTCCTGTAAAAGGATTATCCACCTCAAAAGCCTCGGCTTCGCATCTTTCTTAATAAAGAGAGTCTTGAACGCTGCATGGTCAGTGTAAACAATAACTTTAGAACCTAACAAGTAAGACCGAAATTTGTCTAAGGCAAAAACAACAGCTAGAAACTCTTTCTCAGTGGTAAAATAGTTGACTTGAGCCTCATCCAGAGTTCGACTCGCATAGTATATGGCATTCAAAGCTTTATTCTTTCGCTTGTCCCGAATCGCACCGATAGCATAATCGCCGGCATCACACATGATCTCAAATGGGAGGTCCCAATCAAAGCGGTGAATGATTGGCGCAGAAATTAGGGCCTCCTTTAACCTCGTTAAAAGCGACATGGCATTCATCAAGTAAATTCAAAGACAAAGATCCTTAAGAAGCAATTGTGTAAGTGGTTTAGCATGTTTTGAAAAATCCTTAATGAAACGCCGTAGAAACCAAACAGTGACCTAGGAAACTCCTCACTCCCTTAACATTCACGGGAGGAGGTAATTGCTCAATCACCCGCACCTTTGCCTTGTCAACATGTATACCTTTATCGAAATCGATGCCCTAACACAACTCCCTCATTGACCATAAACTGACACTTTTCCCAATTTAAAACAAGATTAACATCTATACAACGCTGCATGACTTTATCAAGGTTAGCTAAACAACGATCAAAGTCACCGCCATAAACCGAGAAATCATCCATGAATACCTCCATAATGTTCTCTATATAATCGGAAAAAATCCCCATCATGCACCTCTGAAAGGTAGCGGGGGCATTACACAATCCGAAAGGCATTCTACGATACGCAAAAACACCCTGTGGACAGGTAAAAGTAGTCTTACTCTGATCGTCCGGATGAATAGGGATCTGAAAGAACCCTGAATATCCGTCTAGAAAACAGAAAAATTTGTTAGAAGCAAGTCTTTCAGTCATTTGGTCAACAAAAGGGAGGGGGAAATGGTCTTTCTTAGTGGCGGCATTTAATTGTCTATAATCAATGCACATCCGCCACCCCGTCACTACTCGAGTTGGTATTAATTCATTTTTATCATTTTTAACCACGGTAGTCCCTCCTTTCTTCGGGACTACGAATCGGGCTAACCCACTTGGAGTTGCCAATCCGTATAAATAATACCTGCATCAAGTAGTTTCATCACCTCGGCCATAACAACTTCCTGCGTCTTTGGGTTCAACTTGCGTTGACCCCATCTATAAGGCTTGTGGCCTTCTTCCAACTCTATCCTATGCATACAAACATCAGGGCCGATGCCCTTAATGTCATCCAAAGAGTAACCCAAAGCCTTCCTGTTTTCTTAAGTACACACATCAAAGCGAGACACCGGTCATCGTTAAGCTTAGAGCTAACAATAGTCGGGTACTTGCTCCGTATCATCTAGAAAAACATACTTAAGATTAGGGGGAAGTGGCTTACGCTCGGCACCTTTACCTCTACACAAAGATAGACAGAATCGGCTTCAATGGTGTAGCAAGTGTTCACCAAGTTATCATTGGCCAGGCTCAAAAGCATCTCATCTTCTTCCTCATTGAGCTCGTAGCTCTCCATTGAGGCGACCAAAGTGTCTGGCTCCTCAGCATTCTCCACTGTATTACCTGCACACTCATCTGAATGGGTTAGATCAGCTAAGGGATCCTTGGCTAAGGATTCCCTCCAATTACAAGTAACAACCCACAACAATATCAAAAGAATAACACGTATCTTCATCGGCGAGTTCGATTTGCCTTGTGAGCAAGATTGAACTCAATGGTGTCATCCCCTACCTCTAAGGTGATGGTTCCGCGTTTGACATCTATCACGACTCACTGTATGTAAGAACGGTCTGCCTAAAATAATAGGTATCTGACTATCCTCTGCAATGTCCAAAACAACGAAATCTACAGGAATAAAAAACTTACCCACTCGAACGGGTACATCCTCTAGAACACCTATAGGTCTCTGAGTCGATCTATTTGCCATTTGAACGGTAATATCGATCACCTTAAGTCTACCAATATTTAACCTTTCGCAAACAGAATACGGCATGACACTAACGCTGGCCCCTAAGTCACAAAGGGCCTTTCCAATTACGTGGTTACCTATAGTGCAAGGAATTGAAAAACTACCCGGGTCCTTTAATTTAGGTGGCACATTAACTTGTGAAAGAACATTACATTCCTCCACAAACGCAACATTACCATCATCACGAAAATTTCTCTTACGATTCAAAATATCTTTCATAAATTTAGCGTAAGAGGGTACCCGGGTAATTAAATCGATGAAAGGAACCGTTACCTCGAGATTCGGACCATCTCCGAAACTTACCAAACTTACGCTCCAGCTTGGTAGGCTTCAAACGCTCCGGATACGGGACGCAACACCGGCCGTAGGATCCGTAACCTTCGGCTTCCGTAGGTTTAAAACCCCCGTCAAATCATCAATGAGTGATGAATCTTGCAAACTAGTTGACGGATTTGCATCCTTGCTCTGGAGATCCAATCGATCGACCGTATGGGTAGTCGATCGACCAAGTAAGTCAGGCGTGAATAGTTCTGTCGAGAATTATCGCCATCAGGTATCTCAGTCGATCGACTGAGGATGTTGGTCGATCGACTGGATGTGCTAGGTGTGAATAGTTTCTGACCAAAAACTATTTTGTCATCGATAGTTGATCGATCGATCGGAATGCAGGTCGGTCGACCTGAATTACTGGCATTCAGACTCGTTTTTGCATCAGAATTCAAACGAGCTTCTTCATCATTTCCTGAGTCTTCCTTTGGCTTATCGGGACTTTCATAAGAAAGGCCACTTCTGAGATTGATGGCATTGATCGTCTCAACCGGCCCTTCACATTTAATTGAAGAATTAGCGGCTTGCTTAGCCTCCATATTCTCCAATTGTTTCACAAAATTCTGTGAGGACTCAATCCCGGCTGCTTCCATATTTGCCACTTGAACCAAAAGGAGTTGGACCATCTCTCTTAACTTCTCGATCTCATCTGAGTTTTGAATAGGAACTTCGACTTTCTCTTTGGAAGCTTCAGAAGTCTCGAGTTTCTCGAGACGGGTAGAAATGGAAGTTATAAGTGACACAACAACAGTCATGTCTTCACTTTGCTTTCGTGACTTACCACGTGAACTTCCAAACTCACTTTATGGACGCCATCTCCTCAATGGTGTTCCAACCTTTACTTTGACCGGTATTATTTTGGAACCTACCATTAGCTGCATCCAAAATGACTTTGTAATCATCATATAAAGCATTGTAAAATAGATTGCAAAGATACCATTGTTGGAAACCATGATGCGGGACGACTCGACCAAACTTTTGAAACGTCCCCATGCTTCACAAAAATCTTCGTCGGCTCCTTGCTTTGAAAACTCGTGATTTTACTCTTCAAGGCATCGATCTTGAAGGCGGGAAGTACTTCTTGTAGAAGGCTAGTGCTAAAGATGTCCAATCGGTGACTCACCGCTACTCTATCGAGGTAGCGATACCAATCTCGCGCCGAATCCTTCAAGGAGTATAAGAACATGAACCCCTTTACTTCATCTTGAGTTACCCCCTCCGGTATAGGTATTGAACAGCAATAGTCCGTGAAAATTTCCATATGTTTCAAGGGGTCTTCATCTGGTAGACCCGCGAACTGATTCCGTTCCACTAAATCAATATAAGAGGAACGAAACTCGAATTTACCGGTAGAAGGGGTAGGTAACTGTTGCCCCTTTGGAAGGTGGTGCTCCTTTGGCTAAAAATTATCATATATCGTACCCATAACTTCCAAAATGAGAGTACTCAAGCCTTCCTCTCAAAAACCTGTCCTCTAACTGTGCAAAAGCAAAACTAGAAGCAGAGGTAAGCAACGGCCTCAAGGAACAAAAGTTCCCTGAGACAAGGAAAATAAACTAAAATAAAGCAAACAGAATTACACCGTCTCCTCGGCAACGGCGCCAAAATTTGATACCGTCGTTTAGTACCAAAATTAAATTTATAATTCCAAACTAAAACTATAGCTAGTGATAGTAAGGGTCGAACCACAGAGAGACAGGGTTGATTTTGTTTGCTATTTTTCAGTCTACCAAGTAACGATAAATTGAGGGTTTTGAAATCGATTGATTAATAGCTAATTGCTAAAATGAATATTCTTAACAAGATAAAAAGAGGATCGGGAATTTCGGTTCACCATGGCGAATAACAGGTCAGTCAAGCAGCAGAGATCTCATAATACGGTCTCAGGGAAGATAAGCTAGTCTTTCGATCAAAGCTCAATAACCTCACGGTCTAATAATTCCCTAGAATTTATCAAAGTTTTCACTCAAGAGAAATTCTAAATCTAGCGATAAATCAAATTACCAATCTTTCAACCTAGCAAAGAGATCCATCAAAGATAACAAGACCAATACGGAAGAACTCATGCTACACAACTATCCTAATTTAATACCATGGCTCACCTTATTCCCAATCAAAGAATTACCTACGCATAATCATGACTACACTAATTGCGAAATTAATAAATAAGGACAAATTCAACATGATGGAATCTAACTAGAACAAAGGAGAGAAATTCAATTACTGAAATTAATTGATGAAACAAGAATTAAATTAACAAGCAAAAATAAGAAAAAGAAGAATTGCATAAAAGGCTTACTAATTGAATATCAAGAACAAAGCATTCCAATCAAAGGTTTCCGTCTCAAGCTAGATCTCAAAACTCAGTTTTTTCCAGAATGAATAACATGACCTAAAAGTTGCTGCGTTCTACTGATAAAAAGATACTGAAAGTTAATTATAAGTTGGGCTTTTAAAAGTCTAACACGGAAAATTAAACATCAGCTCGAAATCAAGTCGATCGATCGTCAAGACGGCGATCGATCAACATGCGAATAAAAGAGCTTCCATGCCTGAGCTCCGTGGTCGATCGATCAAAGTCTTAGTCGATCGACCAAAATGCTTGTCTTGTGGCTCCTTGATGCTTCCAAACAACTCTTCACTCCTTGCACGCATCCCAAGGTGAGTGAATGAACTCTCCTTCCTCTTGGCTTCCTTGAACTCGCTTCCGGAGAACGAACTTGGCCTGATTTAGCCTACTTCCACGCATTCCTACAATAAATCATAGAAAATGCAAAGTAAACCGTTTCGGGAGAAATAGTAGCCTTAAGCTACCAATTATGCATGGAAATACGTGCCAAAACCACAGATAAAGTGTATAGAATATGCACGTATCACTTTATAAGTCGGTTGATTTAATCCAAGTATCAAGTATAAGATGTCGGGTTAGATTAATGATTGATTTGCATGCAAGACGGAAATTAAACATCCATTTACCGTATTAGGTTTGAGGCGCGGGTCACCCTACGGTTATATGCCGTATTTTGACCGTTTAGGAAACGTTATAAAACGTGTTGAGAAATGGGTATTTAAACCCGATTTGGTTTGAAAGGGTCGTTTAGACCGCATTTGTGGATTTGAAGAACTAGACTCGAATAATCATCATTATTTTGATAATATTCGGTGTCGGGTTCGACTTGACATGAATAGTTTTGAAAGTGATTATGAACTAATTGTTCTAAGTTCATTTGACTATGATTAGTCGATACTCATCACCGTACCCGGGTTAAAATCCGGCATGGTATGTAGAACCAAGGATGACTTTGTGTTGGTGACTAATATATTTGTTTCGAAAATGTGAAGAAATGATGAAAGGCTTTAAAATACCTCCCAAAATGTAAAGAAATGAAATAAAAGGTTATTAAATGCCTTTTAAATGTCATTAACCAAATATTACCACTGAAACACGGATTTAACCGTCATGGTATGAGCAACCAAGGGTGAAAAATGTTTTATGGTTAAAACAAATGAAATAAAATAAAAAGGGTTTGAATATTTGAAATGGTAAAAACCGATTACAAATATGAAAATGAATTAAAGGGGAAAGACGAGAACGAACACGGTTGATCTCTGACCTGAACACCCCATTTAGGCGCGGCAAGCCGTGAACCAAGGGGCTTCATCTCGGGCTAAAAATCAGTTTTGGCTCGTTTATCCCATGTTTCGGTTCATGTTATGCACGTTTTAGCATGTTATAATCATGAAACAAATGAAAACATGATAAAAGAAGGATTTTTACACCCTTATAATACATGTTTGGTTATGGCGAGTGACCGACGTAAGTGTAACAACTCGTTTGGTCGGAAAAAACTCGGTTTAAAACCGTTTTGGTAAGTAAAAAGAGTGTTTTAAGATTAGTGACGGTGTAGTGGTCGGAGTGGTCGGTCAAGTGATTTAATGCACGATGACGGTACCAAACAATGTGTAAGGCTTGTATTTACGATCGGTAGGTCGTAAATACGCGTCGGATTGTGACTTAAGAAGTCGAGGTGAGAATTTTAAGGGAGAAAAGAGGGGGCGAACACTCGCGTAACTCTCAAATGGGGGGCATTTGAGGGGTATTTATAGGGAAATGAGTGGTTGTGTGAGTTTTGAGCGACGTGGCCACCTGGGCTGCTCAAAGAGGCGCGAGCCACGTCGCGGGTCTTCGAGGTGAGTTGTCGCTTTCACACAAACGCAATCATGATTTGTTCTATCCTAAGTTTTGTAGTCATATGTTTGGTACTTGACCAAACATAAATCCGGGAAAACTTAAGGTAGAAGGTTTGAAATGTTTTTTTTTGGTGGTTGACTCGGTTTGACTCGTTGTTGGAGTCGGGATTTGAATTTCTGAGTCCGTTTTTGGTCCGGTGTCGGTTTTGACTCTAGTTAGTGTCATTGCGACCCCGTCGTCGTGCATTACAAATTCCAGGTATTTTTGAAATGTTTTTAGATGTTTTATTTTCGAAATCGTTTTAAGTTTTCCGACGTAAAGTTGTACACAAACTGTCGATCAAACGCCGCGATTCCAAAACATGTTGTAGTCCGATAATCATCGGGTGTTTGTCGAGTCTCAAAGAGATCTTGGTATCTCTGAGCCCCCACTTTGACTGAGGCTTGGACAGGGTGAAAGTCTAAGTAGAGCCCCCAGGTCAATTGAAGATTACAACCTGGAGACCCAAGCGACGTCGAGGCGGCTCGAAAGGATGCGGGCCGAGGTCCTGCCGTCAGGAAGGGCGACGCCAAGGCGACTCGAGGGTACAAGCCAAGGACCTGTCGTCGGGAAAAGTTTAGAGTCTGTCGACTATCCGTGCGGGTCGTTTAAAGTCCGTTAGACTACGTACGAAGGCTCGCCAGCCATAGGAAGGAGTCATACCTGAGGCATCTTTGGATATGTCCTTGCGTGTTTGCGGAAAAAGGCTCCCCAGCTGTGACAAGGAGTTGTACCCGAGGCATCTTCGGGATATGTCCTTGGGTGTATGCGGACAAAGGCTCGCCAGCTGTGGTGCGTAGTAAGGCTCGCCAGCCATGACACGTAGTAAGGCTCACCAGCCATGGCACGTAGTAAGGCTCGCCAGCCACGATGCATAGTAAGGCTCGCCAGCCATGGCGCGTAGTAAGGCTCGCCAGCCACGATGCGTAGTAAGGCTCGCCAGCCATGGCGCATAGTAAGGCTCGCCAGCCATGGCGCGTAGTAAGGCTCGCCGGCCGTGGGGCGTAGTAAGGCTCGCCAGCCATGACGCATAGTAAGGCTCGCCAGCCACGATGCGTAGTAAGGCTCGCCAGCCATGGCGCGTAGTAAGGCTCGCCAGCCACGATGCGTAGTAAGGGTCGCCAGCCATGGCGCGTAGTAAGGGTCGCCAGCCATGATGCGTAGTAAGTCTCGCCAGCCATGGCGCGTAGTAAGGCTCGCCAGCCACGATGCGTATTAAGGCTCGCCAGCCATGATGCGTAGTAAGGCGCGCCAGCCATGGGGCGTAGTAAGGCTCGCCAGCCATGATGCGTAGTAAGTCTCGCCAGCCATGATGCGTAGTAAGGCTCTCCAGCCATGGCGCATAGTAAGGCTCGCCAGCCATGAGCGGTCGGTTAATGGACCGTGAGAATAGCCGCGTCAAATGGGCTTGTTTTGGAAGTAGCGAACTCGTGATGCCGCCGTGGAAATAGTGAATTTCGAATTTCACTATCAATGTTGCTGAAATGAGCGGGTTCCGCGAGGAAGCCCCCTGCTGGTATTTGAAGGAATAGTGAATTTGGAATCTTCACCATTCGTTGTTCTTTTTTGAATTTTGAAGTGGCGGTTTTGATCGCCGTCTGTTTGAATTTTGAAGGGAATAGCAAATTTTAAATTTTGCTATCACGTTTGGAGTGACGGTTTATGTGCCGCCGTTGACATGTGATGAAATAGTGAATTTGAAATCTTCACTATTGATTGAAGTGACGGTTTATGTGCCGCCGTTGACGTGTGATGAAAATAGCGAATTTGGAATCTTCACTATTGACTGAAGTGACGGTTTATGTGCCGCCGTTGACGTGTATGGTGAAAATAGTGAATTTGGAATCTTCACTATTGATTGAAGTGACGGTTTATGTGCCGCCGTTGACGTGTGATGGAAATAGTGAATTTGGAATCTTCACTATTATTGAAGTGACGGTTTATGTGCCGCCGTTGACGTGTGTGGTGAAAATAGTGAATTTGGAATCTTCACTATTGATTGAAGTGACGGTTTATGTGCCGCCGTTGACGTGTGTGGTGAAAATAGTGAATTTGGAATCTTCACTATTGATTGAAGTGACGGTCTATGTGCCGCCGTTGACGTGTGATGGAAATAGTGAATTTGGAATCTTCACTATTATTTTTGAAAATTGAAGAAATTAGTGAATTTTGAATTTTCACTATTATTTTTGAAAATTGAAGATAATAGTGAATTTTGGATTTTCACTATTATTGGCGGTTTTGATCGCCGTTTGAAATTTGAAGAAATAGTGAATTTTGAATTTTCACTGTTATTTTTGAAGATTGAAGAAAATAGTGAATTCTGGATTTTCACTATTATTTCTGAAATTGGCGGTTTTGATCGCCGTTTGTTTGAAATTTTCAAAAATAGCGAAGTTAAATTTTCACTATTTGTTTTTGCCTCTGAGAGAATGACGATTTTTGATATCGTCAATGAAAATTTGAAGTTTGTTATGTGGAAATTGGGCCAAAGCCCAAAATTCGCTGAAAGAGTAAGGGACGCCTGATTGAGGCGCGAGCCACCTGGCGAACCAAAGGGGCTTCTCTTTTTTCTGTAAAAAGACGCGAGGTTTGGCTGCTCGTCATTCCTCATTCATCTTCAACCTTCGACATAAAAACCCGCAAAAACTCGACATTGTTGGATTTTTGCTAGCTTCCATTCGTACCATCAACAATAATGTCGTCCCAAGGTATGCATTTCCTCTCGAATCCATTTGTTTTTGTTGATCTTTAACTTAATTGAATTAGGGCGATCCTTTACCCTAGAAAATCGATATGGGCGTTTTTGATTGAGCCCATTTCGAGTGAAATTGACGATTGCATTAGGTTAGAAGCCTGTTTAGGAGTATAGGGGTGCTTTTAGTTCGCATTTTGGTCCCCGTTCCCGCTCCCTATGCTCGAAAAACGTGAGTGAGGTGAGAAACCGTCTCATCTCACAATGCCAAGTTTATTTGCTTGGATAATGGGTCCCACTAGGTTGCATTGTAGTCGGGAAAGACCGTATTTGCCATTGCGGACCTTTGTTGGGTATTGTGGGCAAAATTGGAATTTTTGCCTTTTGTGACGGTCTTATGTCTAACAAAATAGGCGCCTGTTTGGGCTTAAATTGAGTCAGTTTGCCTTGAAATGGACCTTATTGGTAGTTTAGGTCACCTTGAGGTGTGATAAAATCACGTTTGCCTTTTTTTGCGGTCGTTTTTGAATTTTTGACCGATTTGTGCTCAAATTGGCGTATGAATTGCCTTTTCGAGCCATAGCAAAAATTTCCCATTGCCTTAGGAATGTATTTTTGGTTCGTTGGCAGACCTTGTATGGGTCTTGAAATGCCGTTTTTTGTGGTGGTTTTGACTCGTCTTTTGCTTGAAAAGATGGGCGAGTCGTTTTTTTGTGCGTTTTTTGTTTTTGTTTTTTTTTTGTGAATGGTTTTGTTTGGTTGGATTTTGGGCAGGATTGCCCTTGTTTTGTTTTGCAGGTTGTGTTTTTTTTTTGGACTTGTCCATTTTATGCCGTCGTAATGCCGAAATTTCGGCTGACGTTTCTTTGTTTATTCTTTTGATCGCAGGGTACCATTTGGGACCTATGTGGTCTGTTGTTGAGGTACTGGAGGAGGAGGATGATCCTGGAGGAGCTTTAGTGACCGAGAAGGCTGCCAGATTTGAGGCGGTGGTGGAGGATGCTTCTGTAGAGGAGGAGAGGCGGCCGATGTGGCCGGCTTGTCCTTTTCATTGTGGCTCATAGACAAGATGGCTGATGATTGGCTGATGAATGGGAGTTTGCTCGGCCAATCACGGTAATTGTCTTGCATTTTCTTGATAATGGTGACAAGAGTTTTGTTCGCTGCCTCCACCGCTCCGTTGGTTTGGGGACGGTAGGGGGATGATCGATGTCGTTTGATTTTGTATTTTTCCAGCAAAGCTTGAGTTTCCGCCCGGAAGTGTGAGCCTTGATCGCTGATGATTTCATGGGGTACCCCATACCGGCAGATGATGTTGTTTTGAATGAACTTGGCCACTTGTTTGGCGGTTAAGACTGCATATGACTGTGCTTCCACCTATTTGGTGAAGTAGTCGATGGCGACGAGGACGAAGCAATGCCCCTTGGTGCCTACCGAGTTGACTTTCCCGATGATGTCGATGCCCCAGGTTGAGAAAGGCTAGGGTGACGTCATGGTGTATAAAAGGGATGCTGGTATGTGTTGTATGTTGGAGAAGATTTGGCAATTGTGGCAATGTTTGACGTAGTTACGACAGTCGGCTCCCATGGTGGTCCAGTAGTAGCCTAGCCGTGTGATTTTTCGAGTAAGCATCATTCCGCTCATGTGAGGGCCACATTCTCCATCGTGGACCTCTCTCATTACGTTTTTGGCTTTGTGATGGTCAATGCAAAGGAGGAGAATTCCTTGGGGTGTTCTTTTGTATAGTTGATCTTGGTTCATCACGAATTGTGATGCAAGTAAGCGTATGGCTCTTTGTCCTCTTTGGAGGGAATTCGTTTTTGGTTTTGTAGTTGAGGATGGCTTGGTATCAAGGTTCATCATGGCTTTCCTTGTCGTCGATGATGGCACAAATGTGGGCTGGCTCGCTCCTTCTCTCGACACATAGGGGCATCGATGTCATGTCGTCAGGTATGTTGACGAGTGCAGCAAGCTTTGCCAGGGCATCGGCAAATTGATTTTCCTCACGTGGCTGATGGAAGTAGTCGACTTAGTCAAAGAACTCGGCCTCTTGATTGATCTTTGCTCGGTAGGGAGCTAAGCTGTCGGATCAGATTTTCCATGATCCGGACACCTGATTGATGATGAGCGAGGAATCGCCGTGGACCCTCAGTCTCTTGATGCCAAGTGTGATGGCTGCTTGTAGGCCGATGAGGCATGCTTCATATTCAGCGGCATTGTTGGTGACGACAAAGTCTAGTTTGATCGAGATCGGAACATGTTCTCCCTCTGGTGATATTAGAAGGATTCCTACCCCGAAGCCTCTCAGATTAGATGCACCGTCGAAGTATAGGTCCCATGCGTCGGAATCGGCACAAAGGATGTCTTTGTCAGGAAGTGACCACGTGTCAGTCGTTGGATCCTCGTTAACGGGGTTCTCTGCTAGGAAATCGGTAACTGCTCTTCCCTTGATAACCTTGAGGGGTACAAACTTGAGATCAAACTCAGACAGCATGAGCGTCCACCTAGACAGCCTTCCGTTTAGTACGGGTTTTTCGAAGATGTATTTGACCGGGTCTATCTTGGTAGGGGTGTTCATTGGTCCAGGACCGGACCGGACCAAACTCTCTGGACCGAAGACCAAATAAGGGTTAAGAGGTGGACTGAGGACCAGACCATATTAATATTCGTCCGGTCCGGTCTGGACCACAAAAACACGTGGACCGGACCGGACCGGACCGGACC
Source organism: Silene latifolia (assembly GCF_048544455.1). Lineage (NCBI taxonomy): Eukaryota > Viridiplantae > Streptophyta > Magnoliopsida > Caryophyllales > Caryophyllaceae > Silene > Silene latifolia. Next base: position 221,577,400 of record NC_133537.1, on the reverse strand, counting down.
AAATGGACCAAATATTATTGTCATTGACATGTTTTACCAAATAAAACTAGAACTCGAGAAGTTCGTAATGATCAAAATAAACAACATTATTTTCATACAAGATTTAACTACATAATTACACATCTTATAATACGTGTAAACAAAGTAGAAAATAAAATCAATAATATTACAAATTTTAAATTTTTTTTATTACATAACTTCGGTCCATGGTTCTGTCCGCGGTCCATTCGGGTTGGTCCAGGACCGGACCGAAGACAAAAGTAGAGTAAATAGGTGGACCGTGGACCGGACCAAACAAAATTCGGTCCGGTTTGGTCTGGACCAAATGGTCCGGTCCGGTCTGGTCTTTGGTCCGGACCACTGAGTGAACAACCCTACATCTTGGAGCAGATGTGGACTGTGTAGCTGAGCATGTAATGCCGCAGCTTCTTTGTTGACCATATTAGGGCAAGACATGTCTTCTCCAGTTGGGTATACCTCGTCTCGTACTCAATGAACTTTTTGCTGATGTAGTAGATGGCTCGTTCTTCGCCGTCGACTGTTTGCGCTAACATTGCTCCCATGGCTGTGTTGGTAACAGTCAGATATAGGGATAAAGGGATCCCCGGTTGAGGTGGCATGAGGACAGGAGGTTTGGATAGGATTTCCTTTATCCTGTCGAAGGCCTTTTGACAATCGTCGTCCCAATCGGTGTGATCGGAGGTGCGAAGCTTCTTGAATATCGGTTCACAAATCATGGTAAGCTTGGCAATGAAGCGGCTGATGTATTGGATGTGGCCGAGAAATCCCCGAATCTCCTTCTCGTTCCTAGGCCGAGGCATTTGCTGAAGGGCTTTGATTTTGGTTGGATCAATCTCAATGCCTCTTTTGCTGACGACATGTCCCAAGAGTTTTCCGGAGGTGACCCCGAATGCACACTTCTGAGGATTTAGTCTCATGTTATATTTCCGCAGACGGGCGAAGAATTTCCGAAGGGCGCCGATGTGGCCATCCCGTTCTTTTGATTTGACGATCATGTCATCGACATACACCTCTACCTCCTTGTGCATCATATCATGTAGGAGAGTGGTAGCGGTTCTTTGATAAGTATCCCCGGCGTTGATAAGACCGAAGGGCATGACCGTGTAGCAATATGTACCCCACTGTGTAGTGAATGCTGTCTTGTGCATGTCTTCCTCAGCCATTTTAATCTGGTTGTACCCAGCATACCCGTCCATGAATGATAGGGGGGCATGTTCGGCGGTGTTGTCCACCAGAATGTCAACATGTGGCAAAGGGAAGTAGTCCTTTGGACTCGCCTTGTTCAGATCCCTGAAGTCGACGCAAACCCGAATTCTTCCGTCTTTCTTTGGTACGGGCACAATGTTGGCCACCCAATCAGAGTATTCAGACACTTTGATGAAACCAGCCTTGAACTGCTTATCCACTTCTTCCTTGATTTTTAGGGCCCATTCAGAACGCATCCGGCGTAGCCTCTGCTTCACGGGTTTAGCTCCGGGCTTAATGGGTATCCGGTGCTCTGCAATTTCCCTGTCAATCCCAGGCATGTCTCTGTAAGACCAGGTGAATACGTCCTTGTATTCGTGGAGGAGGTCAATGAGCTGTTGTCTTTCCGAGGGGTCCAGGCATGTCTCATAGTTGAGGTGCTTAATGTTATCTTCCCCAAAGAGGAGAGTGACAACTTGTCCGTCGAGGCATGACGATGGCTTAGACTCGGTTGAAGCAACTTCGGTGTTGTTGGGGATGAAGTAGCAGTCCTGGAAGACTTCGACACCCGGGTACCTAGCCTTGGCCACGGAGTCTTAGGTCGGCTCCGGAAAGCCATGGTAGAGCTCTGATTCTCCCTAGGGGACAAAGTATCCGTTGAGGGTCAGATGATAGGGACGGAGAATAACTCCGTGCTTCTTGCGTTTTTGGACTACGAGGTTCATCTCTTGGATATCTTCAACGATAGGTTCAAATCCCAGCCCGAAGGGAATGTTGAGGACCTTAGCCTGTTTCAAGGGAGGTAAGGTGCTCTTCAGTGGATTGAGGGGCAAACCCGGGAAGTAACCCTGGCGCATCATGATGCGGTTGACTGTGAGGTTGGCAAACGGGTCACAATCAAAGGGTGTTGATTCATCAATTATGGCATTCACAGCTTGGAATCCCCATATTTCATTATCATCTTCCTCAATGGCCTGGGAGGCTATTCCCTTTCTCATGACAGCTTTGATCGGGGAAGCAGGAATTGTGATTGTTTTCCCGTTGAAGGGGACCCTGATCTTCTGGTGGAGAGTTGAGGTAACCGCCTTGACGACGTGAATCCAGGGACGTCCCAAGAGCATATTGAAAGAGGCGTCGATGTCGACCACTTGAAAACTGGTTTGTCTTTCCAGCGGTCCGGTTGCGACGGTCAGAGTGATGAGCCCTGCGACCTTGCGACGAGTGCCGTCGTAGGCGCGTAATCCTTGATTTGTCGGGACCAAATCAGCTTTCTTAATACCCAGCTTGTGAGCAGTCTTGAGGGGAATGACATTCACCACGGATCCGTCATCCACAAGGACCATGGGCACATTCTTCTTGAGACATTGTACGGTAATGTACAGGGCAAGGTTATGATTGGCTCCGAAGGGAGGGATATCTTCGTCAGAAAAGACGACTGGGTTGTTTAAGTCAGGGGCGTCCCTTGTCATATGTGCCACTATTTCTTCAGAGGAAGAGGTGGAGGGCACGGTTAATTTTCCCAAGGCCCGTAGCAAAGCCTGTCGATGCTCAAAGGACGTTGCGATCAGTTGCCAGATTGAGATCTCGGCTTTTGCCTTCTGAAGCTGTTTGAGGATTGAATTCTCCGGAGCCCTCGGTTGAGTGTCTACCTCTAGGACGACTTGGTCATTTGTCGTTGGAACGACCGTTGGATTGCTCGGATTCTGATAGAGGCGTCCGGACCGGGTAAGGTGACCGATCTCTTTCGCCCGTTTCTCTTTCTCTGGGACAAGGTAAACATCTTCAACATCGTCTCTCCAGATTCCGTTGATTTCAGAATCTCGAAGGCACCTTGGAGGGGTATTCCTTGGTGAGTAGTTTTTGTGAGGGATATTTTTGTGAGGGTAATTTTTGTGGGGCTAGTTTTTGTTGGGTTGATTATTGTGAGGTGCATGCCAGAATGGTTGGGGGAGCAATCCGTCCTGGTGTGGGTAGTTTTGGGCGCTCGGGGGGTTTTCCCTCGGGCGTGGTGGCGGAGGATTGAAGATAAGTCGACGGTAGGCATCGTCAAGTCGGGTGATCCTCTCGGAGAGGCTGGCTATGGGTTTCTCAACCTGTTGGAACATAGTGAGCATAGTGGCAGCACTGAACACAAACACCCCGTCTGAGGGATCTTTCTCCAAAGCATTCACCTCGTCATCAACTGGCAGGATGAGGTGTGAGCAGTCCAGAGTTGGCTCATCGTCGGAGATGGCGTGGATTCCCAGAGGGTTTGTTTTGTTGTTTGGCTTAGTCGGTGGGGGGAAAAGGCAAATCCCCTTTTTCAATCATGTCTTGGATGATGTGTTTGAGTTTGAAGCAGGTTTCAGTATCACGCCCCTTCCCTTGATGGTACTGACAGTAGGCATTGGAGTTCCAGAACCGGAACTTCTTAGCATCGGTCGGATTCGGGGTGGGTCCGATTGGTTGTAACTTTCCCTGGTCCATGAGCCTCTTCAGAGCACTTGCGTAAGTTGACCCTATATTAGTGAACACTCTCTGGGAGCGCTCAGCTCTCTTAGCAGATGGTTCAACGAGGTTGACCTCATCGATTTTGTTTGTTTGGCTGTAGGTACGAGATCCGGTTGAGGTGGATCCTTGGTAGCCTCTGCCAGTAGTCTTGGCCAAGACACCCTTCCGGAGGTCATCTTCAATGCGTGTCCCCAGAATTTGCAGATCCTGGAAGGTCTTGATATTTTGATACCATAGTAAGTTGGCATACACTGGGCATAGATTGTTGACGAACTTTTCCACCAAAGTTGATTCACTCAGTTTAATGACCAATTGAGTACTCAACCTCCTCCAACGGGTTAAGAACTCGGTGAACCCTTCCTTATCGTTCTGGGTTAGAACCTCAAGAGTACGGGTATTGGCTTGGATTTCAACATTGTCAGCGTATTGTTTAGCAAATTCGACTGCGACCTCATCCCAAGTGGTAAGGTTTTCGGATCGAGGGAGTAATACCGCTGGCGAGGGATTGGTTCCAAAGAGGATGGAAAGATCCGGGTGAAAAGTTCCTGTTTGACCCTTTTAATGGCCATGTAGTCTTTGAAGGCACAGATATGATTGAGCGGGTCCTCCACTCCTTTGAACTTAGGTACGTCAGTCAGGGTAAAGTTGTCGGGTAATTGATCCCCAACAGGCTCGAACCTTCGGTTGTTCTCAAGATGGATATTGTTACCCCGGGCTAGGAGCTGTTCTTCCAAGAGCTTTAGCCTCTTCTCAGTTTCAGTCAGAGGCGGAGCGTTATGTTCTCCAGTTTCTTTGTTTTCTAGGGCGTCGATACGGGTTTCGACGCGATCCAAGGTGACCTTAAGAGCGGTAAGCAGGCTGGCTAGCTGACCAGTCGTGACATCTCTGTTGTTATCATTGTTTTTGTGGTTGACAGACGAAGTTGAAGACGGGGCCATGGCTCTGAGGCAGAAAAATGGCTCACATTACAACTCAATCCGACACGGTTCGAAGACTGAATGCAGACAACACAAAGGACGAAACAAAGGTCAGACTCAACAAGACGAGGGTGACCGAGTATGGTTCCTCGGTGCTGACTCGATTTATGACGTGACGGTGTTGACCGAACTTTTGACACGAGTCCAACATAACAGCATGACACCATTGGACGGGTCTCGTGGTGAGACGACTCATAAGTAAAGACCCATAAGTACGTTTGCTTCGACTCGGTAGACACGAGGCGAAATTGGAATGGTGGACTGAAGTTTTCGAAAATAGAAATTTTCAAAAAGATTCATTTGTCACTTTGTGGACGGCTTCCGAAGATAGAGATCTCCGCAAGTCGATCAGTTGAAAGGGTTATCTTAAGTTTATTTGCAAAAGACGGTTTGAGTTTGAATCGGATCGGAAAACAGTGTATTGCCTCCCAAGACGGTTTTGAAATTCAAAATTGTATGTTTTGAAAATCGAGTTTCAAATGTTTGAAGAGGTCTCGGGGACGGTGCATGGTCCTCGGGATCTCGAGAGTGTCTCGAGAAAAGGGTGCGTGCTTTTCTCGGGTTTTGAAAGAGCCATTGTCGGCGCGAAACGGGTTAAAGTCCGTGTCTAGACGCGGCGAATATAACGGCGTAAAAAGGTGATTCGAAATGGTTGTGAAAAACCGGGTTTGAAAATCGGCATTACGACGGCCTAGAAAGGCGTGTTGAAATGGTTATAAAACCCGGGTTTGAAAATCGTCATTACGACGGCCTATAAAGGCGTGTTGAAATGGCTATAAAAACCGGGTTTGAAAATCGTCATTATGACGGCCTAGAAAGGCGTGTTGAGATGGTTATGAAAACCGGGTTTGAAAATCATCATTACGACGGCCTAGAAAGGCGTGTTGAAATGGTTATAAAAACCGGGTTTGAAAATCGCCATTACGACAGCCTAGAAAGGCGTGTTGAAATGGTTATAAAAACCGGGTTTGAAAATCGTCATTATGACGGCCTAGAAAGGCGTGCAACGGTCGGCGAAAGACCGAGGTTTGAAACGGCCATTATAGCGGCGCAAAAGGGTGTTTTTTGAAAGTTTTGAAAATAACACAGAAGGACTTATGATTAAGTAGCACATAAGCACTCACAGTTCATTATATTATGCATTATGCTGACACGGGTTTTGGCTTAAAAGGGTGGGTTACACACCAAGCGATCAAACCCCGATTTGTGAGAGGGATACCAATCCAAACAAAATGTGTAAGGAGGGTGCCCTAGCCTCGTGCTCGAAAGTGATGAAAGCTCTTTGATGAAACAGAAATGTGTGATGTCAACGGTATGCTTGACTCAATCAGGATTCGAAACGTGGGGATGAGAAAACTCACGCCGACGAGACGAACCAACTGGTCGAAAAGGGTTAGGTTATGGGCCTGGACAAGGAACCTGACCGTGACCGTAATATCAATTAATGCATTCCAACCAAGACCTCGTTCGAGTCTTACCATCTAGGGATCACAAAGACGTAAGTGTCCTAGTTTTCCCTAGCGGAGTCGCCAATCTGTGGAAATGGCCCATCTGCAAGCCCACTTCGATCCGTGGACATGCAGTGGTCTTTTGAAAGCCACGCTCGGCGGCGTAAAAATGCTTTCGACCGGATCGTTTTAGATCGGTCGGTTTCGTCTCGGTAAGGGTCTCGAAACGATTAGAGATGTTCAGAGTCGCCATCAAGCATTTGTGGGATGCTTGGAACCCGTTCGAAATCCAGTTTATACCTCGGTCAAATCGAAGCACAAAGCAGCGTTTGACATAGGTACTAAAGATAAGGAAATCGTCCCTCTTTAGCATCCTATCTCTAGAATGACTCTCGTATGCCCTGGATAAGGTCATCCACTATCCAAAGTTTCTGAGTAAGAGGTGAAGGTACGTATTGGGAAGCCCTTTAATCATACACCCAATCCCGCCCGCGGTAGCGGCCTCTACCGATCGATCTTGGTTGGTTGAATGCAAAAGTTGATAAAACGGTTTAAATGCATGAATGCGCATCCAATAATTTAAACCTAACATGTGAGAGCTTTCTAAGTCGGTTGATTTAATCCAAGTATCAAGTATAAGATGTCGGGTTGGATTAATGGTTGATTTGCATGCAAGACGGATATTAAACATCTATTTACCATATTAGGTTTAGGGTGCATAACGTGATCCATTTGTCTTAGTAAGGCATTTTGCAAATACGATTTTGGAATAAACAAATAGTCTTCTGATCCATCCTATATCCGGGCTAATCGGAGTCGGGATCGTCCTAGACTAATGCTGGAAAGGGAACATGCCCTGTACCAGACGATTACATGAGGCGCGAGCCAGCCGGCGATATAAGGGGCCTCCCCCTGGTTTTGAAAATGAGAATTGAAGGTCCTGTTTGAGGCGCGGGTCACCCTACGGTTATATGCCGTATGCTGACCATTTAGGAAACGTTATAAAACGTGTTGAGAAATGGGTATTTAAACCCGATTTGGTTTGAAAGGGTCGTTTAGACCGCATTTGTGGATTTGAAGAACTAGACTCGAATAATCATCATTATTTTGATAATATTCGGTGTCGGGTTGGACTTGACATGAATAGTTTTGAAAGTGATTATGAAATAATTGTTTTAAGTTCATTTGACTATGATTAGTCGATACTCATCACCGTACCCGGGTTAAAATCCGGCATGGTATGTAGAACCAAGGATGACTTTGTGTTGGTGACTAATATATTTGTTTCGAAAATGTGAAGAAATGATGAAAGGCTTTAAAATACCCCCCAAAATGTAAAGAAATGAAATAAAAGGCTATTAAATGCCTTTTAAATGTCATTAACCAAATATTATCACCGAAACACGGATTTAACCGTCATGCTATGAGGAACCAAGGGTGAAAAATGTTTTATGGTTAAAACAAATGAAATAAAATAAAAAGGGTTTGAAAATATTTGAAATGGTAAAAACCGATTACAAATATGAAAATGAATTAAAGGGGAAAGACGAGAACAAACACGGTTGATCTCGACGACCAACACCCCATTTAGGCGCGGGCAAGCCGTGAAACCAACCAAGGGGCTTCTCTCGAGCCAAAAATCAGTTTTGGCTCATTTATCCCATGTTTCGGTTCATGTTATGCACGTTTTAGCATGTTATAGTCATGAAACAAATGAAAACATGATAAAAGGAGGATTTTTACACCCTCATACTTACATGTTTGGTTATGGCGAGTGACCGACGTAAGTGTAACAACTCGTTTGGTCGGAAAAAACTCGGTTTAAAACCGTTTTGGTAAGTAAAAAGAGTGTTTTAATATTAGTGACGGTGTAGTGGTCGAAGTGGTCGGTCAAGTGATTTAATGCACGATGACGGTACCAAACAATGTGTAAGGCTTGTATTTACGATCGGTAGGTCGTAAATACGCGTCGGATTGTGACTTAAGAAGTCAAGTCGAGAATTTTAAGGGAGAAAAGAGGGGGCGGACACTCGCGTAACTCTCAAATGGGGGGCATTTGAAGGGTATTTATAGGGAAATGAGTGGTTGTGTGAGTTTTGAGCGACGTGGCCACCTGGGCTGCTCAAAGAGGCGTGAGCCACGTCGCGGGTCTTCGAGGTAAGTTGTCGCTTTCACACAAACGCAATCATGATTTGTTCTGTCCTAGGTTTTGTAGTCATATGTTTGGTACTTGACCAAACATAAATCCTGGAAAACTTAAGGTAGAAGGTTTGAAATGTTTTGTTTTCGATGGTTGACTCAGTTTGACTCGTTGTTGGAGTCGGGATTTGAATTTCTAAGTCGGTTTTTGGTTCGGTGTCGGTTTTGACTCTAGTTAGTGTCATTGCGACCCCGTCGTCGTGCATTAAACACTCCAGGTATTTTTGAAATGTTTTGAGATGTTTTATTTTCGAAACTGTTTTAAGTTTTCCGACGTAAAGTTGTACACAAACTGTCGATCAAACGCCGCGATTCCAAAACATGTTGTAGTCCGATAATCATCGGGTGTTTGTCGGAGTTTCAGCAGATATTGGGTATCTACAGTATGCACTATTGAAGTGATTGATGAAGTAGTTGAATCGGTGGCTCGGGAAGAGTCGGAGATGGAAGAAGCCTTCCAAATCTCCCTACATGATGAGGAAATGAAGGAAGACCATGAGGTCGATGATGCACTTTTGAAGAAGGTGGAGGGACTTCTCCCTCCAAAGGTACAACTCAAACCTCTACCTCCCTCACTCAAGTATGTCTTTCTTGGTGAGAGAGAGTTTTATCCCGTGATTATTAATGCTAACCTAAGTCAGGCTCAAGAGATAAAACTTTTGAAAGTCTTGAAAGCCCACAAGAGCTCACTAGGGTATAGCATTGAGGACATCAAGGGACTAAGCCCAAATTTGTGCATGCATAGGATCGTGTTAAAGGAGTGAAGTTAACCTAAGGTTGAAGGTCTACGACGAATAAACCCCAAGATGGCCGAGGTTGTGAAAAATGAGGTCTTAGAATTGCTTGAAGTGGGGATTATTTTCCAAATCACCGATAGTAAGTGGGTGAGTCCCGTCCATGCAGTACCCAATAAAGGTTGGGTAACTATGGTGGAACAAGAGGATGAGACTCACATACCTACTCGTCCGGTGGCCGGGTGGCGGATGTGCATTGATTATAGAAAACTAAATGCCGCCACCCTCAAAGACCACTTCCCCATCCCCTTCATCGATCAAATGTTAGAAAGGCTAGCGGGGCATGCTTACTATTGTTTTCTTAATGGATACTCCGGATTTTTCCAAATCCCAATCCATCCGGAGGATTAAGTTACCGGAGAATGCCATTTGGGTTGTGTAACGCACCCGACACCTTTCAAAGATGTATGATGGCCATTTTCTCGGATTTTCTTGAAAAGAGCATGGAGGTCTTCATGGACGACTTTAATGTCCATGGAGACTCCTTTGACCATGAACTTGTTAATTTGACAAATGTTTTGAAGAGATGTGAAGAGCACAATCTAGTTTTAAATTGGGAAAAATGCCATTTCATGGTTGAAGAAGGTATTGTGCTCGGTCACGTTATCTCCAAGAGGGGCATTGAAGTTGATGGAGCCAAAGTGGCGGTCATAGAAAATTTATCACCTCCCTCAAATGTGAAGGGGGTAAGGAGTTTTTTTGGCCACGCCGGATTTTATAGGCTATTCATTAAAGATTTTTCAAAGATTGCAAAGCCATTAACCTCACTTCTCCTCAAAGATGTGCCTTTTGTGTTTGATGAAGTTTGTCTTGAGTCATTCCATAGGAAGCTTTGGTCTCGGCTCCTATAATTCGGGCTCCGAATTGGAATCTTCAATTCGAGATTATGTGTGATGCGTCGGATTTTGCGGTGGGCGCGATTTTAGGCCAAGTAGTTGACAAAAGACACCACGTCATCTACTACACTAGCAAAACTCTTGACCAAGCCCAATGCAACTATTCAACTACGGAGAAGGAGATATTGGCTGTAGTTCATGCTATTGAGAAATTCCGGCAATATTTGGTTGGCTCTAAGGTGGTGGTGTATACCGATCACACCACTTTAAGGCAAATCATGGTGAAAAAGGATGCCAAGCCAAGGCTCTTGAGGTGGGTTTTATTGCTTCAAGATTTTGACTTGGAGATCAAGGACAAGGCGGGAACCGAGAACGTGGTGGCCAACCACCTATCTCGATTAACCGTTGAAGATCATGGAATTCAAGATGGAAGTGGGCCGATTAATGAATGGCTAAGAGAAGATAGTCTTATGGGAGTTAGCACCACAACTCCATGGTTCGCGGACCTTGCTAACTACTTGGTAAATGAGTTTATACCAGATGAGCTAGACTCAAGAGAGAGGAGGAAATTGAGGCATGACGCCAAGAGATATTTTTGGAATGATCCCCACTTGTTCCGTAAGTGTGGGGATGGGATGTTCCGGAGGTGCGTGTCTAGAGAAGAGGGCATGGAAATCGTTGATCGAGTACAAAATTCGGCCTATGGAGGACACTTGGCCACTTCATGAACCATTGCCAAGATCCTCCAAGGCGGATTCTATTGGCCCTCTATGTTCAAAGATATTCACTACTTGGTAAAATTATGTGATGCGTGTCAACGCACCGGCAACATCGGAAAGAGAAACGAGATGCCCCTTTACAACATCCTTGAAATTGAGCTATTCGATTGTTGGGGCATAGACTTCATGGGACCATTTTCCAACTCATGCGACAATGAATACATTTTAGTCGCCGTGGACTATGTTTCGAAGTGGATAGAGGCGGTTGCATCACAAACCAGTGACTCCAAGGTTATGATGAAGATGTTCAAAAGCACAATCTTCCCCCGGTTCGGAACTCCACGAGTTGTGATAAGTGATGGTGGCTCCCATTTCCGAAAGAGCACGTTCAAGTCATTGTTGGAAAATCACGGAGTGAGGCATAAGACCGCCCTTGCCTACCATCCACAAACTAGTGGGAAAGTGGAAGTGTCTAACCGGCAAATCAAGGCAATACTCGAAAAGGTGATAAGCAAAAATCGGAAAGATTGGTCACAAAAATTGCCGGATGTCTTATGGGTTCTCCGCACGGCATACAAAACACCTTTGGGAACCACACCCTACAAGCTTGTGTATGGCAAGGCTTGTCATTTGCCCGTTGAGTTGGAGCACAAGTCTTGGTGGGCTCTTAAAGAAATGAATTTTGATTTTGATGCCGCCGGAGAAGTTCGATTCCTTCAAATGAATGAACTAGAAGAATTGAGGTTGAAAGCTTATGAGAGCTAAAAAATTTACAAGGATCAAATGAAGAAATGACATGATGCCAAAATTGTGAAGAAAGATATCGATGTAGGAGACCTTGTTCTCCTTTTCAATTTCAAAGTGAAGGTATTCCCAGGCAAGCTTAGATCAAGGTGGTTGGGACCCTTCAAAGTGATGGACATATCTTGTTACGGTGCCTTTGAACTTTGGAGTGAGGAAGGAAGAACCTTCAAAGTTAATGGGCAACGAGTGAAGCATTACTACGAAGGAGATGGCAAGGGTCCTATTGAAGTGCTCTACCTCGGGGAACCCCTTCCCGAGGAGGAGACAAGTTAAAAGTTCTTGAGCAATGAATAGGTTTGGTGGAGTTTCTCAAGAACCACCATTTTTTGTAAATATTGCATTCATGTTAGTGTAGGTGCATGGGAGTTACTTGGGTTACTCGGGTTTATCATCACTTGGAGTTGCCGTTGGAATTTAGGAGAAGTTCTCATGGTGAAATTGTGTTTGGGAGAGTTGATTTTTGAAATGATCCGTCTTCGGTAAATGATTGATGTTTGAAACATAAGATGTGCCCAAAATGGTTTTGAGCCTATGGACAGGCAGCCTGCCTAGGACAGGCTTAAAACCCGCTGGAACTTTTGGACATAATTCAAGTGAGCAAAATTTGAAAAAATGTGAAAGAGGAGTTCCAGCCGGTAGACCGGCGGACAGTCCATGACCGGCTAGAAAACTGCTGTAACTTTGGTGCAATTTGATGAAGAATTCAAGTGCAAAGGACTCCCAGCCGGCCGGCCGGCAGCCGGTCTACCGGCTGAGAGTTCCTTTTTATGACAAATTGGCGGAAACTTCTTGGAAGGACTCCCAGCCGGTCGGCCGGCTGAGAGTCACTTTTCTTCCTTAGAAATTTTTTCCCGAAAAAAGGGGGGAGTCTGAGCCGGTCGGCCGGTTGGTGACCGGCCCAGAACCCGCTGATTCTCAAGGCCAAAAAATTGCAAAAATAAAAAAAAATAACCATGGGCTCTGAGCCGGTCCACAATCGGCCCAGACCCACTGACCGGATGAGCTTTTCTCCTCTTCACCACTCATTTTATTTTCACTTTCTAAAAATCACTTTCTCTCTCTCTCTCTCTCTCTCTCTCTCTCTCTCTCTCTCTCTCTCTCTCTCTCTCTCTCTCTCTCTCTCTCTCTCTCTCTCTTTCTCTCTCTCTCTCTCTCTCCTAAACACAAACACCATTATTTCTCCTCACCAACTCAACCACAAATCCTCAAAATCATCATCAAATCATCAATCTTATGAAGAAAAACTACCTTTTAACCATATATCATCACTCCAAACCCCATCAACATAAAAACACCAAAAATATCAAAAATTATCACTTCCAAATCTAGGGTTAGCAAAATCCAAAAATTCGACTTCATCTTTCGGGTAAGTTCTATACTCTAGTATTGTTTGTTTAAGGTTTATTTGTCCTTTTAAACCATTTGGTGGGAAAATTTGGGTTTTAACTTGGGTTAACAAGGTAAGGTAACTATTTGTCAAAGATGGTACCAAGCAAGCGAGCTAGGGCCGAGGCTAGCTCTAGTAGAACCGTGGTGGCACCTGTCCCATCCTTTCCGGAGGTGATTTTCATTACCGAAGCGCACATGGTAAGGTTTGCTCACCTTAAATCTAGTGACATTATTCCTATTAGATTCATTTGTCGCAATACTTTGAGAAGACTTGGGTGGGACACCGAATGTGAGAAATTATTCAATGGGGTCGGGATGGGGGCAATGTACAATTTACGTCGCCAAACTTTTGAAAGAATCACACTTGAATTTTTGTGCTCCCTTGAACTGGAAAAGAATAAGAATACAAGTAAAATAACTAGTATATATTTCCGGTTAATGAACAAGACGGTAGAAATTACCCTTGAAAGTTTTGGTAACATGTATGGGTTGCCATGTACGGGGAGCCATCTTCCCCCGACGAGGTTTAATCAAGAAGAGTTGTGGAAAGCAATTTCGGGTGAGAGTACCGATGATGAGCCGAAAATGAAAGAGAGTCACATCCATAGCCTAATCATCCGAACTTGGCACCGCTCTATGGGGTGGACCGTATTTGGGAGGCATGAGCCTCACAATATGCGCTCCGATGAGCTTTATATACTTGAAAGCTATCTTAGGCAACAACCCAAAGACTACCAAATTAACATTGCCCACTTGATGATCCTTCACATGCAAAAGATTGGAAACAATATCCGCAATAATTCACCAATCGTGATAGGGGGTTTGATCACCCAAATTGCCAAAAGTACGGTGGGTTTTGTAGAGTCGTGGCATCGGCCGGTTGAGGGAATCAGTACCATAAACAATGACCACTTAACCTCACTTGACTTTATAAGGTACTATTGGGATGATAAGAAAACTTACCTATTGATCCGGAAATGTTTGACCTCCATTGCTCTCCCAAACGCCCGCGACCTTACCCAAGAGAGGTATCTCCTTCCACTAGCCCAAACTACCCCTCCAATTGTTGGAATATGTGTCCTCCGACAATAATGCGATCACAACTGTCGATCATGATGATCACATGTTTAAATCTCATTTTAAGAATACATGTGGGATGTAATATTTTACAGTCAACTGGTCCACACATATCGGTAATGATTGGCTGACTAGAGTTTGACATTACTGTGGTGCGACGGTGGTGATCAGTTGATCCCCTTAGGTCATACCTATAGAGAAATACTCTTAATTGATTATTTAATTAATAGTATGCCGATACGAGTTAATTAAATTGCTTAAAATTGACGGATGATCTTGTGAGTAAAATTAACGTGTCTTATTGTAATTCGATTAAGTTAGATACGGTCTAAGTAATCGAATTGTTTTATTACTTAGATAAAATTATTGTTTACGAAACAATTGAAATTGAAATTGAATGAATGATTTATTATAAATACAAGACGTTGTAATTTATAATTTGATAAACCGTTTTGGCACAAGTAATTACGAATTACTAGTCGATTTTTCATATGACATATTTTATGAGTATGTTGATTTTTAATATGTTATAAATACATTACCATTTCACAAGTCAAGCAACATGTCACATATGTCACAATTGACAAAAGACAAAATAAAATGGACCTTCCATTTTATGTCATATGTGCCGAAAATATGGAGGGAGTATAAGGTTTATATTGTGTTTTTATTTTAAGTGGAAAACACAATGATTAAAACTAACTAGTTACCTTGCATACCTATTCTTTCTTGGGTAGAAAAACTAGCTCATGCATTGGGCACTCTCCTCCCCTTCAACCGGTTTTGCATGGTAAAAAGCCAAGGGTTTTTCCTCTCCATTATTCATTCATTTTTGATGATAAAAATTTCTAGTGTAAGAAATAACTATTCTCTCTACATCTTATAAAACATTTATAGAAATAAAAACCTCACAAAAGCTCCTCTCTTGACCAAAATATTCAAGAGAAAATACAATTTATTTTGTGTCAAATTTTAAGTAAGACTTGTATTATTTCTAGTACAAAATAGTATTAGTTATTAAGAGGTTTCCTTGGGTATTCACTTTTGGGAGAGGTTCTATTTTGGACCTTTTGTTCATCCATTATAAGGAAGCTCAAGAACTAACAAGAAGGAGATCTTGTTGGTACTCTTATATCCGAAATCCCAAAGTAAGAAAGACGATTTCTTCTCTTATCTAGTTTTAGTTTGCATGCATAAGATCTAACATTTATTTTATGACTAAATAAATTAATTCATATATGAATATGTAAATTAATGTGATTAATGAATCTAACAAGCGGTATAATGAGCCTTAGGTTGTTTGCATGCAATTCGGTTTATAGTTTTTCCGAGTTATATGATTAACATACAAAACTAATTAATTTTGATTTATGAAGATAAACCTTAAAATAACATTGCATGTTAAACGTTTCTGGTCCTAAGTGAGTTTTAGGACATTTTGGTTTATTTATGGATTTTATAGTACATTTTATATAATATTGGCATTAAAATGTGATTTTTATGATAAAAATGTCATTTTTGGACGAAAAATAGCTAAACTTCGAATTTTTCAGTGGTTTTTGGATATGTTTTTACATATATTATCTACTGATAGCCTATAAATTGTAATGATAAAATGAATTGTTTTGCTCGAAATATGGATTTTTCAAGTTAAAATCGTATTTAAATGGGTAAATAGGTTATTATGAGTTATATTTCGAATCTGGTCATGGAAATTTAGTATGTTGTCACATGCAGTTTTACAAGATGTGTGTAAAATATTTGGCTATAATGAAGTCTTTATGCATGATTTATGAATTTTTGATGAAAAATCACATAAATAGTGACTATAATTAGAAATAATGATAAAACATACTTCATGACTAATGAAAAATGTCACATGTTGCATTTTATCATATGTTTCAGATCTAAAAGTGAAAAGTTGATAAGTATAATTTTTCTCATATTTTTATGGTCATAATTCTTAAAACCGATAAACCGCAACATTGTTTTTCTCGATAAATTTTCGAAATTTTTAACCTAAGTTTTGAACATTATGAGTGTCATGGTATTTTTCTAGAATGTTCATGAGTGTTAATTTCAAATTTCGAAATTATTTGAAATTTTTATAATTTAATTTGAAGTTTATAGCATAATTTTGTATTTTGGGTCCATTTATGAACAATATTAAGAAATCAAGTTTAATTATTGTCAAAATGTTAGTGGAGACTCATTTTGAGTCCTAAGATGGTTAGGGTAATTAACTTGTACATAAATAAGAATTTATGTAATTATTGTGATTTTAATAAGTTAAATCACGCAAATCCGTAAAAACCAATTAATATATGATATTGGCTCTTAAAAGGCGATTTAGCATAAATCTAGCATGTTCATACATATTATAATGCTGCAATTTATTTATGATTGTCATATTTTAATTTTATGTAATTTTGAATTATGTAATTTTTACTTAGTATGGCCTTAGTTTTAATTGGTATTACCCGAAATGTATGGGAATATCGATTCGGTTGTAATTATTGTGATCTCGTATCACCGTTTTGTAATTTAATAGATTTATTTTTACTTTAAAACCCCAAATACGAAAAACCCAAAAAATCCAAATAAGTTGTGGAATTACCGAAAGGAAAAAGACCAATTGAACCTAAAGGAGGCGATTATGAACCCTAGCGGAAAAACCCTAAGTAGCCTACTTTTCACGTACTTTTCAGCTTGATTTCTCATCAATGGCACGTAATTCATCTAGCAAGACGAAGCATAAGCAATCTAGTAGGCTTCAAAAGATGAAATCAGCAAGGAAAAGTACAAATAGTAAGGAGAAAACTAAGAAAACGGGACCACAAGAGGAAGATGTGATAAAAACAAAAACTATGCAGGAAATTAATGGTATCCCTGGACTACAGTTTGATGAGGTTGATGATAATCAACCGGTTGAGGAAGTTATAGTAGAAGATGTGACAGAAACAGATATTGAAGATAATGCATGGGTCACACAACGAGGAAGAAAGCGTGTCGTGGTTTCTGAGGAAGAAGAGAATACTGAAAATATCTTGCAGTTCACCACAGAAGACACAAAAGAAGAAATTGAATTCTGGAACAATGCGGTGTACTGCTTTGTTCTAGGAGCAAATCCTCCATGGGAGGTTTTGCAAGGCTTTATTCATCGAATATGGCAGAAGCACAATGTAGACAGGATATCCTTTATGCCAAATGGGATATTTCTAGTACGATTCAAGCATAGCAAGGATAGGGAAGCCATATTGCAGGCAGGTCATTTTATGTTTGATAACAAGCCCCTGATAATTCGACCCTGGGACGTGAATGTTGAGTTAATGAAGGAGGATGTCAAAAAAGTGCCTGCATGGATAAGGATTCATGATCTACCCCTCAAATTCTGGGGTAAATGTTTGCCTGCCATAGCAGGCCTGGTAGGCAAATTCCAGAAAGCGGATCAAGCTACAGTGGACAAAACCAGACTGGGTTTTGCACGTGTAATGATTGAGCTTCATGTTGGCCAACCATTCCCATCTAAAGTGAGATTTTTAGATGAGTCTGGCAAGATGATCTATGTGGGGATTGAATATGAATGGAAACCATCAGTGTGTACCAAATGTAAAGGAATAGGGCATGAAATGAATACTTGCAGGAAACCTGCAACAAATAAGCAAGTGCCTAAACCAGTACAGCAAGTCTGGAAGCCAAAGCTTTGTAGTCATTGGACCACTTTGTACAACCCGATCAGAAAGCGGTGAAATCTCCTGAATGCACCCCTTTTTCTTCTCCTGCACGTATTACTATCGATCAAACATCCACACCAAAGAACTCCCCATAAGACCGGTTCCTCTGAGCTCTTGTGGAAGGTGAAGTAATTCCAAAAGTTGGCATTGGCCAAAACGTTACCCCTCATTCCAATATTATTAATGAATAACATAGGATTTTGGAATGTTCGTGGTTTGAATAATGTAAATAAACAAAAAACGGTGAAATGGTTTATACATAATAAAGATATTGGTCTGTTTGGATTGATTGAGACCAAAATAAATGCAAAAAATGTGAGCAACATCTCTAGCACTATGTTAGATGGATGGTGTGTCACAACTAATAGTAGTTTGCATAAAGGAGGACGTGTATGGATTCTCTGGAAGCCTAATCTCTTTGATGTCATGGTGTGTCAATATGATGCACAGTTTATTCATACACGAGTAACTGCTAGGATATCTAAGTAACAGTTTTGGTTCACAATGGTGTATGCTTACAATGATGGTATTGGAAGAAGAGACCTATGGCGAGAGTTAGACAAGATAGCGGTCAATGCGGTGGGGCTTGGGCTTTGGCAGGAGATTTTAACACTGTTATTGATCCTAATGAAAGACTGGGTGCTAACACCAGACAGGCTGATATGGATGAATTTTTGGACTGTATTGCTACCTGTGGTGTCACTGATATTGCTGCTACTGGAGCGTACTACACATGGACCAACAAACAGGAACCACTTACAAGAGTGTTTAGTCGGTTGAACAGGTTCATGGTTAATCAGGAGTGGATGAATCAGTTCCCTAATATGATGGCACACTTCCACCCGGAGGGTTTATTTGATCATTGCCCGTGTACTGTGGGCAACTATGAGATAGGGGGTGGCAGGAGAGCTAGTTTTAAGTACTACAATATGTGGGGCAAAGTAGACGATTTTATACCCACAGTTACTGAACAATGGAACAAAAACTACCCAGGGCATAAAATGTTTGCTGTCATTAAGAAACTGAAAGCTCTAAAACCTGCTTTGAAGGCACTGAATAGGAGTTGCTATCCTGATATTGTTAACAACACTCTAATCGCAGAAACCAGACTCCAGGAGTTGCAGAAACAGTTAGCCACTGATATCCACAATACTGAACTGATGCAGAAGGAATTTCAAGCTGCTGCTGATCTTAAGAAGTTGAGTGTGGCAAGAGACAGCTTCCTGAGTCAGAAAGCCAAGTCCCAGTGGCTAGAAGAGGGTGACAGTAACACTGCATACTTTCATGGAGCCATCAAGAAGAGAATTAATATGAATAAGGTGATTCAGATTGAAGATCAATATGGTAATGTATGTACTGAGAGCCAGACCATCCAAAATGCCTTTCTTGACTATTATCAAACTCTCCTAGGCAGCAATAAACCTACTGAGCAAGTGAGACAGTGTGTTCTAAATGAGGGGAAATTCTGTACTCAGGACCATGCACTGTTGTTAAATGCACCTGTCACTAATGCTGAAATCAAAAAAAATCTTCTTTGACACTCCAATTGATAAGTCTCCAGGGCCTGATGGATACACAAGTGCATTTTTCAAGGACAGTTGGGATGTTATAGGAGAAGATGTGTGTGATGCTATCAAAGATTTCTTCTCCACTGGTAAGCTTCTAAACCAGATAAATGCCACTAACATTACTCTCATACCAAAATGTGAGAGGCCAACCACTGTCAAACAATTTCGACCTATTGCATGATGTAATATGATTTACAAGGTAATATCTAAATTACTATGTAATAGGCTGTCTCAAGTTTTGCCTGATCTCATAAGTGACAATCAAGGAGCCTTTATTAAAGGAAGATCTATTATAGAGAATGTACTTATTTGTCAGGACATTGTCAAGATGTATAACAGGAATGCTGTGTCACCAAGATGTTTGTTTAAAATTGACCTCCAGAAAGCTTATGATACAGTGGAGTGGGATTTTGTTGAGCAATTATTTCAGGGCCTGAAATTTCCTTCTGAATTTACTCATAAAGTTATGACTTGCATAAGATCCACATCCTTCTCTTTATGTCTCAATGGTGGTAGTTTTGGTTATTTTAAAGGTAAAAGAGGGTTGAGGCAAGGGGACCCTATCTCTCCTCTTATTTTTACCATATGCATGGACTACCTTACCAGAATGATTAATTATGCTGTGGCTAGATGGCCATTCCAATACCATCCTCTTTGTAAGGCATCCAAATTGAATCACCTGATGTTTGCAGACGACCTGTTAATGTTTTGTAAGGGCAATGCTACTTCTATAATACTGTTACTCAGGGCTTTCTCATCCTTTTCTAGAGCTTCTGGCCTGTCTATGAACAGCTCTAAATCTGAGGTCTATTACAATGGAGTTGGGCAACAGCTTAAAGAGGACATACAACAGGCTACAGGGTTTGTGGAGGGTGCTATGCCATTTAGATATCTTGGAGTCCCCATCAAAGCAGGTAGACTGACTAAGACTGAATGCAATACTATAGCAGAGAAGATGGTAGGAAGAATAAGGAGCCTTGGGGCAAGAAAACTCTCCTATGCAGGTAGAGTAGTACTCATCAATTCAGTTCTTAATACTCTCTACTCATATTGGGCAAGCATTTTTCTGTTACCAAAGAGCATTATCAAGAGAATTGAGGGCATTTGCAGAAATTATTTATGGGATGGCAGTGCTGAATATCACAGAGTCCCACTTATTGCTTGGGATAAGCTTACACTGCCTAAAGAAGAGGGAGGTCTGGGAATTAAGAAAGCACAGCTATGGAATTATACAACAGTGGCCAAACTGGTGGACTGGATTTATGGGAAGGCTGATAGACTGTGGATTAGATGGGTCAATCAAGTATATTTAAAAGGAAGGGATTGGCATGAGTATGTCCCTCCTGCTGATGCTGCTTGGTCGTGGAAGAACATATGCAAAGTCAAAGAAATGATGAAAAATGGATACTCTGATGGACAGTGGACTGCTGATGTTAAAGGGTATTCCATAAGAAGTGGATATGATTGGCTTAGGATTAAACAGCCTAAGCAAGATTGGGTGCCTCTGGTTTGGAACAAATGGAACATACCCAAACATACCATTATTGCTTGGATCATCATGAATAATGGTTTGAATGTGAAGGAAAAACTTTGTAAAATAGGCTACTGTACAGATGATTGCTGCTTGATCTGTGGCATTGATGTTGAAACACAGGAACATCTATTTTTTGATTGCAGATACAATCAGAAAGTAATACACCAGATGGAGAACTGGTGTGGATTCCCACTGCAGACTAACAGGAGCATGGGAATGCTGTCATCTAAAGGAAGCCTGAAGCAGAAAGTTCGATTCCTGATGATAACTGCAAGCTATTATCAGGTATGGATGCAAAGGAATAGTGCCAGAATGAAACAAGTGTTGCTTAAGCCAGAAAAAGTAGCTGAACAAATCATTGAGGATGTAAAGAGTAGAATCAGAAGGAAGCTCATGAAGCCTGTTTCGAGTACTGAGAAGAAATTGCTGGAAAAATGGGGTGTCCTAGGAGTGTGCTAGCAGCATGTGTAGGCAAAAAGAAGTGTATGCATACTGTTTTGGTTAGCTAAGGCTCTTTATGGTTAATGGTGCTTGATATCCTCTTGTAATTAAACTTATTATTTGATTTTAATATAATCTCACATTTCACCAAAAAAAAAAAAAAGTTATGTAATTCATTTTGTAATTTAATTATTCCGGAGTTCCTTGAAGACGGTGCCATTCGAGAAGGCGGTCCATCAAAGAAAGTGTTGCCTTGAAGTGTGTGCCAAGACCGAAGTTCAAGGAACCAAAGGAGTTAGTTTCCGAATTTGTAATAGTTTATTAGATTTACTATTTTAGGAATACCATACTAGGATTTTATTTTTATGCTTTGCATTTTATTTATATGTTGCATGCATCGCTAAATCGCCATAACTAAAAATGCATTTTAAATCGATTTTATCGACCGTGTCAATTACAATTATCGTAGTTCACCGCTTTAGTTCACTTAAAACGTGATAGATAATAAATTGACATGAACTCTCGCTAAAATAAACAATTGAGACATAGCCTTACCAAAAAGTAGAAACCATGAAAACCTATTTCATGAGGGAGTGCGCTCGGCCATACCAGGGTACAAACCTTGTTACATAGGGGAAGTGGGTGATAAATGTCTATCCACCGAATTCATGTTGATAAGGGATGAATCGGCCCTACCGTGACCAAGTTGATGTGGATTTGGATCATGGACACATTTATTCGAAATTTTGGTTGAACTCAACAAAAGTATTCTCGACCATTGCCGAATGTGTTTTGGGCTAAAGATAAATATTAATGTAATTTTATCGACCAAGACTTCTAAAAGTAGAATCGATTAAAGCATTAATCCACCGAGTTATATTGATAAGGGATGAATCGGCCCTACCGTGCCCAAGTTAATATGAATTTGGATCTTGGAATCATTTATCAAGTTGGGTAGGGGTCACTAGATAAATGCAATAAAACTTGTTTAAATTAAAATTTACGAGTATTATTATTATTTTACAAAACGACAAGTCTTTTATTCCTTCTATTTTTGTTTTGTAGATCACTTTTATTTCTCATAACAAATGGCCGCACTGAACACCAACACCACCACTCTCACTAATGTTTCATGGCTCCGATCCTTCATGGATCGTTGTAAACTTGAAAAGAATGGGTCAAATTTCTCCGATTGGGATGCCCAACTCAAATTAGCCGCTCAAGGTGACGACAAGCTTCGTTACCTCACCGAGGCCTCTCCACCCGAACCTAATGCTAGGTCGAGTGCCGCCACTAGGGAAGCATATGAGGCTTACCACAAAGAGTCCGCCGCTATGAAAAATGTGTTGATTTTTGCTATGGAGGCGGATCTCCAAAGGAGAGCCTTTAAAATGGGCAACGCTAATGAAATCTATTCCAAACTTGTGACAATGTTCTCACAAACACCGAGGATCGTCCAATATGAGGCGGCCTCGGCATTCTTTGATCTCGATTTTAAGGAGGGCCAAAAGGTTAGCCCTCACGTGCTCAAATTGTTGGAGCTAGTCGAGACATAGAAACTTCAAAAGGTTGAAATCCCCAAGGAACTCATTGCAGATAGGATTCTTCACTCCTTATCCAAAGTCAAGGCATATGTACAATTCCGGGTGAATTTCAATATGCAAGACAAGGACGTGTCTCTTGAAGAGTTACACAAGTTACTTGTGCAAGCCGAAAGAGACATGGGGCTAAATGTTAACCCACCTAAGGATGTGCTTAATATAAGCACTAAGAGCAAGGGGAAGTTCAAAAAGAATGGGAAAAAGGGTAAGAGGCAAGCTCCCATGTCCACCAAGGCTAAGACTTTTGAAGCTAGCACTTTCAAAACCAACAAGGGTACTCTTGATAAATGCCATTATTGTAATGGTGTTGGACATTGGAAGAGGAATTGTTCCAAGTATCTTGGTGACATCAAAGCTGGAAAGATCACTCCAGTAGGTAAATGACTATCCTTTCTTTTATGTTTCTAATTCAACTATGGTATTTTGATACAACGTTGTGATAATGTATCCCCTTTTTATTGTAAATAGGGCCTCCTCCAAGCAAAGACAAAAGGAAAAGAGAAGAAAGCTTGAGAAATCATGAAGGAGCTAGGAGTAGCTACCAATGAAGCTTGGATTTTATTATTGTCTTTATTTTAATGTTATGAATTTTAGAACTATTTTGATTTCCGTGTTCGACATGGAAATGTTTGATCCTTTCTAAACAATGGTTGTATTTTGGATTATGGTGGCTTGGCTTGCAACCCAAGTCACCCCTATTATCGTATTCGTTTGTTCTAAAACTTCATCTTTATATGCTTGCACATAGAAACATATGATCATCTACTTAAAGTGATCCAATAGACAATTATAATGATGGGATTCATTATATGTCCACAAGCTTGAGGCTTGTGTATGATCAATTATAAAGTGATATTGAGTTGATGAATTCTCCTAAAAGAATGTCAATTACCAAGTACACTCATCAAACCTATTAGTTAATCTGTGAGATAATCCTCCTTCTACTTCAAATCATTATTTGTGTCTCATAAGCTATCTTTGAATATGTAGTGTATTTATTCTAAAGATAGAGTGGGAGAAAAATGAAGACACAAAGAATACAAAGAATAATTTGTATGCTTGAGTAAATGAGATCTACGAAAGAAAGAATGATTTGTATACCTAAATAGATAGTATACATGAATAGATGAGATCTATGGTCTCGAATAGATGAGATCTACATGACAAAAGAGACCAAGTGAAGTAATCAAAAGAATATGTTCTTAAGGTAACTACACGAGGAGACCAAAAGAAAGTTTTGAAAGAAAATGACTATAGATAAGTCTCAACAAGAGATTTTGCTAGTTTATGACCTAGATATAAATAGAGTTTCAATATTGATATTTACTTAAGAGCCTAAACGAAACAAAGTTGCATCCTTGAATATAAATGAGATTTATGACTAAAAGTTGCAAAGAAAGATATGCCGATGTCTACAAAAGCTAAGTTAATTGCTAACCACGCTAGTGTCATTACTTAACCTCATTATGAAAATGAAATGGTTAAACCTCCTTCCAAAAGGGGTATTTTGAAGGACGTGAATTAAATGGGATTTCACTTTTAAATAATGACATTGCTACGCATCATTATAAAAATGAATGAGTTAGAGATTAAAATCTCTTTCCATAAGTTTAAAGTTGAAACCTTTTCGAAATAGGTATTTTGAAAAGATATGTTGGGAACATATATGGTTTTATCTTAACAACTTGGCAAAGCAAAATTGATTTCAATTCTTGAAATGTTTCGATTGAGTAGTCAAATACAAAACATGTGGAATTGAGTGGGAGTTTGAAATTATCATGTGAAGACATGAAATTTAGTGGGAGAAATCATCTTGTAAAATTTATAACTCATTACTCATTGAGAATGACGAGCTAGTACTATCTTTCACAAAGAAGTATTTGAGTTTTCAATTCTGGATAAAAATCGACTAAGATGAATCCAATCACATCATGGGATGTTGGATAGGCATTGAGATATGCACATCAGATCAACGAGAAACGTAGGTTATTCATATCGATGAAAATGGAATTACCATAAGCAGTCATGGTCATTCATTGAACCTAAGAATGATTGATCACATGATTAAAGATTACTAATGTTTCCGCCATTAGAATAATCATGCACACGTCCTATAATGAATCATATGCTTAAGAGCATGATGAGTCATTGGTAAGCCATAGAAGAATCGTCATGAATTCTCGAGAAGAATTAATGAGCTATTCTAGTGTTTGACAGAACACTTTGTTATGTGACGAGAAGTTGCACATATTGAAGTTCGAAAACGCGTAAGGATTTATGAAAATCCTAAGCTGTTTAAGCTAAAAGGAGAAATAAGAAGTTTGAGAAGTTACTTGGTTATAGTAAGAAGTTACTCAAAACTAGTATTTTCAAAATTGCTAGGACTTATAAGAAGCGCTAGGCTAATCATCTTGACAATTGTTGCAAGATCCTACAAAACATATACCTAGTACATTATGAGTTGGAAGAACATTTGATTAGTATGAGTTATGTCATCCACCATAATTCGTTTGTTATGTGATAAACAACAAGAAAGTTCTCTCAAAGTAAAGAACCTGTACCTAGTTTGGGAAACTAGATATGTACTTGGTAAGATTCATGCTATGTGAGACAAACATGATAATAAAGGAAAATGCAATTCAAGAGTTTGAACACATGGACACAATGGTGTGTTAAACACATGTTGCGAGTAACTAGTGTTTACACACTTACAATATACATCACAAGGTTGTAATATGGTATTGACTACCCGAATGTGATGTCGACATTTCTCGTTTGAATTATTATTAACTCACCTTATACTTTGTTACATCCAAACGGGTTGTAGAGACAATTGAACCCCGTTAAAGTGAACACGGATTAGCATTATATTTGCCCATAGTCACTTACATGAGGTGACGTCTCGAAGTGACTAGAGTGTGATGCGATTGATGACAAGTTCAAGTGTCATGGAGTCATGTGAGATGACTAGTCGATCACATAGGCAGACTGTTAGGAACACTTTGTCGGGCTAATGACCGCTTATAGAGTTCTGGCAAATTTATATAGCCTGGTCGTGGCGAGAGATACTATAGTATTCTAATGAGTCGATTCTTTTAACTAAAGACTGTTCGCCTAAGGTGGCACAGTTTCAGATTAACTTTGATTTATGTTACCATGACCTTCATAAATGGGGTCAAATGGACATATTTTGGGTTATGATGGCTATGGCTAGTCGAAGGGAATAAGTGCGGTAGGAATTGTCCACCCCTTGTTAGGGTTATAACAATATCTCAGGGCCACTCGAGGAGTAATGAACTGAAAATACGTGGCCACGCTCGGAAAATATCTATGGTAGATAATCCCGGTCAATCAGTTATTCTCCAGATCGAGGAAACCACTCTCGATATGATCACTTACAAGTACGACCTGAAAGACACCTTGCATTGAGTGGGAGATAGTAATAGGACAAGAGAATTGGTGACGCACACTTGTCGAGGACAAGTGGGAGATTGTTGGAATATGTGTCCTCCGACAATAATGCGATCACAACTGTCGATCATGATGATCACATGTTTAAATCTCATTTTAAGAATACATGCGGGATGTAATATTTTACAGTCAACTGGTCCACACATATCGGTAATGATTGGCTGACTAGACTTTGACATTACTGTCGTGCGACGGTGGTGATCAGTTGATCCCCTTAGGTCATACCTATAGGGAAATACTCTTAATTGATTATTTAATTAATCGTATGCCGATACGAGTTAATTAAATTGCTTAAAATTGACGGATGATCTTGTGAGTAAAATTAACGTGTCTTATTGTAATTCGATTAAGTTAGATACGGCCTAAGTAATCGAATTGTTTTATTACTTAGATAAAATTATTGTTTACGAAACAATTGAAATTGAAATTGAATGAATGATTTATTATAAATACAAGACGTTGTAATTTATAATTTGATAAACCGTTTTGGCACAAGTAATTATGAATTACTAGTCGATTTTGTATATGACATATTTTATGAGTATGTTGATTTTTAATATGTTAAAAATACATTACAATTTCACAAGTCAAGTAACATGTCACATATGTCACAATTGACAAAAGACAAAATAAAATGGACCTTCCATTTTATGTCATATGTGCCGAAAATATGGAGGGAGTATAAGGTTTATATTGTGTTTTTATTTTAAGTGGAAAACACAATGATTAAAACTAACTAGTAGCCTTGCATGTTGGAATATGTGTCCTCCGACAATGATGCGATCACAACTGTTGATCATGATGATCACATGTTTAAGTCTCATTTTAAAGAATACAATTGGGAAGTAATATTTTACTGTCAACTGGTCCACACATATCGGTAATGATTGACTGACTAGAGTTTCACATTACTGTCGTGAGACGGTGGTGATCAGTTGATCCCCTTAGGTCATACCTAAAGGGTAACACTCTTAATTGATCATTTAATTGATCGTATGACGATACGGGTTAATTAAATTACTTAAAATTGACGGACGATTTTGGAAGTAATATTTACGTGTCTCATTGTAATTTGATTAAATAAGATAGGGTCTAAGTAATCGAATTGTTTTATTACTTAGATGAAATTATTGTTTAAGGAAACAATTGCATTTGAATGAATAAATTTATTATAAATACAAGATGTTGTGATTTATATTTGGTAAAATATTTTGGTACAAGTAATTATGAATTACTAAGTCAATTTTGTATATGACGTATTTTTATTAATGCGTTGATTTTTAATGTGTTAAAAAAGACATAATATTTTTACATGACATGTGACATGTGACAAATTGACAAAGATAAAATGGAATCCATTTTATCTCTAAATGACTGAAATTAGGGGTGATATTAGGAATATATTATGTTGATTATGTTAGTGGTAAACATAATCATTTCTTCCTAAACCTAGCCATGCAACCCTACTTGCTCTTGTGAAGACAACCTTGTGCATGCATTGGCCATTTCCCTCCCCATTCCCCCCGGTTTTAAGAGGAGAAAACCATGGGTTTTTCTCCTTAATTTTTACCATATACACTACCTAAAAAAACATTAGTGTATTATTCATTTTCAACATACAACTAAAATAAGAGTTTTTAGTGAGATAAAATCTTCCTCTTTCTCCCTTTCTCTTAACCGAAATATTGAGGGAACAAAATAATATTTTGGTCAATTTTATACAAAATTAATATTGTTCTAGTAATAATAATATTAATTTTATTAAGTTGTTACTTTGGGTATTAATCCTTGGGAGGGATTCTCTACTTGAATCCTTGTTCATCCACTTAAGGAAGCTCAAGAACAAGTGAGTAGGAGAACTCACTTGTGCCCAAATAATCCGAAATCTTCAATGTAAGATGATGATTTCTTTCTTATTCCTTTTATTGTTTGCATGCATAAGATCAACATTTAATTTTATGACTAAATTAAATCATCACATATATGAATATATCTAGTAATGAGATATAGATTTCTAACAAGCGGTATTAGAGCCTTGGTTGTTTGCATGCAAATCGGTTATAGTTTTTTCGAGTTATACGATTAACGTATAAAACTTGTAAATTTGTGTTATTATGATATATCACGAAATAAATTATGCATGTTAAAGTTTCTGATCCTAAAATGTATTTAGGATATTTTGGTTAATTTATGGATTTTTATTGTTCATCTTATATAATAACGGCATTAATAATGTGATTTTATGATTAAAATGTCATTTTCGGACTAAAATTAGCTAAACTTCGAATTTTCAAGTGGTTTTTGGATATGTTATCACTTGTATTATTTTTAGATGACCTGTAAATTTTCAGAATTTGTGGAGTTTTTATGCTCGAAATATGGATTTTTCATGATAAAAATCGGATTTAGATGAAAAATAGGTTAATATGAGATAAATTTCGAATCTGGTCGTAGAAATTTAGTATGTTGTCAAATGCAATTTTACAAGATGTGTATAAAATAATAGGCTATATTGAAGTCTTTATGCATGATTTATGAATTTTTGATGAAAAATAGCATAAATAGTGACTTAATTAGTGAATAATTGCTAAAACATACTCCATGACTAAGGAAAAACGTCACATGTTGCATTTTATTACCTATTTCAGATCTAAAATTGAAAAGTTGATAAATATAATTTTTCTCATGTTTTTATGATTATATTTGTTAAAACAGATAAACCGCAACTTTGTTTTTCCGGATAAATTTCGAAATTTTTAACCTAAGTTTTTGAACATTATGAGTCTCATGGTATTTTTACAGAATGTGCATGAGTTTAAATTTCAAATTTCAAATTTATTTGAATTTTTATGATTTATTTGAAGTTTATAGCATTTTATTGTAATTTTGGGTCCATTAATGAACAATTTTAACAAATATTAGTTAATTATAGTCAAATAGTTAGCGGAGACTAATTTTGAGTCCTAAGTTGGTTAGGGTAATTAACTTGTGCATAGATATGATTTTATGTAATTTATTGTGATTTTAAAAGGTTGAATCACGCAAATCCGTAAAAACCGTTTAATATACGATATTGGCTCCTTAAAGGCGATTTAGCATAAAATTGGGCATGTTCATACATATTATAATGCTGCATTTTATTTATGATTGTCATAATTTTATTTTATGTAATTTTGAATTATGTAATTTTTACTTAGTATGGCCTTTATTTTAATTGATATTACCCGAAATGTATGGGAATATCGATTCAGTTGTAATTTATTGTGATCTCGTATCACCGTTTTGTAATTTAATAGATTTATTTTATTTTAATTACAAATGTATAATAGGAAGTTATGTAATTTGTTATGTAATTTAATAATTCCGGAGTTCCATGAAGACGGTGTCACTCAAGAAGGCGATACATAAAGACGGTGTTACCTCGAGATGCGTGCCATAACCAAAGTTCAAGGGACCAATGGTGTTGGTTTCCGAATATGTAATAGTTAATTAGATTTTCTATTTTAGGAAGGCCATACTAGGATTTATTTTATGTTTTGCATTTTATTTATATGTTGCATGCATCGCTAAATCGCCATAACTAAAACATGCATTGTCATTTTAATCGAGTTTATCGACCGTGTCAATTAGAATTATCGTAGTTCACCGCTTTAGTTCACTTAAAACGTGATAGATAATAAATTGACATGACCTCTCGCTAAAATAATCAATTGAGACATAGCCTTACCAAAAAGTAGAAACCATGAAAACCTATTTCGTGAGGGAGTGCACTCGCTTTACCGTACAAACCTTGTTACGTAGGGGAAGTGGGTGATAAATGTCTACCCACCGAATTTATAAAGATGAGGGTTGTTTTCGGCTTTACCGATGCCCAAGTTGATGTAAGTTTGGATCATGGACACATTTATTCGAAATTTGGGTTGAACTCAACGAAAGTATTCTCGACGGTTGCCGGATGTGTTTCGGGCTAAAGATAAATTTTAATGTAAATTTATCGACCAAGAGTTCTAAAAGTAGAATCGATTAAAAGGTTAATCTACCGAGTTATATTGATAAGGGTTGTTTTTCGGCTTTACCGATGCCTAAATTAATATGAATTTGGGTATTGGAATCATTTATCAAGTTGGGTAGAGGTCACTAGATAAATGCAATAAAACTTGTTTAAATTTATTTTACGAGTATTATTATTTTGAAAACGACATATGTTTTATTCCTTCTATATTTTGTTTTGTAGACCGCTTTTAATTCTCATAACAAATGGCTACTCCTATCACTAACGCCACACCTCTCGCTAATGCCTCATGGCTCCGATCCTTCATGGATCGTTGTAAACTTGAAAATAATGGGTCAAATTTCTCCGATTGGGATGCCCAACTCAAATTAGCTGTAACACCCCGATATTCAGAGGAGCCTTAACTAGGCCTTCCTTAGCATATAAGGGCGTTACCATCTCGGTTGCCCGAGGAGAGTAATTATCAAACGTCAATCAAAGAACTATTACGTAAATTTACAAGTGATTCAAACCAAAATACAACATAAAGGCACAACTCAAAAACTACTCGTTATGACCACCATATCTCGTGAAGACTCATCCCTGCCCGGACCTCAGCTATCAACGACATCAACACCTGCTAAGACCGACTGCTCACCATAAGGGATCACGGCAGACACATAACAAACAAACAACCACACAAGGTCAGTACTGAGACAAGATAAGGCAATAGCAACCACAAACAACAATACAAACAATGACATTAGTCTCAACCACAACCTCGACAAACCAACCGAACCTGTCACTGACTGTCCACTGGACCAGCCCTGCCAGTGGGGGACCGCAGCCGCTCCCACCTAAGCCCCGCTCATCACACCGAGCGATAACCCTGCTCATTAATGTGCACATCCCCTTCCGTGGCGGGTTCCACGAAGGGCGAAACTAGGGCGTGAAGCCACTCCCGCAAGTGACTCCACTCAGCCGAGGACGCACCTCGAGAACCATCAACAACGATCACAACCACAACCACAACACAATACAACTACCATGTCAAGCAACCACAATATTATCACAACGACCGACACACTAGACCGTCTACAGAGACTGAGTAGGCGAACCTACCTTTAAGCAACCGCAACCAATCCACGCTGATAGATAACATAGCCAGCGACCAAGCAAAGCCTATAACCACCATACAAATATCTATTACTACAAGCAAACCCTAACTATAGAGACAAAGGCACGGATGATGATTATGACATACCTACTAGGGGAAACTCAAAGCAAAGACCGCTACCCGACTCAAGAGGCGCTCTTAAGGCACAAGAACCTTCCAAGAGGCATCCATGGAGGTTTTGAGGTGAAGGGAAGGGAAAGAGGCGGCTGAAGGATAGGAGGAAAGTGGCGAAAGTGATTTGCGGATTTAACAAAACGCGATATATAACCCCCCGCTGAAAACCAGGCACTCGATCGAGTACCCAACATACTCGATCGAGTAACCCCCTACTCGATCGAGTGCCCTAGCTACTCGATCGAGTAGCCTCTACTCTATCGAGTACCTCATTTACACGCAGCTCAAACAGGTTTTAGCATACTTTTCTAAGACTACTCCCGTTCCCAAGGACAGTCAAGGATGGTCAAAGGGTCCCTAAAAGGGCGGGTATTACAGTCTTCCCTCCTTAAAAAGAACTTCGTCCCCGAAGTTCAACTCACCTCTCCCGCTCTCGACACGGAACCAACACAACCTTACCAAACTTCCCGGCCAAACCACTACTCTTGTAAATGCCATTCCCCCCCCATGTCATCATCATCACCGTCCACATTTATACCTATCGATTCTTGCCACTATCATGTAAGCTTTATCCCAGACAACGGTTATCTTATACATATAAAGCATCCAACTCGCAATGCGAATCGTCACACACGATCTCCGAACATACAACATCGACTATCAAACTATTGATCTAAAACATGTCTCGTATCAACTTTCACGTGGTACAACTAATGCCACCATATTACTTGGTAACGTGATTCAGATACGATCACACTCACTTTAAAGAACCAAAGAAAATGGTCGTTACATTTTTTTTTTTTTTTTTTTTTTTTTTTTTTTTTCACGATACCGACCACATTATAACAATTACCTACAACATTATAACCGAGCAAAACATCATTCAAACAACCTTTTTATTTCGCGACATTACTCTTCCCCTCTAAAAAGGAACTTCGTCCCCGAAGTTCACCCCCCAAATATCAACACGTATTACTCATTATGAGTATCTAAACACGGGTGAAAACCACATTATTATGGACATTACTCACTAATTGTACACTCGCTAACTTAACCTCGTACACACGCCACCGGAGTAAGGAGGCACCGTTGATAACATATATTAACATGGTATGCACAAATGTATGAGAAGCTACGACTCCGATAAATAGATCGTAATGAGGCGTATACAAAATAAAAGTAACAAGAAATTATTACCGCCTTACTAGTTGTGACCAACATGCTTATAAAACTTCAAACACGACTTCCAACACATGAATTTAACTGTCCAAAGGTGTTACTACGCACTAATAATCATATGAAACAATAGACTTGCAATTATAAACATTTGAACATTTTTAATTTTCAAAACCCCCTGTAACAGTGCTACTCGATCGAGTAACTATAGGTACTCGATCGAGTGCCATGCTACTCGATCGAGTGCTTTGGCTACTCGATCGAGTGGCCTCAGTCGAAGCTTTTCCTTTTCTAATTCCATGACTACTTGATAGAGTACGAGGTACTCTATCTAGTACCTACAGTCGAGATGTTTTGTAAACTGCGACGGATCATGTAATGCATATCTTAGTCTCATAAAGATCAAGTCGGGACGACTTCCCCGACTTCTAACATCCTGTTACCTGCCAAAGTACTAAATCCGGCCTTATGGCCATCAATACAAATCTAACAAAGTTTAGGGAGAACCAACCGCTAAAGTCTGACAACAATATCCACATCTAGAGCCAACTACTACTAACAAACATGAATGAAGATAGAAACAAGGAGTATCACTCCTCCTGCTGCTGCTGCTCGAACATCGTCTCATCACCACCACCGCCCGAGGTACCTGCCCCCGATGACCCAATCCCCGCATCCCCTCCCGCTCCTGCTGCTGAACCCGAGTACCACGGGGTCAAACCACCGTAAGGGAAGGACTGAGGTGTCCCCCACGTCGACTGATCCACCCCGTAGGAATGGAAAACCCCCGAGTAGTCTCCTACTCCACTCCACCAAACTGGATGCGGTCCCTCGGTCCCTATCCCCTGAGTGTACGCCATCTCATGCATGTTCCGGAGTGTCAAAGTAGATGACACTCTCTCCGACAAGTAGCTGGACCGTGTCTCCGGGGTATCAAGATAGGGGTAGTACGGGAAAGGCTGCTGCTGCTGCTGCGGCGCCTCCGGCTGTGGCCTAGTCCCCGAGGCCCTCTCCCTCACTCGACGAGGTCCCCTCACCACTCTGGGTCTCTCCACCCTCTGGACTTCCGCATTTTCGCCCTTCGTCGGCTCCGGCATCTCCTGAAGGATGGTACCATCAATGAGATAGGTCTGCAGCTGGCGGGGTGTATCCTCATCCTCCTCCTCCTCCTCCTCCTCGTCGTCGTCCCCATCCACCGTCACCACTGCCGGCTCTAAGGGCTCTATGGCTGGGAGGTGCTCAGGAGCTGGAATCTTCATCCAACTCATGCCATACACTCTCCATGCTAGGCTGCCGTCGGTCAAGGTTCTCAACCACTTCAGGTCGAGGTAGTATTCACGATCCATGGTAGGCACCGGGGTAGCAAGTGGCACGTGCGCCGAAGAAGCCTCAAAGGAGGTTAGCTTTTCAGCTAACCGAGTGGCAATGGCACCACCACTCAGGTATCGAGAATTAGAAGAAGCCATTAAGGCAAGAGCAGCACAAACTATGGAAGGAGCATTGAAGACCACTTTCTTGGTCCGCTCCGGGTTCAGGTACGACATCAAAAGTAAGACCTCATGGTTGTTCAACTTACTGATATCCTTTCTATCATAGAGGAGGTTTGAAAGAGAACGGAGGAAGATTCTCAAGGTGATGTGCTGAACGTCATTAATCAGCATATTGCTTGCGGTGGGAGCTTGCTTCCCGATTAAGCAAGCATGAGGCGGCGTGACGCCGCACTCAGCGGGAATGTCGGTGATGGAGTCCTTGGGAGGCTTGGCCAACCCAAGGTGAGAGGCAAACAAATCCATGGTTAACAAGAAACTGGTATTCATCAATCAACTCAACAAATCGACCCATGGGTCATAGTTAAATGAACTCATGAATTCTAGGGTAAGGAAAGGGTAAGTGTGCTTCCTCAACCCGTACAAACCAAGAAAAACCCAAGGTCTCGAATATATGACGGACATCCGTCTCTATTTCCAACTCTTCTAACACACCGGTGTCAATACACTTTGTGGGTCTCATCTTGCGTTTTTGTAAAGCTACAAAACGCTCCCTTTGCTTAAAGTCAACAAAAACAACAGAAGGGTACTCAGAAACTGCGGGTACTACCGGTCCACTAGCCTCCCCCCTCTCAAGTGGATCAACCCTTCCCCGTTTACTCTGACGGGTTCCAAGGTTTAGTCTCGGCATCTGCTTTAGACATATGTTCAAACAATTTATATAAACATGAAAGCATATACTTCATGTAATTTAGGTTCTATATACTTAGTAAGTTTGCTAATTCATCAACCAATTCCATATTTGAAGCACATAAATCATGTTATCAAACTTAGTTGCTCAGCTAGGTATACACCAAATTTTCCAACCATTCTCAGCATGTGAAGCACATATTTCACGTTGTTACTTTGGGTATGAAAATAAGTATACAAGTTCATTAGCAGTTTCTACGATTTCAACACACAAGTTCATATTATTACTACTCATAAGACACAGTGGTGACAATAGTTATCATGATGGCCGCATATGTTCAGCTAATGTGAACACCCTATCATGCTTCTAAGGGTGATTCTAGTACATTGCTAGTTACATGTTACTAATTCAAGGGAATGAATAATTCATGACCAACCAATATCACCCTTCACTATTATGCAAATTAACTCAATCAAATTTTTCAGACGGTCTTTACAGCTGTGAGAATTTCGGCATATATTCATCAATCATCGTTTCCATTAACATATTGAAGTTCAATTCATGCTTATACTGTTAATTACGACACCAATTTTTCAATTATAATTCACTAATTTCCATTTAAGGCACTTTTAAGACGGAGTTTTAAGGCGACTTTCTAAGGGTGAAATCATCAAAATCTATCCTCCAACATGATATAAACCATAACTAAGGCTCAATTTTACTATCTAATCATTATAAAACAACCAAAAATCGATTTTAATTTGGAAACCCTAGAAATTTCGGGTTCAACTATTGCAATTTCTAATCTAATTTACAGCATATAATCACCAACAAGCACGAAAAAGGAGGCATATGAATCATATTTCAACAATTAAAAGCATCAAAACAACAACTTACTCATGTGAATCGAAATTTCCAGATTAGAAATTTCCCAGGTAGCCTCCTTAAAAAGAACTTCGTCCCGAAGTTCGCTCCCGTACCAAACATGTCATACGAAAATATAAAAGACATCTCGTATAACTAACACGGTCAAACACACTACTAGACTACATAAACACGAAATGTTACATTCTACCCTCCTAAAAAGAAAGTTACGTCCCGTAACTTACCTCAAGTGAACAGATGCGGATAACTCTCTCTCATCGCGGCCTCGGTTTCCCAGGTAGCCTCCTCTGCTTTATGATTAGTCCACAACACTTTCACTAAAGCAGTCTCTCCGTGCCTGGTCTTTCTAACCTTCCTGTCCAAGATCTCCTTAGGCGTCTCGATGTAAGTCAGCTGCTCGTCCACCTCGACCACATCATGGCTCAAAATATGCGAAGGGTCACTCAAATATCTCCGCAACTGAGAAACATGGAAGACATTATGTACCCTGGCTAAAGCTGGTAGTAGAGCTAGCCGATATGCCACTTCTCCAACTCTATCCAGGATCTCATATGGCCCAATAAACTTCTCGGCTCAACTTTCCCCCCGCTTCCCGAATCTCATCACTCCCTTCATCGGAGACACTCTAAGAAGTACTTTCTCCCCACCTGGAAAGAAATGTCGCTTCTCCTAGCGTCGATAGCTCTTCTCCGGTCCTGGGCGCCCTCATCTTCTCGAATGATCTCGCACTGTTCAACCATCTCCCGAATCATCTCTCGGTCCCAAAACTACCGCATCGGCTCGATCATCCCAACACACAGACTCCTACACTTCTTCGCCATACGAGCCTCAAATGGAGCCATCCCAATACTAGCGTGGTAACTGTTGTTGTATGAAAACTCAATCAACCCCAGTCTATCCTCCCAAGACCCGCCGAACTCCAAAACACAAGCCCTCAACATGTCCTCGAGTGTCCGAATAGTCCTCTCCGTCGACCATCTCGTAGCTGGATGAAAAGCGGTGCTCATCTTTAATCGAGTACCCATTAGTGACTCGTAACTTCGCGCTGAGAATTTGGATAGAAACCTGGAGTCTCTATCGGAAATGATGTCCTTGGGTACACCATGCAGCTTCACCACATACTGAACATAAGCCTTGGCCAACTCAGCTTTACTCCAAGTATCCTTCATGGGGATAAAGTGAGCCGACTTGGTTAGCCTATCCACGATCACCCAAATCATATTGTTACCTCTCTGAGTTCGAGGCAACCCAACGATGAAATCCATGGAAATGCTTTCCCACTTCCACTCCGGCACATCTAATGGTTGAACCTTCCCTTGCGGTCTCTTATGTTCACCCTTCACTCTACGGCATGTCAAGCATCGAGCTACGAACTCGGAACTTCCCTCTTCATATTCGGCCACCAAAAGGTCATCTTGAGGTCCTTGTATAACTTATCTCCCCCAGGATGAACCGAGTATGGCGTGGCATGTGCCTCAGTAAGAATCTTCCTCTTCAGCTCATCATTATCCGGAACACACCACCGTCCCTCAAACCTCAGACTACCATCAGCATGGATAACAAACCTGGAATCAACCCCAGATTCTGCTTGTTCTACTGTTCTGCGCCACTTCTGAATTCTAGCATCGGCTTTCTGTAGCTCTCTGATCTCCTCATATAACTCCGGCTCAACGGTCAAGTCCCCAAGAGTCTCTCCTTGCCGAATCACGTGGATTCCCATCCCCATGACTCATTATGCATCCTCACTCTAGATCTAGCACTGTTCAAAGCATGGATGGATTTCCTGCTTAAGGCATCGGCTACGACATTCGCTTTCCCCTCATGATAAAGTATCTCCATGTCATAGTCGCCAATCAATTCAATCCATCTCCTCTGTCTCATGTTCAACTCCTTCTGTGTGTAAATGTACTTTAAGCTCTTGTGATCGGAAAACACTTTGAAGGTAGCCCCATAAAGATAGTGTCACCATAGTTTGAGCGCAAACACCACAAATTTCCAACTCTAGATCATGAGTAGGGTAATTCTCCTCATAGGTCTTCAACTGTCGAGAAGCGTAAGCGATTACCTTCCCGTTTTGCATCAATACGCACCCCAGACCCTTCTTGGAAGCATCGGTATACACCTCGAAATTATCATTCCCATCTGGTAGTGCAAGGATAGGAGCTGTAGCGAGTCGTTCTTTGAGGGTTAGAAACGCCTCCTCACAACTCTCATCCCAAACAAACCTGTTCTCCTTCCGCATTAAGGACGTCAATGGCTTTGCGATCTTTGAGAAGTCCTTGACAAATCTTCGGTAATAACCTGCTAGCCCCAAGAAGCTTCGGATCTCACCCACATTCTTAGGACTCTGCCATCTCGTCACTACCTCAATCTTACTAGGATCGACCGACACCCCTTCCTTGGAGATCACGTGGCCCAGAAAAGCAACTTTCTTCAACCAGAACTCGCACTTGCTCAGCTTGGCATATAGCTGGTTCTCCTCCAAGGTTTTCAGTACTAACCTCAAATGTTCCTCATGTTCCTCCTCATTCTTGGAGTATACCAGGATATCATCGATGAACACAACCACGAACTTGTCCAGGTATGGACTGAACACTCGATTCATCAAGTCCATGAACATCGGCCGCGCATTAGTCAACCCGAATGGCATGACCACGAACTCATAGTGCCCATATCTTGTTCTGAAAGCGGTCTTAGGTATATCCTCGTTCTTAATTCTCAATCGGTGATAGCGACCTCAAATCGATCTTAGAGAAAACTCCGGCTCCACTCAATTGATCGAACAAATCATCGATCCTTGGCAAAGGATAACGGTTCTTGATGGTCACATTGTTCAACTCACGGTAATCCACGCAAAGTCTCAAGCTTCCATCTTTCTTCTTGACAAACAACACGGGTGCTCCCAAGGTGAGACACTAGGCCGTATGTAACCTTTCTCTCGCTAGCTCATCCAACTCGCTTCTTTAATTCCTCCATCTCTTTCGGCCCATACGGTAAGGTGGTTTAGAAATCGGCCCATTCCCGCTTTAGATCAATGGAAAAATCCACTTCTCTTTTCGGTGGTAACCCTAGAATGTCCTCCGGAAATACATTCTCGAACTCCCTCACCACTGGAATCTCAGACACCTTAGGGGTCTCCGACTCACTATCCCACATCTGGCACAAGATTAACTGATCCCCTTTCCTCAGACTCGACTTTAGGGTGTTAACAGATATGAATTTGACTCTTGGCTTGACCACATACCCCTTATAAGACACTCTAGTTCCCTTAGGTCCCCTCAAAGAGATTTTATTCTGATAGCAGTCGATAAAAGCCTTGTACTTCCCTAACCAGTCCATCCCCAGAATCACCTCAAAACCCCCCAAGGGAAATTCTATAAGGTCACAGTGAAACACAACCTCTCCGATCTAAATTGGTACCCCAGTGTAGACTCTATCACAAGACACCGACTCCCCTGAAGGTACCACTACCGAATCAACAACTCTATCATATGACTTAAGGTTTAAGACTCTGGCATGTTCCGCAGATATAAAGCTTGCCACTGGACTTAGCCCCACTCTGACTTGAAGAAGCTGCTCCAGATTGTTTGTTCCCTTCATTTGCAGTCTTCTGAAAGTTGGTGCTCCCACTCTGTTGGCTCTGCTGATTACGGTTCGGTAGTTGTTGTAGCTTCCACAGTAAATCGTTACTAGCTCCGGACCTCGCACCTCCCCCATAGCCGGACATAGGTGTGCGATAAGCTGTATACCAGACCCCACCGAACGAGAGCCACTTTGAACCCCGGACATAGGTGCCCTATATCCGCGGGCCCGATTCGCCCCGGATGATCGGCATTCAAACCTCTTGTGTCTGTCTTTCCACAGCCAAAACAAGTAAGCCCCGCAAACTACCTCCCCGCCGGTGCCCCCGAAGCCGCCTCCACTCGAGCTCTCACACCCCCGGGGCACCGTTAGTGGAGTACCCACCATATCTGCCCGAACTACGCTTCTTTGCCCCGTATTATCGCTTGTGGTCTCCGGCTTTCTTTTCTCGGCCTTGCCTTTCTTATCCGCCTTGATCTGCTTAAAGAGCCTCTCGAAGACACCAGCCCTCAAGTAAATGTCCTGAACAGTAGTGGGTGGAGCCGCCAGAGCCTCTTATTGATGTCCATAGTGAGCCCCCGCTCAAACCTCATAGCCAACATAGCTTCATTCTGCCCAAAGTCATCGGTGTATGAGGATAACTGTCGAAATTTCCGATGATAAGTCTCCACTGTCATATCTTCTGTCATCTTGAAGGTGTCAAACTCCTCCCTTAGTTTGGCTTTTTGGAACTCGGGCATAAACTCATTCTTCAAAAGCTCTTGAAATTCCAACCAAGATACATGTCCCGTCTCAAGATCCCTAGCAACCTCTCGTATCTCCACCTTGTTCCCGGTCCACCGATCCACCTGCATGTGGCCCTAAGATAGTGGGCGCTTGATCCACCTGCAGCTCTTCCTGGGACATGCTAATAGTTCAAACAGTTGGTGAATTCTCTACACCATTCCCCAAAGAATCGTGGTTCCCCCTCTCCAGTGAATATTGTGGGGTTGTGCCTTGCCACAATGGTACTCATCTTTCCCGGATCCAATCGTTTGGCCTTTAGGGCCTCATTCTCAGCTCGGAGCCTATCCAACTCCGCTTGGATTTCATTAGCAGCGGTATCCCTTCTCGGAGGCATGTCTATAAAAATTAAGAGAGTTAGTGATGTCCCCTGCAACACTAGAATTACTTAGTCAATCCTAATCATCCCCTACCCTACATATCTAGCTAACATGGTTCAGGGATCACATAACCGCATATCACTAGGCATAACATCCATCTTAAAAATCTTAAGCATCATATATATAAATATTTTACTTCATTATCATGCCAATTCTTGCCTCGAATCACAATTGAACACATGTATACTTATACTAACAAAGATATCACCTTGCCTAATTCTTCACATCATGGAATAGTTCTTTCATGTTCAATATCACACAACTTTCCTACTCTACCCTTTTCTCTCGTATGATCTCAAGGTACCGGGTCAAACCGAGAGGGCCGATGGTTCGGTGTGAGGGGGCCCCTAACTCATCCCTTGCCTTTAGTGTGCTCCTAACGGTTCTATCCCGGGGTTCATTTTATTTGACTCTTCCTACATTCATTAGATTCATTGGTTTAGGCCTGAGGATCGTTCGCTCTGATACCACTTTGTAACACCCCCATTTATTTAAGGACCTGAACTAGGACTCCTCAGATAAATGATGGTGTTACCATCTCGGAAACCCGAGGCAGTAGATAACAAAGGAAAGAAACACGATACTTTATTATAATGTTTATAGTGAAATAACAATCGAAAGTAAAACAAAGTCTCCAAATACGACCAAAACATAAGTCCGATAAAACTACTAAAAAGACTAAGGTGGGCTAGGCACTAAGTCGGTCATCCAAGCTCTCTTCCCGCCAGCTCCCATCGGTCTCGAATACTGTCAATCTGCTCCCCAATAATTGGATCATCACAGGCGTACACGAATACACGGGGTCAGCCACGAAGCTGAGTAGGTAACACAATTAACAGTAACATAAAAACACATACTCCTCCATCATCAACACCGCCATCACAACTCACAACCCGGACAACCCAGCCATACCGATCCCCGGTAGACTATAAATATCGACCGTAGCCGATCATTTCGGCTCCGTTGAGGACACCAGGGCAAGTCTGCCGCAGAACCCGCCCGGCCTTATCACAATGTCATCATCACCACCTCCACCAACTCCAATGTGATAATAAAACAGCAGTTCAACAATAGTACTTAACGAAAAGAAATCAGGCAATCATATTATAACATGTAAACCACCGATTTAGTCAATCCAGTCACATAGTATTATATCAAGTCCAGTGTATTCCCCTACCTCAAATAGCGGTGATAAGCTAACTGCAGATCAGAAGTACTCCACCCGAAACTCGCCACCTAAACATATATATATATAACATAATTAATTCTCTTACTAATCCCGTTCCCATAATCAAAAGTTACCATAAGTAGAAACTTCCCCAATTTAGAAATTACTAAAAATATAAGTTACCCAAAATAGAAAGTTTCCTAAAATAACAGGTTACTAAAAATAGTAACCTTCCCGAAATAGAATCCCGACTCAAAACTTAAATACATTATTCCGTCACCGCAACTTAATATTATCTCAATAATTAAACTAATAATGTAAATAATGGAAATATACATATTCCCGACTCATTAAAATAAAAATCGCAACAAAAGACCCAAAATACAAGAATCCAACCCGACTTCCAAACACCCCCTCTTCAACCCGCCTCAACTCTCCCCGTCAGCCACCAACCCTCACCGCCGACCACCAGGCCTGACACCAGGTCTGGCCTGGTCACCTCCCACCACCACCAACGTGGTCGACCCACGCCGGCGGTCAGAGCCACCACCACCAACACCCCCTGTTCACACCCAGCCGCCACCAAAACGCCATGAATTTTTTTAACCCGACAGCCACCACGACACTCCCCTGCCACCTTACCAACCACCACCATTGCCACCACCGTCGCACGGCGACTCTGACACACGTGGCACCACCGATTCGACCTCCCCCGAGTCCACGGTGGTGCCACCCCTTTACCCTATGTCTGAAATGCAACCAAAACGCCCACCAACCCCGACACCTAAACACCACCACTGCAACCACCACCAGCGATGACCACCACTCTAACCACCACCACCCGACTCGACTCTACACCAGCAACACATCCCACAACCCCACGACCACCACAACAGTCCCTAAAAGACGCACAACTCGAAACAAAACAGTGTGACAGAAATGAAAACAGGGAACCTTACCTGTGACGGCCGTCGACCTGAGCTTTTCCGACCAGTACAACCGCCCTCGACCCCTAGCAACGACTCCCCTGGACTCTTGGCAGACCCTACTCCCTCCACACTCACCGGCGTGCTCTCTTTGGCCGTGTATAATGCTTGAACGTGAAAGGAAAAAGGGGTTGATGTTTGTGATGTCAAAATGACGGTAGGGAGGGGAATAGGGTTTTAAAGGTG
This sequence comes from Silene latifolia, assembly GCF_048544455.1. Classification (NCBI taxonomy): domain Eukaryota; kingdom Viridiplantae; phylum Streptophyta; class Magnoliopsida; order Caryophyllales; family Caryophyllaceae; genus Silene; species Silene latifolia. Next base: position 221,534,506 of record NC_133537.1, on the reverse strand, counting down.
TATTAGGGTTTGTTTTTAGGGTTTGGTGAGGTAAAATGGTAGGTGGGTAAATGGGTAATAAGTGGGTAAATGGGTTATGACCCCTCGACCCAAAAATGCCACTCAATTATAAACCCGACTCATCTCGCGATATAAATTAAACAATTATTTTTACGCTTTTATCATTACCTTTACGTCACCATTAAATAATAAAACTCGCCCAAACGATAATAAAATACGGGGTATTACAGTCTTCCCCCCTTAAAAAGAACTTCGTCCCGAAGTTCGCTCCCGTACCAAACATGTCATACGAAAATATAAAAGACATCTCGTATAACTAACACGGTCAAACACACTACTAGACTACATAAACACGAAATGTTACAGAGGCGAATCTCCAAAGGAGAGCCTTTAAGATGGGCACCGCTAATGAAATCTATTCCAAGCTTGTGACAATGTTTTCACAAACTCCGTGGATCGTCCAATATGAGGCGGCCGCGGCATTCTTTGATCTCGACTTCAAAGAGGGCCAAAAGGTTAGCCCTCACGTGCTCAAATTAATGGAGCTAGTCGAGACTTTGAAGATTCAAAAAGTTGAAATCCCCAAAGAACTCATTGTAGATAGGATTCTACACTCCTTATCCAAAGTCAAAGCGTATGTTCAATTCCGGGTGAATTTTAACATGCAAGACAAGGACGTGTCTCTTGAAGAGTTGCACAAGTTACTTGTACAAGCCGAAAGAGACATGGGGTTAAATGTTAACCCACCTAAGGATGTGCTTAACATTAGCACCAAAAGCAAGGGGAAGTTCAAGAAGAATGGGAAGAAAAGTAAGAAGCATGCTCCCACTTTCACCAAAGCTGAGTCTTATGAAGCTAGCACTTCCAAAATCAAGAAGGGTCCTCTTGATAAATGCCATTATTGTAATGGTGTTGGACATTGGAAAAGAAATTGTTCCAAATACCTTGGTGACATTAAGTCTGGAAAGATCACTCTTGTAGGTAAATGACTATCCTTTCTTTTATGTTTCTAATTCAACTATGGTATTGTGATATAAAGTTGTGATAATTTATCCCCTTTTTATTGTAAATAGGGCCTCCACCAAGCAAGGACAAGGGAAAAGAAAAGCAAGCTTGAGAAACCATCAAGAAGTTAGGAATAACTTCTATGAAGCTTCGCTTTTTATTTTCTTATTTTAATTATGTTTCGGATTTTAGAACCTTTTGATTTCCGTGTTCGACATGGAAATGTATTTTGGATAATGGTTGTATTTTGGATAATGGTGGCTTGGTTTGCAACCCAAGTCACCCGTTTTATCGTTTTTATCCTTGTTCTAAAATTCGTCTTTATCCGCTTGCTCATAGAAACATATGATCATTCACTTAAAGTGATCTAATAGACAACTATAATGATGGGATTCATTATATGTCCACAAGCTTAAGGCTTGTATATGATCAATTATAAAGTGGCATTGAGTTGATGAACTCTCTTAAAGGAATGTTAATCACCAAGTACACTTATCAAATCTAAAACAATTAGTCAACCTATGAGATATTCCTCCTTATACTTCAAAAATCATTATTTGTGTCTCATAAGCTATCTTTGAATCTCTAGTGTATTCATTCTAAAGATAGAGTGGGAGAAAATAAAGACACAAAGAACACCAAGCAAAATTTGTGTACTTGTGTAAATGAGATCTACGCAAGAAACAATGATTTGTATACCTATACAGATAGTATACTCGAATAGATGAGATCTATGGTCTCGAATAGATGATATCTACATGACAAAAGAGACCAAGTGAAGTAATCAAAAGAATATGTTCTCAAGATAACTACACGAGAAGACCAAAAGAAAGTTTTGGAATGAGAATGACTAATTTAAAGTCTTAACTATAAGTTTTGACTAAGTTTATGAACAACATTTGACCAGTAGTATCAATATTGATATTTACTTAAGAGCCTAAATGATTCAAAGTTGCATCCTAGAAAATAAATGTTGATATGCCGATATACACAAGAGCTAAGTTAATTGTTAACCACGCTAATGTCATTACTTAACCTCATTATGAAAATGATATGGTTAAACCTCTTTCCGAAAAGAGTATTTTGAAAAGGACGTATATTAGATATTATTCATATTTAAACAATGACATTGCTACGCATCATTTTAAAATGAATGAGTTAGAGATTAAAATCTCTTTCGATAAGGTTAAGATTGAAACTTTTTCAAAATAGGTATTTTGAAAGGATATGCTAGGAACATATATGGTTTTATCTTAATAACTTGGCAAAGAAAAATACATTTCAATTCTTGAAATGTTTCAATTGAGTAGTCAATAGCGAAACATGTGGAATTAAGTGGGAGTTGAAAATTATCATGTGAAGACATGGAATTTAGTGGGAGCAATCATCTTGTAAAAGTTTATAACTCATTACTCATTGAGAATGACGAGCTAATACCTTCTTTTACAAAGAAGTATTTGAGTTTTCAATTCTGGATGAAAATGGACTATGATGAATCCAATCACATCATGAGATGTTGGATAGGTATTGAGATATACACATCGAATCAACGAGAAACATAGGTTATTCATGTCGATGAAAATGGAATTACCATTAGTAGTCATGGTCATTCATTGAACCTAAGAATGGTTGATCACATGATTATTAGTTACTAATGTTTCCGCCATTAGAATAATCATGCACATGTCCAATAATGGATCATATGCATAAGAGCATGATGGATCATTGGCAAGCCATAGAAGAATCGTCATGAATTCTCGAGGAGAATCCGATGAGTGATTTCAGTGTTGGACAGAACACTCTGTTATGTGTCAAGGGTTGCACATATTAAAGTTCGAACACGCGTAAGGATTTATGAAAATCCTAAGCTTTTCAAGCTAAAAGGAGAAATAAAAGGTTAGGAAAGATACTTAGTTGAAGTAAGAAGTTACTCAAAACTAATATTTGCTAATATGCTAGGACTTGTGAGAAGTGCTAGGCTAATCATCTTGAAAATTGTTACAAGACTCTACAAAACATTTACCTAGTGCATTGTGAGTGGGTGGAGTACTTGATCAGTGCAAGTTATATCATTCACCACAAATTCATTGGTTATGTGATAATCAACAGGGAAGTTCTTTCAAGATAAAGAACCCAAACTGAGGTTGGGAACTTATATGTGTACTTGGTGAGGTTCATGCTATGAGAGATAACATGAACGTAAAGGGAAATGCGATAAAAGAAGTTTGAACACATGGACAAATGGTATGTCAAAAACTTCTATCACAATCAACAAGTGTTTACACACTTACGATATGCATCACAAGGTTGTAATACCGTATTGACTACCCAGATGTGATGTCAACATTTGTCGTTTGAGTTATTATTAACTCACCTTATACTTTGTTACATCCAAACGGGTTGTAGAGACAATTGAACCCCGTTAAAGTGAACACAGATTAGCATTGTATTCGCCCATAGTTGCTTACATGAGGTGATGTCTCGAAGTGACTAGAGCGTGATGCGATTGATGACAAGTTCAAGTGCTATGGAGTCATATGAGAATGACTAGTCGATCACATAGGCAGACTGTTAGGAACACTTTGTCGGGCCTTATGACCGCTTATAGAGTTCTGGCAAATTTATATAGCCTGGTCATGGCGAGAGCTACTATAGTATTCTAATGAGTCGATTCTTTTGACTAAAGACTATTCGCCTAAGATGACACAGTTTCAGATTAACTTTGATTTGTGTTACTACGACCTTCGTAAATGGGGTCAAATGGGCATATTTTGGGTTATGATGGCTGTGGCTAGTCGAAGGGAATGAGTGTGATATGAATTGTCCACCCCTAGTCAGGGTTATAACAATATCTCAGGGCCACTCGAGGAGTAATGAACTGGAAATGCGTGGCCACGCTCGGAAGATATCCATGGTAGATAAATCCGGTCAATCAGTTATTCTCCAGATCGAGGAAACCACTCTCGATATGATCACTTGCAAGTACGACCTGAAAGACACTTTGCATTGAGTGGGAGATAGTAATAGGACAAGAGAATTGGTGACGCACACTTGTCGAGGACAAGTGGGAGATTGTTGGAATATGTGTCCTCCGACAATGATGCGATCACAACTGTTGATCATGATGATCACATGTTTAAGTCTCATTTTAAAGAATACAATTGGGAAGTAATATTTTACTGGTCCACACATATCGGTAATGATTGGCTGACTAGAGTTTGACATTACTGTCGTGAGACGGTGGTGATCAGTTGATCCCCTTAGGTCATACCTAAAGGGTAACACTCTTAATTGATCATTTAATTGATCGTATGACGATACGGGTTAATTAAATTACTTAAAATTGACGGACGATTTTGGAAGTAATATTTACGTGTCTCATTGTAATTTGATTAAATAAGATAGGGTCTAAGTAATCGAATTGTTTTATTACTTAGATGAAATTATTGTTTAAGGAAACAATTGCATTTGAATGAATAAATTTATTATAAATACAAGATGTTGTGATTTATATTTGGTAAAATATTTTGGTACAAGTAATTATGAATTACTAAGTCAATTTTGTATATGACGTATTTTTATTAATGCGTTGATTTTTAATGTGTTAAAAAATACATAATATTTTTACATGACATGTGACATGTGACAAATTGACAAATTGACAAAGATAAAATGGAATCCATTTTATCTCTAAATGACCGAAATTAGGGGTGATATTAGGAATATATTATGTTTATTATGTTAGTGGTAAACATAATCATTTCTTCCTAAACCTAGCCATGCAACCCTACTTGCTCTTGTGAAGACAACCTTGTGCATGCATTGGCCATTTCCTTCCCCATTCCACCCGGTTTTAAGAGGAGAAAACCATGGGTTTTTCTCCTTAATTTTTACCATATACACTACCTAAAAAAACATTAGTGTATTATTCATTTTCAACATACAACTAAAATAAGAGTTTTTAGTGAGATAAAATCTTCCTCTTTCTCCCTTTCTCTTAACCGAAATATTGAGGGAACAAAATAATATTTTGGTCAATTTTATACAAAATTAATATTGTTCTAGTAATAATAATATTAATTTTATTAAGTTGTTACTTTGGGTATTAATCCTTGGGAAGGATTCTCTACTTGAATCCTTGTTCATCCACTTAAGGAAGCTCAAGAACAAGTGAGTAGAAGAACTCACTTGTGCCCAAATAATCCGAAATCTTCAATGTAAGATGATGATTTCTTTCTTATTCCTTTTATTGTTTGCATGCATAAGATCAACATTTAATTTTATGACTAAATTAAATCATCACATATATGAATATGCCTAGTAATGAGATATAGATTTCTAACATTGCATACCTATTCTTTCTTGGGTAGAAAAACTAGCTCATGCATTGGGCACTCTCCTCCCCTCCAACCGGTTTTGCATGGTAAAAAGCCAAGGGTTTTTCCTCTCCATTATTCATTCATTTTTGATTATAAAAATTTCTAGTGTAAGAAATAACTATTCTCTCTACATCTTATGAAACTTTTAGAGAAATACAATTTATTTTGTGTCAAATTTTAAGTTGTATTATTTCTAGTACAAAATAATACTCCCTCCTAGTCTGAGTGTTGGTTTGACCACCAAAATTATGGAAGTGAATTTGGACCACACAAAACACCCTACCCCACATGGAATTGAATTTGGACCACACAAAACTTACCAAAAAAGGAAAGAGGAACCAACACCCGACTAGCATGAAAATGGAAAGAGGAACCAACACTCAGACTAGGAGGGAATATTAGTTATTAAGAGGTTTCCTTGGGTATTCACTTTTGGGAGAGGTTCTATTTTGGACCTTTTGTTCATCCATTATAAGGAAGCTCAAGAACTAACAAGAAGGAGATCTTGTTGGTGCCCTTATATCCGAAATCCCAAAGTAAGAAAGACGATTTCTTCTCTTATCCAGTTTTAGTTTGCATGCATAAGATCTAACATTTATTTTATGACTAAATAAATTAATTCATATATGAATATGTAAATTAATGTGATTAATGAATCTAACACCAATGACCTGACAACTAGCCCGTAGTGCTCTCTCTTACGGAAGAAATGCCCAAGGGCCAACCCAATCATGTTTCACCTATGATGCCCCTCCTAATACCGGTACCTCTACATCTGGCCAACCACCTCAAGACCAAACCATGGATCCCCGAGTTATTGAGCTTATGGAGCGTATGAACCTCGGGATCGGGAAGGTGCAAACCTCACTTGATGACTTTCGCACCCACGTTGACTCCCGCTTTGAGCAAGTCGACGACTCTTTGGGCCGTGCCCACCAAAAGATTGATAGGTTTTATGTGGACCAAGCCTTAGGAAACTACCCGGTCTATGAAGACTATGCTTCACATAGCATGGTACCGCCCGATGGCCCTTTTCCTTCGTGCTTCAACTTGCCAAACGGAAGGTACACCCGTCCGGGTGTTCATGGAGGGCTTAACTTACGACCCGACTACTATAGTGCCCTTTCCTTCCAAACTATTGGAGGGTATGACTACAACCTTGGAGGCGATTATGGTGGTTCCAGAGCGGGGTATCATGACCAAGGGGGGTCGGGTTCGGGAGGGCACAACCCCACCATCGATGTTGATGCTTTATATGGTGGTCAAGGAAATCAAGGTGGTTATGAAGATCACGGTGGCTGATAAGTCCATTTTCTATACATTTTAACCCCCTACTTTAGCTCTAATATATATGTCATTTGCACTAATCTAGTGGTTTTATGAGCTAATATTGTGTTCTAGTTGTCTTTGCATGGTTTGTCACATTTTGTAGGAACTTGAGTTTTTAGGAGCTTATTTCTAACAAATTTGCAAGAGCTAGTATACAAGACTAAGTGTGGAGCATGAGTTGGACCAACATTGAAGTGCTACATGGATTTGCATGCATAAAGATATGGATTATAATGAAAATGCAAAATAAAGTCTTATGCAAAGTCAAGCCCAAGATTTGAAGTCCAACTAAGGTGGAAACATTGGATGCTTAGTGAGCTTAGGATGCCAATTGAAGAGCTTAACCGGGTGATTAAACAAGGCATTAAACATCAATATTGGATTCTTATGCTAACTAATCACGGATTAAAGAGAAAAAGCTAGAAACATCACGACCCCGAGCGGGGTTAGCCCCCTCTTGATTGTTTACGTTACTCCCTTCACTCCTATTTAAAGGGTGTTGATCCTGGATCTCTTAGACACTTCTTACATACCTTCTACACCACTTTTATACTCTCATTTTAGTTCTTAGTTTAGATTAAGTTTCCCTTTATCATTTCCTTTATGTTATAAACAATTTCTTTAAAGCATTTCAATTTATACTACAAGTTCATTTACAATTTCCATTTCAAGTATTTGTTCTTCTATATTCAAGTTCTATTTCCATTGTCAAGGTAATTTCATTTCTAGTATTATTTTGTTACTCCTTAGTATGTTTATCTTTATCATTTCATTTGTCATTAGATTAGTTTTCATTATGCATAAGTAATTCAATTGTCTAGGGAATAAGGGAAACCATGCATAAGTAGTTCTTGCAATCGTTGAACAAGGATGTTATAATATCGTTTCATTGTTTCTATCAGATGTTTGTATCATCACATTTAATCTTTGTTTAAAGGCCTTATTCATTGATTAAGTTTGTTAATTCGTTCTATAAGTCGAGAGGCACGGAATCGGATTAGACTAAGCATGTGTAGTAGGACGACCTAGTCATAAATGAGAGTTTCTCTAGGACCCGGTCTATGGTTGACACTAATATCGTGAGGTGGGTGTCTCTAAGCCTAAACAATTAATGATTTATCAACTCCTATGTTTAATTTAAGCATTTACATAATTTGCATGTGTGACCCGACCTCCCTAGACTATTTCTTTATTATTGTCTTCATTTTATTTGCATAACCAACCAACCAACCAACCAACCAACCAACAACCGATAAACCGACCTCGATAGAATTCAATCCGTAGCAACTTGTTTAGCAAACTTCCGTTTCCTTGTGGTTCGACCCCTATTACTACATTTATTTGTATTTAGGGAATTTATCTTTGCATAGGTGTGCGATAGCCTATCAGTGGCTATGGTGGAAGTGGTAGTGGCTTTGATGTAGAAGGTAGTGGCTTTGGTGGAAGTGGTAATGGCTATGGCAGAAGTGGGTATGTTGATCATGATAGTGGCTATGCTGAAGAAGGTAGTGGATATGATGTTGATAGTAGGTATGGAGGAAATCGTGGACATGGTGATGGTGGATACCAAGGTTTTGGCGGCTTTTATGATGGAGGCCGTGGGAAAGGAAAATTTGTTGATGATGATGAACAAGAGGATGAGGAACGCGTGGATTATGGCTCGGATCTCGATTGAGCCTTGTATTTTGCTCCCTACTTGAAAATCCAAAACACAAGTATGATCCCTCTAATCCAAACTCTCTCATTCATATTTATTTTCTCGTATGCATTTAGATAATTTATAATATACTTAGCATAATTACTCATTTAGTTGCATTCATATAAGCTTGCATTAGATTTCAATTTTGCAAAATATTGTCACATATAGAAATTGCATTCATATAGAGTAATTTGCATCGTATCTTCCATATTGCATATAGGATAGCTCATGCATTTCACCTCTTATCTTTGCCTTGTGTATGGAGTATTTAACCAGAATGCTGCAATATGCTACTGATATGTGGCCTTTCCAGTACCATCCTCTTTGCAAGAATATCAAATTGAATCACCTTATGTTTGCTGATGACTTGTTGATGTTTTGTAAGGGTAATGTCCAATCTATAATGTTGATGATGAGAGCTTTCTCCTCCTTCTCTAAAGCTTCTGGACTATCCATGAATAGTTCCAAATCTGAGGTATACTATAGTAGAGTTACTCAAGCTATTAAAGATGACACAAGGCAGGTCACAGGGTTTATTGAAGGTTCTATGCCATTTGGATACCTGGGGGTCCCTGTTCAAGCTACCAGATTGACTAAAATTGAATGCAACATACTGGTGGAGAAGATGGTTAACAGAATCCGTAGTTTGGGTGCTAAGAATTTGTCTCATGCAGGCAGACTTGTATTGGTGAGCTCTGTGCTGAATACTCTTCATAACTATTGGTCAGGCATATTCCTTATTCCAAAATGTATTGTGAAGCGCATTGAGACAGTTTGCAGGAACTACCTCTGGGATGGGGCAGCTGACTATCATAGAGTACCATCTGTAGGTTGGGATAGGGTCACTCTTCCCAAAGAAGAAGGTGGATTTGGGATTAAAAGAACTGCTACCTGGAACATTGCTTCTGTTGCAAAGTTAGTAGACTGGTTGTACCGTAAAGCTGATAGGCTTTGGATTAGATGGGTAAATCAGGTCCATATCAAGGGAAGGAATTGGCATGACTATCTTCCTCCTGCTGATGTGGCTTGGTCTTGGAAAAATGTCTGCAAAGTTAAAGAACTGGTCAAGAATGCTTATGGAGAGGATCAATGGGCGCCTGATAGTCATGGATTCACTATCAGGAACTGCTACGAATGGCTAAGACATAGAGCTGCTCCTCAGAATTGGGCACCTGCTGTATGGAACACATGGAATGTCCCTAAACACTCCTTCATCACTTGGATATCCCTGAACAATGGTCTTAATACTCGAGCTAAACTTGCATCTTTTGGTTATTGTCAGGAGCAACTCTATTGTATCTGTGAGAGTTCAGATGAAACGCAAGCACATCTCTTCTTCCAGTGTGAGTACAGTCAAAGAGTCTTGCAGGAAGTTAAAAAGTGGTGTGGATTTCGTATTGATGTTACTATGGCAGGCTTGGCATTAACTGGCAATAGCATAAAGGGTTTGAAGCAACTGGTGCACTGTCAGCTCTGGGTTTCCTGTCATTATCATGTCTGGTTGGAAAGGAATAGTGTAAGGGTAAATGCAGTTGTCACTCCTCCCATCAAGCTAGCTGAAAGAATAATCGCTGAAGCTTAGACGAGAATTCTGAGTAAGATAGGCAAGTTCATATGTGTTCAGGATAGTATTTGGTTGAGAAATGGGGTTGTATGGTAACATGAATGTAATCTAGCTTTCTTATGCTTGTTCCTTGGAACATAACCCTTGTATATCTTTTTTGATCCATAATATATATCTTACATTTCACCAAAAAAAAAAGAAAATCTCACAAAAACATGTTCTTTATTTTCGAAAAAACTTTAAAAATCCAAAATATGTTATTTTAATTTAAAAAATTGCCTTCTCACCACACTTCATCTGTCATTGGATGTTTTAAATAATAAGTATGGGGAGGAGGCAAAAAAAAAACATGTTATTTAATTTCAAGAGAAAAAAAAAATTTAAAAACAACAAAAATATGTTTTTCATTTCCGAAAAATTGCAAAAACTCAAAAATATGTTTCCTTATTTCTCCCATTCACTCCCTATGTTTTGTTCCATTGAGGACAATCTAAATTTCAAGTGTGGGGAGGGAAATATCCTCTTTGTGTATATTTGTTTATATTTGTATATATATATTTGTAAATTTGATATAAAAATTTCAAAAAAATGACTAAAAATAAAATAAAAATTCAAAAATTTAAAAAACATTGCATTGTATATATATGTTGGTCTAACCTAGTCCACAGACGCACCCGGGCGCATTTGAGACGTTATTAGATTGAAGACCCGCTCGGTATACTTTTTCCGATTTCTTTCTCCTTTACCGTTCTTTTCCTTTTACATTTATGTATGAAGGAGGATGGGATTTTGTTGTTGAGGATGCCCTATTTTGGGAATAATTGGTGTCTGTGGATTACGTGTGGTAGTCATAGGACTTGTTTGCATTTAGATAGACTTGTATATACTTGTTCACGCTTGCATACACGTAGTTTGTCAATATGAGTAGCTTGCATTCATACACTTTGCATCTTGTTTGTAAATACTTGCATCGAGGGTCTAAATGTGGAGGGGATATGTTGACAATGATGATAATTTGTTTTGCCCGTGTCTTCTCCCTCTTGGTAGATCGCACCTCTTGATGACACATGTTAGGGTTTTGCTTGCAAAACCCGGGAGTCTAGCTTAACGACCAAGTTTCGGCCACCTTGTGAGACCGTATTGAGCCTAAGACCCGACCTAGGTGAGATATAACTACTTAAATGTGAGGATATAGCCTTCATATGTCCGGTCCATCAAACCGGTCCCGATTAGGACTTGAGAGTAGTTCTCCTTACGTGGTATGTTATTTCAATACGCATAGGTATGGTGCTCATTCCTTATTGCAGAAGTGTCGATGTGCATGTTGAGACAATGTTGTTCAAATAAAGTAGCCCCTCATTGCCAAATAAGCTTATTTTTCACTCGTTTGATCATGTTTCCCTTTTGTTCACCCATTTTGAGATTAGCCTTGTCATTTCATTGGAAGTGTACGGTCATAAAAGTTACAAAGAGAAATGAGGCTTAATTTTTGGCAAGCTTTTGCTTTTGTTGAGGAGGATACAAGTAAAGGAAAAGAAAGAAGAAACAAAGAAAGCAAAAAACAAATAGAAAAAAAGAAAAATGAAGTGAAAAAGAAAAAGAAAAGAATATGCAATTTTTTTGTCAAATAAAGGGTTTGTAATTTGCAAAATGAATGTTAGTTTTGAAAATGTTGACTAATTTTTAGAAATGGAACTCTTTGCCAGGTTTTGAGGAAGAATTCATTTGCATGGTTAGGTTTTAGTGACTTGATTACATGTGATGACTACTCAACCGATAGCCCCATATGTCATAAAACGATGCTTGCACCGACCCCTTTTCTCCAAAACCGAGCCCCATTACAACCTGGTTGTCTCTTACATGTGCATCATTTGACATTTTCTCTTGCGGTTATTGGATAAGGTACCATATTAGTGCGGGCATACTTCGCGAGTCGATATAAGTAGAGTGATTTTGGTTGCTTGTTGTCACAAAAATCACCCCGTTCTTTCATTTGAGTGACTAGTGAAACCCAGAGAGTTGAACTTAGGTCCCTTCTTGGTCAAAGGTTTGATATGGAGTCGAATCTTGAGTTGTCGTGTCAACCTTGGGAGTATGGCTACGTGCTTCAACTTTCCCGCCTAGAATTTGTTTCTTAGGCATCCGTGTTGTCTATGTTGGTTACTTGGGCTAGAATTAGGGAGTTGACACCCCGGTAAGACCTTGAGTCAGGATCCTCCACTATCGACCCTTTTTGTCCCGTTTTTGTGGAAATCCCACTTGAATGAGGCAAGTGCATTTACATTTTTGAATGGCTCATTTTCTTGCTCTATTTGGTGATTAAGCACCATTTTGAATCAAAATTTTTGTTGCAAGATCTCACTTGCCTTACAATAGGGCATTTCCCCTCATGAAATGTCAAATTGCGAGTTGAAAGGGCACCTGGTGAAGCTAAACCCGATTCGGCTATTATGAATAAAGTGTGCAAATGGTTAATAATAATAGGGGTCTTGATACTGTTTAGGTTACTTACTCGAGGACGAGTAAGAGTTAAGTGTGGGGATGTTTGATGAGTGTCTATTTTGTACCATTTCCCCTTCTTCCCTTTGCATTTTGTCCCCAATTTAGACGGTTTTGACCTCTTTAGCTTGCATTTTACAACCTTAGTCCCGTTCTACGAGTTTTATGTCTCTCCTTGCAGGGTGTGAGCCCGAGAGGACTAAATGAGCTAGCAAAGGACCTCAAGAAACAAGCATAGGGAAGAAAATTGAAGGAAGGCGAAAAAGGACTCCCGGCCGGTCGACCGGCATCCGGTCCACCGGCTGAGAGCCCTTCCAGGAGCCGGTCCGTAGCCGGCGGCCGGTTCACCGGCCCAATGGAGCTGCTATTTAATTTTGGACGGAAAAATACAGGAACTTTTCAGCCGGTCCTAGACCGGCGGCTGGTTGACCGGCCAAGACCCCTATTTCCGCACTTTTAATTTCTTGTAATTTTTGACCTAAATGGTTGTAAACTATAAATACCCCTCTCCTAATTTTATTCGACACATAACCCTAGATCTGAAACTTTCCCTTAATTTATGCAATCTTTCCTTAATCAAAGCACTAATCTTTTCTTAATCAACATTAATTATTTAGCAAAATTAGCTTAGTAATAGTTAATGTCAATTGTTTACAATTAGTTATTGGGTTGTATTTTGAAGATATTGAAGAATTTATTCCTTAATTCAATCAAAGTTGCAATTTCTCCTAATTGTTGGTATAATTCTCTTCTTTATTTGCTTTGTTTATTCAATGGTTTATATCTCCTTTTGTTACTTAGTAATTGTTCATCTTTATAAAATGTTTGTTGCCATGTTTGTTTGCTTTTGTTCAATTGTTTACATTTGCTTTTGATGTAACTCATATTTGAGCACATTTAGGCCTTGTTCTTTCTGGCTTTTTAGAGTTTTGAATCAATGAAGTGAAATAACTAAGCCGAACGAATCAAATGGAGCGAGAATAATCAATCGAGCTGACTGAATCGAATGGAGCTAAGCTAAACTGGATCAATCAATGGAGCCGAGCAATCAATCAATTGAATAGCCGAGTGAGTGATTGGAGCAGAATAGAACTAAAGTAATATTAATATTAATATTATTAATATTAATTCTAATACTAAATATTATAATAATAATAATAAATTATTATTATTATTATTATTATTATTATTAATATTATTATTATTAATATTATTTGTTTTTTTATTATAAAAATGCGGATTATTATTATTATTATTATTATTATTATTATTATTATTATTATTATTATTATTATTATTATTATTATTATTATTATTATTATTATTATTATTATTATTATTATTATTATTATTATTATTATTATTATTATTATTATTATTATTATTATTATTATTATTATTATTATTATTATTATTATTATTATTATTATTATTATTATTATCGTCATCGTCATCGTCATCGTCATCGTCATCGTCATCGTCATCGTCATCGTCATCGCCATCGTCATCGGTATTATTATTATTATTATTATTATTATTATTATTATTATTATTATTATTATTATTATTATTATTATTATTATTATTATTATTATTATTATTATTACTATTATTATTACTACTACTACTACTACTACTACTACTACTACTACTACTACTACTACTACTACTACTACTACTACTACTACTACTACTACTACTACTACTACTACTACTACTACTACTACTACTACTACTACTACTACTACTATGATTATTAAATTAAGATTAATACTAGTAATTATACTAATTTGAATGATTAACTAAGTAGCCACCATGAACCACAGTACACCATCAATTTTATTAGGTGAAATAATAGAGCACCGATTTGCTAGAATATTGTTCAAAGTCTAGCCATATATCATCCTGATGTGAGTGATTAGGTAGCCACCACAAAGCAACAATAATCCTAATTTTATTAATTAGATAAATAAAAATCGACAGGCGGCCCTAATTTTATCTTTAACCAACAAATAAAATTTGATTGATTAATTAAAATTAAACAAATAATATTAATAATTGATAAACAAGTAAATTAATTTGTTATTTGATAAATTAGAATCCATCTTGTAAGTTTTAAATCATTTGAGCAATTAAATTAAGGTTTAAGGAAAAATATTGATTCAAGAGTCTATTTGGTTCAGTTTTAGGTGAAAAGGGTACAAACTAGAACGTTTATGAAAAAGTTTATGTGAAAGATTAAAGTTCGTATATGAAAAACCAATTAGGTATTAATAATAGTAATATTAATATTAACAATGTTATTAATCATATTATTAATAATTAATATTAATATTCATATTCATATTAATAATAATATTAGTAATATTATTAATTTTATTAATATGAATATTATTGATTTTAATAACTATAATATTCAAAATGATAACAATAATGAGGATTATTAATTAATGATAAATTAATAATAATAATAATAATAATAACAACAACAACAATAAAATAATTATAATTATAATAAAAAATAAATAAATAAATGAATAATATTAAAAATATTAATAAAAACTATTAAGTTTAAGATGTTCGAAATTGAAATGGCCTGAATTTAGTGGAGCTGAATCGAATCGAATGGAGTTGAGTGAGTGAATCAATCGAATAGAGTGAGATGAATGAATCGAATCGAGCTGAAATAAATCGAATGAGCTGAATCGAATCTGAATAGAGCTGAGCTGAACTGAAGTTAGCTGAAAATAAGCCAGAAAGAACAGGGCCTTAGTCCCCGAATTAACCTCGTTCCCATGCTTTCTAGCATCTATTAGGGTCATTTCTTATCTTTAGTTCCCCATTTTGCATATTCTTTGAGGTTTTGTGTCCTTGGTAGGAGAGGATTGCTAGCCTTGCATTTATGGAGTAAAATGGAGCTAAATGGATCGCATCTAATGACCAAGCATCGAAGAGGAGACCAACACTAGAAGGCTAAGCAAATAAATGAAGTGAATTGGGTAATGATGAAAGATCCGTGCATCCAAGACAGTCCCCACGGATTGTTTGGGAGCTAAGAACAAGAGAAGAACCCTGTCCCAGGATCCGAGCGTCCTGAGCTCAGGACGAGCATCCAGATAGTCAGCCCGAGCGGATCACCTCACAGGACCAAGCATGCTTCAAGCCAATCCACGCGTGTCCCTGGGGAGTTACTACTCAATCCGCGCATGTCCCTCGGGAGTAGCAAATTATGAAACTTCTCTTAGGGTCTTAATCGTCTTTTAAGCCCTTAGTAATCCTAATCCTTGTACTTAATTTTAGTATAAATACCCTATTGTACTAGATAGATTATGATCTTATCATAATCAATCTCTTAATTTAGTCTTAATCAAAGTTGTAATACACATTTCAATATTAATCACATCTTAATCTTTCCTTAATCTCTCAATTGTTCTTAGTTTTAGTTGGGTAATTAGAAGATTATTTGGGGTTTATTGGAGGATTGACAACCTTCCATCAATCATCAATTTTACTTCTATTATTCTTTGATTTATTATTTGGATCATCTCAAGTAGGTATAATCCCTTTTTACCTTTGCTTAATTATTGTTAACCACGTCATTTGTTCATCATGTTTTGCTTTGTTAGTATGATTGACAACCTTATTAGCATGTTAAGCTTGATCATGAGTGAATAGTCCTTTAGATAGGGTTAATGGGGAATTAGGGGAAGTAATCATGGGAATTGGTCTATGCTTAATCTAATATGTTTTCATAATTACTTGCTTGGTTGTTGTGATTTCAACCTATGCACATGTTATGTTTGATGAAATGGTAGACTATGAAACCTTGCATTTTTTACCCATCTCTTATCTTTTCAATGAGGCTTGTAAGATATAAATCAACTCGAGCATTGTTAGACCATGCATAGAGTTGAATAGGAAGAGACTAAGTCGACTTGTAGGTGTTGTAAAGTCTTGATCGACTCGGCTCCGGGACCTAAATCTTCCTAGGAATTGTAAGATATACACTAACTCGATTCCATCACAACAATAAGTTGCTTGTATCTATTTGAGAACATGTTTGTATGATCTACTTCCATGATTCCCTTATGAACCCATGACAACCTAGTGCCTTTAATCAATTGTTTACAAACCCCTTTTATTGGTTTACTTTGTTTTCATTAATTTACATTCATCTTGTTGATTAGTTTAGATTACATCTCATCTCAACCCAAATTTGTGACACCCTAAGACATAAACTACTTACAATTGAAATCCTAAATCAATACCCGTTCCTTGGGATCCGACCATTACTTAACACTCCACTAAAGAGTAGTTTTTAGAGATATAAATATTGTTTTGGTTGATAGCTTTGACGACGAGCATAACACGATAAATATCAGAACCAAAAATGGCGCCGTTGCCGAGGACGGTGTTCAATTGATTTGATTTTCGTTAATTGTGTTTAGTTGTGTCTTTATTTACCTTGGGGAAGTTAATCTCCTCAAGGTTGTTCTAATTGTTTTCTAGTTGTTTGATATTTTACATGACTAGGAGATCACAAGGTAATTAATTACCTATTGATTTTGAGATTGAAAGGACCTTAACCAACAATAGAAGAGTTGCTAGAGGTACTTCAAGAGTCATAGGTATTGGAGAAATTGTGGACATTCAACCAAATAACATTGAGTTTTTTAATCCTTTTGCAAGAGAAGGAGAGGATAACCTAATTCCAAACCAACCACAAAATCAACCTACAATGCCTAAATTTTCATCACATTCCGTACCAACCGAAGAGAACCTACCAAACGGTACTCCTACACCACCACATTTAACCGGTAATTTCATTGCCAAATCCGCATTCATACAATTAGTTGAGAGAAGTCAATTTGGAGGGATGCCTAGTGAAGATCCTCATTTACATATGGAGACTTTTTGTGATTATTGTGATGCAATTTCTCAAACCGAGTTACTCAAGACCATGTCCGATGGGTATTGTTTCTTTTTTCCTTGATCGGTACCACAAAGCAATGGTTGAAAAGCCTAGACAAGGCTACCCTTGGTATTGATTCATGGAAGAAGTTAGCACTTGCCTTCTACAAGAAATTCTATCCTCCGGAGAAGACAAATATGTTGAGAGCCCAAATCACCGGGTTCAAGCAAAGGGATGAGGAATTATTATATGAAGCATGAGAGAGATTTAAGGAAACTTGTCGTTCTTGTCCACACCATGGACTTAGTGAGTGGTTCCTTGTGCAACAATTTTAGAACGGCTTATATGAAGACTCACGCAATGTGCTTAATATGGGATCCAATGGGAGGTTTACCGAAGTTGATGACAACCAAACATGGGCCAAAATCGAAGAGATGGCAGTTCATAATTCCCAATATAGCAGGCCTCGAAAGGCCACTAGAGGAGGAAAGCATGAGGTAGATTCTATCACTCAATTGGGTGCTCAACTAAGTGCTCATATCGACACCATCAACTTGAAGTTTGAGAAGGCCATGGCTAAGCTTGATGAAGCTTCCAAATCACCCAAACAACATGTTAATGCTATGATCGCATCATCCTCAATCCCAAATGGAGTATGTGAAAGTTATGGAACCTTGGGATATGATCAAAACGAATGTAGGGGAACAAATGAACAAGTAAATGCTTTCCAAGCATACAAGAGTGGTACCCCTTATTCCAACTACTATAATGAGTACCAAATTCCATCCAAATCTCTCATATAAAAGCCAAAATGTTCAAAATCCTCAACCAACATACACTCCACCTCCAATGAGAAACCAAGCTCAAAGACCCTTTTTCAACCAAAGCCAAGGATATTAAAATCAATCTTCCTACAACCAATCCAATGACCAAAGCTTTGATGTTAAAAAAGCGGTCCTCCAAATGCAAAAGAACCAACAAGAATTCTTCTCCCAAATGCAAAAAGATAGACAAGCTAAAGAAATCACCATCAACAACATACTTGCCCACACCAAAATGTTAGAGACTCAAATGACCCAATTAGAATATTCTAGCACCCATAGACAAAAAGGGCAATTACCTCCTCAAGGTAACCCGCCCACAAGACATGAGACGGTTAGTGCCATCCATTTGAGAGCGGTACAAGATATGAGGGGCCGAAGAGGCCAATTGATGAAAATATTATGGATACTAGTAGCAAGCAAGGAGTTGTGGAGAACTCTAAGGAAGAAGAACCCACTACCAACGAACTTTCAAAGAAGAAGAATGAAGGAAAGGCTAATAATGATGATAAGGAGCCTATTGTGATTAGACTTCCATTCCCAAGTCGTGAAGCTAAGTCTAAGCTTAATGAGAAACTTAGAAAGTTTATGGAAATTGTGAAGAACTTAGAAGTCTCAATCCCATTCACGGAATTGATCAATCATGTTCCGGCTTATGCAAAGTACATGAAGGATATTCTTACCAAGAAGAAATCCATCCGAAAGTTGGAGACTATTGCCTTTACCAAAGTGAGTAGTGCTATTCTTCAAGGGAGTTCCCCTCCAAAGCTCAAAGATCCGGGAAGTTTTTCTATTCCGTGTACCATTGGCGACACTACAATCAACAAAGCATTGTATGATCTTGGAGCAAGTGTAAGTGTCATGCCATACTCGGTATGTAAGAGGCTAGGAATAGGAGAACTCAAATGCACCAAAATTACTCTTCAAATGACGGATCGATCAACAAAGATACCTTTAGGGGTATGGGAGGATGTGCCCGTAAGAATTGGCAAATTCTTCATCCCAGTAGACTTTGTCATTGTAGACATGGAGGAGGATTCCAACATTCCTATCATCTTAGGAAGACCTTTCTTGCATACCACCGGAGCGGTAATTGATGTGAAACATGGAGAGCTCACATTTGAAGTAGGGGATGAGACAATTACTTTCAATCTTGACAAAACAAGGAGAGCTCCCCGATTACATGAGCCATGCTTCATGGTCGATCACTATAGCCGAGAAAGTGATAGGAAGAAGTTAGAATCTCTATGCAAAGATCAAGCCATGGGTAAAGAAGCATAACCCATATGGAAGGAGAAAGTGGACGACCTTCAAGTATCTCTATTCGGAGAGCATGAAATTTTTAACAACAATGAGAGCTTGAATAGCTCACCCATTATGATAAGTAATGAAGAAGGCCTCATTGGCCATGATAACAAGAAAGAAGAGTTGCTCTTGTCAGCTCATGACATCATTGGGGAACAAGCAAGCGAAGTTTGTGGTCTATGGGACCATGAATTTGAAGTATTGGTCAATCCTTATATTGGAAATGCTATGACCTTGGACCAAGGCTTTATTGATCCTTGTCATCACTTTGACTCGGACTACAACAATGAAGAAAACGATGCACAAAGATCTATGCAAGATCTTTATCATGAAAATGAGCAAGCCTTTGACTACTTCTACAAGGTGTTGAGCAACATCAACAACACCTTGGCTTTGCCCCCTTGATACCTCTCACAAGAAGGAGAGTTTGGTAGAGTCCTCCCTAAATCACCACTTGTAAATATACTAACCTTTTTTTTGGTGAAATGTAAGAAATATATTAAGAATCAAAATAAATATACAAGGATATGTTCCAAGGAACAAGCGTGAAAAAGAGCAAAATTACATTCATGTTACCATACAATTCCATTTTCTCAACCAAACTCTATCCTGACCACATATGTTGCTGCCAATCTTGCTCAATATTCTTGTTTTAGCTTCAGCAATTATTCTTTCAGCCAGCTTAATAGGAGGAGTAATAACTGCATTCAACCTTGCACTATTCCTTTCAAACCAAATGTGGTAATGATAGGAAGTCCAAAGTTGACAATGCACCTGTTGTTTCAGACAAAGTTGACAATGCACCTGTTGTTTCAGACTTTTCATGCTAGTACCAGTGATTCCCAAGCCTGCCATTGTAACATCAACACGAAAGCCACACCACTGTTTAATTTCCTGCATGACTCTCTGACTATACTCACACTGGAAGAAGAGATGCTCTTGATTTTCAGTTGAACTCTCAAAGATACAGCAGAGCTGTTCTTGACAGTCGCCAAAGGAGGCAAGTTTAGCTCTAGTATTAAGACCATTGTTCATGGAAATCCATGTGATAAGGGAGTGTTTAGGGACATTCCATGAGTTCCATACAACAGGTGCCCAATTCTGAGGAGCTGCTCTATGTCTTAGCCATTCATAGCAGCGCCTGATAGTGAAGCCATTACTATCAAGAGCCCATTGATCCTCAACATAAGCATCCTTGATCAGCTCTTTAAATTTACAGACATTTTTCCACGACCAAGCTACATCAGCAGGAGGTTGGTAGTCATGCCAACTCCTTCCCTTGATATGAACCTGGTTTACCCTCTAATCCAAAGCCTATCAGCTTTACAGTACAACCAGTCAACAAGCTTTGCCACAGAAGTAATGTTCCAAACAGCAGTCCTTTTAATTCCCAATCCACCTTCTTCTTACTTATATTTTTCAACTTTATTGCATTTGCATTTCATTTCCCTATAGCATGATTTTGGCATGAGAGTTAGTGAGGGAGTGTTACTAATCTTGTTTGATGAATGAAAGATATGACGATTCTAGTTTGGGGAAGAAGCCTTGTTAATACATGAAAGAAATGGAAAAGAAGAGTAAAAAGGAGGATCCCCACGAGCAGACCTGAGCTCGTGGGAGCTGAGAGCAATCCGAGCGTCTCTAGAGATGATCCGCGCATCCTACTGTCGGGACGTGAGATCTGGACGGCTTCAAATTGTGGGAAAAAGTCCTCTAAGAAAATCTGTACGTCCCCAATATAATCCGAGCGTCTCAATAAAAATCCGCTCGAGCTGAGCCCAACTCACGCGTCCCAGACCTGCTTTGCTCTCTCAGAATGTCGTGTAAGGAAATCCGCGTGTCCCGACCATGATCCGCGCGTCCCTACCTGCTCGTATAATTTCTCTACAAAAAAGAAGACGCTCGAGCCGACAGCAATCCACCCGTCTCCCTCCCGTGCCACTCTTCTATTCTAAAAAACAAACCCTTCTTTCCACCACACACATTAAGACACATCACCCCCTCCTCCTAAATAAAACAAAGAATCCTCTTCCAAATACTCAAAACACCCAATTGTATCTTCAAATAAAAATACCCAAAACCTAGGGTTTCAAAACGATCTACAATACAAAGATTAATCTTCCATCTTAGACAAGCAAAACTCTTGATCTACTTCCAAGATGAGAGCAAGGGGAACCTTACCAAGAGAAAGAAGAAGAACAAGGGTCATATGAAGCTCTTCAAGCTCTCATCTCAACACATTGAGAAGGGAAAATGAAGAAATCGTCTATCTTTCAAGGTTAAATGAGTTCTCAAACATTGAATTTGCAATGATGGACAACGAATCGTCTTTCAACGTCTCCTAGGTAAGAATATTCTCCCAACAAAGTTTGTTTGCCATGAGACATTAAGGAAATTAGGGATATACCACCAAACCGAGGCACTCTTTGAACTTTTTGGTCTTTCTACATTATTCCACATGCATGAGCTTACATATCGACCATTAGTTCTTGAATTCCTAAGTTTCCTGAAAATCTCCACCTTAAATAAGATGATTTGTGTTGAATTACGACTTGAGAACACAACAAGAATGATGACCCTTGTAGAATTTGCGGATGTATTGGGACTTGATGTATCACCTACTCGTTCCTCAAAACCCCGGAACTATAGTGTAGCACCGCTTTGGCGAGCATTGATGGGTCGCGATTTGTCCAAAATCAAAGATTGTTCGGCCTCTTTTATTCAAAATCTCATCATCCGGCTTACCTATCGGTTCATAGCAAGCACTCTCATAGCTCGCCGCAATCCCACGGTCGTAAACGAACTTGATCTAATCTTTATGGAATCCTACTTGAAGATACAAGGAAAGAGTGGCTATCATTTCAATGCCACATTGGTACTCCTTGAGAGGTGGGCGCAATTTCGGAATTGAGATGATAGTGGAATGATCCACATTGTCAATGGCGAATTAGTAACTAGACTTGCCAAGTTCTTTAACCCAAATTTCAACAACAACAACATGTATGTACCTCTCCCGGGCCCTACCAAAATCAGTGAAATGCTAATGTTCCGACAACACCATTGGATTGTTTATGAAGGCTATGAACAAAGAATCAAGTGGCTCACCAAGGGAAGCACCCCTCTTTCTCTTCCAATAGAAGCTCTATCAAGAATTTTACCTAGAAGGGGTCCCCTTTCTCGAGTGCCATCCTACCTTGTACCCACTAATTCAAGACAAGCAAACTAAGCCCCACCTCCCACTCAACAACAACCAAGTGAGCCCCAAGTGAATGAAAAGGAAAAGATTACCATCCCACCATACCCCTTTCCATATCAACCTTACAATCATCCTAACCCCTTCATCCTTCCTCGAGATGATTTTGCAACGGGTCTACTCCAAGCCTTGCACCGCCAACAATATGAAGATAGAGTGGATAACTATTATGCTCTTTATCCTCAATTCCACCGGATGGCTCATCAAGGGCACATTAATGAAGAGGGAATGCTCCCCTCTTGGGCTCAAAAAGAAATTCTCTTTTCAAATTCGGAACATGCAAATGGTGGAGCACATAGCAATGAAAATGGAGAAGGAGCGGGGTCAAGTGGTGGCAACACGGTAGAGGTCAATAGTGATGGTAATGAATTTATAGATTTTTATGAAAGTGATGAATCAAGAACACAATGGGATGACGATCTTGGAAGAGAGGATGATAACTAGTGAAGATGTTCATGGGCTTGGTGGAGCGGGCAAGAGGCATCCACTATATCTTAGGTAATGCTCTTCAATTCCCTCTCACTTTTTCATGTTCAAAATTTTACATGCCTTCCTAACTTAGTTTATTATTAATTGTTTCGATTCTACCGGCGTCCTTGTAAAAATTAAGGACTATTTTTCCACCTTAGCAACATATAGGTGATGATTAATATTTTGTTCCCATTTGCAAAATCCAAAATGATAATTAGAATTCATGCATTGCATTCTTGTCTTGTGCATGAACTCTCCCCTCTTTTTGCACTAGAAATAGTGTCTTGTTCGGTTTAGGGAAGTTCACTCACAAGGGATGCTAGTTAATCTAAATTAGCTCTCCGACCAATCGAAAGCATGCATCATATAAGATAGATTAGATTGCATCACTTGTTATATATGTCATATAGTTTGCATACTAGTTTAGAAATCATGCATATTCATATAGATTGCATTGCATAATTTCTTATCGTATTGGCCATTGAGGACAATGCCCATACTAGTGTGGGGATGGGAAATTCTAACTTAACCTTCCATTCAAAAAATGATAAAAATTGAAAAATACTTGAAAAATTCATAAAAATTGAAAAATTTCTCAAAAATCCAAAAACATGTTCATTCCTTTGTAGTGTAGAGTTGTATATATTGTATATATTTGTGTTTGTTTGTCACTCTTATCACATTGGATTGACTATGCCACATTCGAGGCATGAAGGAAATAGAAGACCGCATGGTATGATCTTTCCGAATCTCCTTCCTCCTTTTATATGTTAATGACAATGTGACTTTATTTTGGTTGATGCGGTACAAACCAATGTGTTGTTAGGAGTTGCATTTAGTTTATATGGCATACTAGTTGATAGAAGTATTTGCATTAGGTTGTATATATGTTAGTTGCATCATGACATGTAGTTGCATTTTAGGAAAATTTTGTGAAAACATCTATTTGGGAAGCTTGATAAGTGTATATAAGGCCCTTGTAGATACCTTTTCTTCTTGAGACTTTGCTCATTAGAATACCTCCAAAACACCCTAGGATGTGTCATGCTAGTATCCTTTAACCCGTGGTCTAAGGCCTAGTCAAGAGTACCTTGTGATGTGATAACTCCTTGGCTACCGTTTATTCCAAGGTGATCCTTGAAACCATGCAACCATCTTCCACTTCTATCATTATGTTTTGTCGACAAAAAGGGGAATGGGCACACAAATTCTTAATTTGAGTTCAAGCATCAAAATGAAAATCAAGAAGTTTGCACAAATTGCATCAAAGAAAAGATGAGTACAAAAATAAGAACTCCTATGCTTCAATAAAAGCAATCTCGTTAGAAATTGGGGTGACTTTGAAAAATGTTCAAAAATTGCAAAAATTGAAAATTGCCAAGTATCAAAATGCCAAACATCAAAGAAATGGCAAGAAATTGTTCTTAAAAATGTCAAATGCCACAAGAAATTGGGGGGAATAACAAAATCAAAAGCAAAATCCCACTATGAAACTCAAAATCATATTAGCCCCTTCTCCATTGATTCCACTTTTGTGCATGGGGGAGAGGGAACGACCCTTCTTCTTGTCTAGGCAAGAAGGAGAATTCCGCGATCCTACAGTGTTTCTAACACCATAGGGAGTCTACTCTTGACGAAAGCATTTAGCAATTGAGGACAAAGGTACCCTAGCTTGACACAACTTGGAGGTGATTTGTTGGTATCCTCCTAGGCTTAGTAATTTGAAAAAACCATATCTATAATGGAGTGTGTACCCTTAGATTGCTTCCCTCTTAGATAATTTCCACCACTTAGATGATAAAAGTGGCTATTCTTTTGAAGATGCATCCATTACTTGCTTTTGTGTGCTTAATGATTGGATGTATCGCCATTTTGGCAAGCCCCACCTTGCCTTGCAAGAAGGCATCTTACCTCATGGGTGTCTTGTTATGAGTTGAAGGAGTGGAGTGAGACCCGCTAATTGTCTCATATCGGCAATATTAATAGGTTAGTTTAAATAAAGGTCATAGTTTTAGTCACCTCTTTACTCGGGACGAGCAAAGGTTTGGTTTGGGGATGTTTGATGTGACTTATATTTGAGCACATTTAGTCCCCGAATTAACCTCGTTCCCATGCTTTCTAGCATCTATTAGGGTCATTTATTATCTTTAGTTCCCCATTTTGCATATTTATTGAGGTTTTGTTTCCTTGGTAGAAGAGGATTGCTAGCCTTGCATTTATGGAGCAAAATGGAGCTAAATAGATCGCATCTAATGACCAAGCATCGAAGAGGAGACCAACACTAGAAGCCTAAGCAAATAAATGAAGTGAATTGGGTAATGATGAAAGATCCGTGTGTCCCTAAGACAGTCCCCACGGATTGTTAGGGAGCTAAGAACAAGTAAAGAACCCTGTCCCAGGATCCGAGCGTCCTGAGCTCAGGACGAGCGTCCCAGATCAAGGATCCGAGTGTCTTGATAGTCAGCCCGAGCGGATTAGCTCACAGGACCAAACATGCTTCAAGCCAATCCGCGCGTGTCCTTGGGGAGTTGCTACTCAATCAGCGCATGTCCCTCGGGAGTTGCAAATTATCAAGCTTCTCTTAGGGTCTTTATCGTCATTTAAGCCCTTAGTAACCCTAATCCTTGTACTTAATTTTAGTATAAATACCCTATTGTACTAGCTAGATTATGATCTTATCATAATCAATCTCTTAATTTAGTCTTAATCAAAGTTGTAATACACATTTCAATATTAATCACATCTTAATCTTTCCTTAATCTCTCAATTGTTCTTAGTTTTAGTTGGGTAATTAGAAGATTATTTGGGGTTTATTGGAGAATAGATAACCTTCCATCAATCATCAAGTTTACTTCTATTATTCTTTGCTTTATTATTTGGATCATCTCAAGTAGGTATAATCCCTTTTTACCTTTGCTTAATTATTGTTAACCACATCATTTGTTCATCATGTTTTGCTTTGTTAGTATGATTGACAACCTTATTAGCATGTTAAACTTGATCATGAGTGAGTAGTCCTTTAGATAGGGTTAATGGGGAATTAGGGGAAGTAATCACGGAAATTGGTCTATGCTTAATCTAATATGCTTTCATAATTACTTTCTTGCTTGTTGTGATTTCAACCTATGCACATGTTATGTTTGATGAAATGCTAGACTATGAAACCTTGCATTTTTTACCCATCTCTTATCTTTTCAATGAGGCTTGTGAGATATAAACCAACTCGAGCCTTGTTAGACCATGCATAGAGTTGAATAGGAAGAGACTAAGTCGACTTGTAGGTGTTGTAAAGTCTTGATCGACTCGGCTCCGGGACCTAAATCTTCCTAGGAATTGTAAGATATACACTAACTCGATTCCATCCCAACAATAAGTTGCTTGTATCTATTTGAGAACATGTTTGTATGATCTATTTGTTGGGAAATGTGTCCTCAACAATAGTGCGATCACATGATTTAAATATCATTATTAAATCTCATTTTAAGAATACATGTGGGATGTAATATTTTACAGTCAACTGGTCCACACATATCGGTAATGATTGGCTTACTAGAGTTTGACATTACTGTCGTGCGACGGTGGTGATCAGTTGATCCCCTTAGGTCATACCTATAGGGAAATACTCTTAATTGATTATTTAATTAATCGTATACCGATACGAGTTAATTAAATTGCTTAAAATTGACGAATGATTTTGTGAGTATA
The DNA here is from genome assembly GCF_048544455.1 of Silene latifolia. Classification (NCBI taxonomy): domain Eukaryota; kingdom Viridiplantae; phylum Streptophyta; class Magnoliopsida; order Caryophyllales; family Caryophyllaceae; genus Silene; species Silene latifolia. The sequence continues at coordinate 221,507,564 of NC_133537.1, read as the reverse complement.
ATTTACGTATCTTATTGTAAATATGATTAAATGAGACACGGTCTAAGTAATCGAATTGTTTTATTACTTAGATGAAATTATTGTTTACAGAAACAATTGAAACGGAATGAATAAATTATTATAAATACAGAATGTTGTAGTTTATAATTTGGAAACATTTTTGGTACGAGTAATTACGAATTACTAGTCGATTTTGTAAATGACATATTTTATGAGTATGTTGATTTTTTAATATGTTAAAAATACATTACATTGTGACATGTCATGTAACATGTTACATGTGACAAAATTGACAAATGACAAAATTTAAAATGGACTTTCCATTTTATAAGTGCCGAAAAAATTAGAGGGTTTTAGTGGAAAAATTGTGTTGATTATTTTAATAAGAGAAAACACAATGATGACCTACCTATATGTAGCCATGCAAGCCTACATTTCTTGGGTAGAAAAATTAGCACATGCATTGGGCTCTCCTTCCCTTCCAATCGGTTTCTATATAGAAAAGACAAGGGGCTTTTCTTTTATTTATTCACTACTTCTTTACATAATTTTCTAGTGTAAGATTATTATGTTTTTTATCTACATTTTTGGTGAGACATTTTTAGAGAAAGAAAAACCACAAAAATCATTTAATCCTCTTGGCCGAAATTATACAAGAGGAAATACATTTTTTGTATCAATTTTTAAGTAAGATTAGTATTATTTCTAGTACAAATAATATTAGTTATTATGAGTGTTCCTTGAGTATATGTCTTTGGGAGAGATTCTACCTTTGAATCTTGTTCATCCATAAGGAAAGCTCAAAAACTAAGTAAGGTAGGTGACCTTACTAGTGCCCAAATATCCGAAACATGCAATGTAAGGAACCGATTTCTTCTCTTAACTATTGATGTTTGCATGCATAAGATTAGTAATTTATTTTATGACTAAATAAATTTGAAACATATATGAATATGTTATATAAAGAGATCTTGATTTCCAACAAGCGGTATCATGAGCACAAGGTTGTTTGCATGCAAATCGGTTATTGTTTTTCCGAGTTATATGATTAACAAACAAAACTTGTAAATTTGTGATATTATGATATATCACGAAAATAATTTATGCATGTTAAAGTTTCTAATCCTAAAATGTATTTAGGATATTTTGGTTAATTTATGGATTTTATTGTTCATTTTATATAATATTGGCATTAAAATGTGATTTTTATGATAAAAATGTCATTTTTGGACAAAAATTAGCTAAACTTCGAATTTTTCAGTGGTTTTTGGATATGTTTTCAAATATATTATTTTTAGATGATCTGGAAATTTTCATAATTTTATGAGTTCTTATGCTCGAAAAATTGATTTTTCATGATAAAAATCGGATTTAGATGAAAAATAGGTTAATATGAGAAATATTTCGAATCTGGTCATAGAAATTTAGTATGTTGTCACATGCAATTTTACAATATGTGTGTAAAATAATAGGCTATAATGAAGTCTTCATGCATGATTTATGGATTTTTGATGAAAAATAGCATAAATAGTGACTTAATTAGTGAAAAATTGCTAAAACATACTTCATGACTAAGGAAAAATGTCACATGTTGCATTTTATTATCGTTTTCAGATCCAAAATTGAAAAGTTGATGAATATAATTTTTCTCATGTTTTTATGATTTTTATTGATAAATCCGATAAACCGCAACATTGTTTTTCCCGATAACTTTCGAAATTTTTAACCTAAGTTTTTGAACATTATGAGTGTCATGGTATTTTTTCAGAATGTTCATGAGTTTAAATTTCAAATTTTGAATTTATTTGAAATTTTTGTGATTTATTTGAAGTTTATAGCATTTTTATTGTAATTTTAGGTCCATTAATGAACAATTTTAGAAATATAAGTTAATTATGGTCAAATAGTTAGTGGAGACTAATTTTGAGTCCTAAGTTGGTTAGGGTAATTAACTTGTGCATAAATATGAATTTATGTAATTTTTGTGATTATAAAACGTTGAATCACGCAAACTCAGTAAAAAACCGTGTAATATACGATATTGGCTCCTTAAAGGCGATTTAGCATAAAATTGAGCATGTTCATACATATTATAATGCTGCATTTTCTTTATGATTGTCATAATTTTATTTTATGTAATTTTTGAATTATGTAATTTTTACTTAGTATGGCCTTAGTTTTTAATTGGTATTACCCGAAATGTATGGGAATATCGATTCGGTTGTAATTTTATTGTGATCTCGTATCACCGTCTTGTAATTTAATAGATTTATTTTATTATAGTTACAAATGTATAATAGGAAATCATGTAATTTATTATGTAATTTTATTCATTTCGGAGTTCCCAAAGACGGATTTCTTCAAGATGGCGATACATAAAGACGGTGTTACCACGAGATGCGTGCCACAACCGAAGTTCAAGGGACCAATGGAGTTGGTTTCCGAATATGTAATAGTTAATTGGATTTTCTTTTTTAGGAAGGTCATACTAGGATTTAATTTATGCTTTGCATTTTATTTATATATCGCATGCATCGCTAAATCGCCATAACTAAAACATGCATTATCATTTTATCAAGTTCATCGACCGTGTCAATTAAAATTATCGTAGTTCACCGCTTTAGTTCACTTAAAACGTGATAGATAATAAATTGACATGACCTCTCGCTAAAAATAAACAATTGAGACATAGCCTTACCAAAAAGTAGAAACCATGAAAACCTATTTCATGAGGGAGTGCACTCGGCCATCCCGGGGTACAAACCTTGTTACGTAGGGGAAGTGGGTGATAAATGTCTATCCACCGAATTCATGTTGATGAGAGTTTCATCGGCTATCCCGTGCCCAAATTAATGTGGGTTTGGATCATGGACACATTTATTCGAAATTTGGATTGAGCTCAACGGAAGTATTCGTGACCGTAGTCGCATGTGTTCCGGGCTATAGATAAATATTAAAGTAATTTTATCGACCGAGAGTTCTAAAAGTAGAATCGATTAAAGAGTTAGTCCACCGAGTTATATTGATAAGGGTTCCATCGGCTATCCCGTGCCCAAGTTAATATGAATTTGGATCTCGGAATCATTTATCATAGTTGGGTAGAGGTCACTATGTAAATGCCTTACTTGTTATTTACAAGTATTATTAAAACGATAAATGTTAAGTTTTCCACTATTCCGTTATTATATTGTTCTATTTCTTTACCACAATTCATATACGATATCATTTCGATTTTTCAAAACCTCCATTAAAACATCGTAACTAAAGACAAATATGAATTTGCTTCTAAAACCTCAAATGAACCATTGCTAAGGATCTCTTTTAAAGAGTATAGATAAAGGTTATTCATTATCAAACAGGTTTTTGATTCTTGACTAACACATCTACTTACAATGGATTGTTATTCATATACTTAATTGAATTAAGTACCTTGAAGCGATAAATTGTTTTGGTAACTAGATTTGTTGGAAATCAAAATTGACCAAAATAACGCAACCACTTCAATGAAAGTTTTAAGACTAAAACGAACACATGAAGCGTAATCTTCATGAATTCAATTTTGCTTCTCAAAGAAAAGACTCATTGAAATGAGTGGGAGCATTCTCTTAAACCGTTAAGATGAGGACGAGGTTCAAGAAGTAAAAATTATAATGGAATTGATACAAGGTAATGTTAAAAGTAAAATTATTGAGAAATAACGATACTAAACCTATCAATCCCGACCGATAAAGTTTCCATTGTCTTAAATGTTGGACACTAGAAAGGAAACTACCCCAAATTATTGAAGAATCAACAAATTAGTTGTGGGACATCTAATAGGATCTTCTTCTTTAAATGTTTATATGATTAACATAAATTTTGCTAGTACTACTTCGTCAATATTAGAAACCAATGGAGGTTTTCATCATTGTACTTGATACATAGGATGATTAGAATATGACGACTAGCAACAATAATGTCGAGAGATAGAGTAATTGTGTACTCAATCTAGTTTTTGGATTTAAAGTTGTACTTAATTGTGACTATTAAGTGCATAAACTCTAAATAAGAATATAAACTTGTTAAGATACAAAAGAGGGTTCACTTTTGTGACCCTATACACCACGATTTGATGTATGGCTAGCCCATTATCAAGGTGATAATATTCTAAACCAAACTAGAATGATATATCATAAAGATGATGCAAGACTCAAATTGGTAACCCACGATCAAACCTTAGATTTTGGAATGATAAACGCAAAGAGTTATCGAGTACTCTTGAAACCATTAGATTGTTAATGGTATATGCCTATCTTGTATTCAAAGCAAGATGTCTCGTGCCTTTTGGTTGAAAACGAGATCGAGGTTGTAAATCATCGATCCAAAATAGGTTGATCATTATCTTTTACCAACGATTTAAGTTGACACTAATATGTTCACTTAATAAGGTAAATAGAGAAATCTTTGAAGAATTTCAAAGAGTTCAAGGAATCACGATTTAGTCGTGATGGGATTATCAAAGTGAAGACTTTGATATAAGCCAAATGAATTGTGATATAGTATCACAAATTAATCTCTCTTAACACGCATTATGGGATAATGTATGATTGGATAAGAATTCAAACGCTATTCGATAAGGTTTGGACTTCGATCAAGTTACTTTGAGTTACTTGATCCTTTTGAGGATTTTATCATTTTGTCTAGATTATTTTTCCACTAAATCGAATCATATGAGATATGAAATGGTAAGGGTTGCCGAAATAGTTTGTAAGTTTTCACAAGAAACAAATGCTCATTTTTCCCTTTTCAATTATCACGAGTACGACGGGTTTGCGGCTCGTGAAGCTGTCTTTCTAAAATACAAGTTTATTTCTAGAAGACAGAGTGGGAGAAATTATTCAAGAGCCACAAAAAATGCCACAGAGAATGTTATATCGCAAGAAACTGGTCTTTCTTGGCTACATGAGACGTTTTGTGTAAGACATTGTTTCTTCAAAACCTAGGAGGTTAAATTCGTCACTTGTTAAAAATGATGAATTCATGCTACTTTTAAGAAAGTAAAGAGCTTATAACTTATAAAAGAAATTGTTTGATTCAAGTTGATTACTTCTAGAAAGTAATGAACATATGACTTACATAAGAGTGTTTAAGTCACAACTCAATACAAGGCTTAGAGCCATGAAAATCCGAAATAGTGACAAAGGGTTTTGCACTAATAAAGAGAGATTTCAAAGCAATATTGGTTGCAAAGGGTTTTGCACTAATTGAAATGCTTAAGTCTATTTGGATCTTCTTAGGGATTGTGTTTCATTATGAGGATACGCATACAGCATGTGAATCTAAAACCCACTTCTTCAAAAGAAGGAATGTATTCAATACATGTCTTGAGTTTAGTAGATTCTTGCAATCCTAAGATAATGTGAAACTTAAGAGAGAATCTTAAGTAGGACATCAATGAGTTGGAATTAATGTTTTGATCATGTTATAAAACTTTTCTCGATAAGTCAAGAAGTTGTGTTTATACATGGAGTTTAGTGGGAGTTACGGAAATTTTATTTAGTCCGATATGTGGATGACATATTGATCATTAAGAATGATTTAAGACTTTTGGAGTAATATAATACATCTTTAATATCCAGATTTATGAAGATAAATCTACATGATATTGGCGTCAATAAGAAGTCTTATGTTGATAAGATTCATGACTAGTTCAATTAAATTGAACATATTTGATTGATTCCATTTGCTTCCGCTGCCGGATCAATTAAATAAGTAATGATGTATAACACTTCATATACTTTGAGTATGATGAATTATTTTCAAAATCAAATTTAAGTAATCTTTACCAAGTAAGCCATAAAGATTACCCTTAAGTGCTTGCAGAAGCATTAAGGCTATGATGCAAAGTGTTTATGATGCAATTTTGTGTAAGGGTGTTACACAAGTGACAATTGACAATTGAGATTGCGCATGGTTTCCGACAAAACCATAATCAAAACACATTAGGATGGTTAAGATACCATTGTGGCAATGTTAAATAAGAAGTAGATTTTCTAGAATCGTTCTAGGCAATAAAGAACAATGAGAGATATTTATAACGGAAATTGAGTACACTTGCAATCATGAGATGTGCAAGAAGGATGAGTCCCGCACACGCGTGAAAACAAAGTGAGAGCTATTCTTAGGCTAAAGGGCCTATGTCTTGATTGGATCTCGACACGTACTCCGAAAGTTTTGTAATGCAAATGTATACATTACAAAGGAAAACGAGTATGTAGTAAGGTTGAGTAAGGTACAAGAAATTGATAAAATCTACTAACCAAAGCCTTCTCAAAGGCTAAACATGATGAGTCATGTCATTTCAATTGAATTGAAATGAACAACTACGTACAAGATCAAATTAGATTATAGAACATGAAATAGTAATCAGGCATTGACTATTCATATGTGATAATCGCATTTGTCGTTCGAGTTTTACTTTAAAACTCTTTTATTATACTTTGTTACATCCAAACGGGTTGTAGAGACAACGTTGAACCCCGTTAAAGTGAACCCGGATTAACATAGTATTAGCCCATAGTCACTTGTATGAGGTGATGTCTCGAAGTGACTAGAGTGTGATGCGATTGATGGCAAGTTCAAGTGCCATAGAGTCATGTGAGATGACTAGTCGATCACATAGGCGGGGCACGTTAGGAACACTTTGTCGGGCAGTGACCGCTTATAGAGTTCGGCAAATTTATATAGCCTGGTCGTGGCGAGAGCTACTATAGTATTCTAATGAGTCGATTCTTTTGACTAAAGACTATTCGCCTAAAATGGCACATTTGATTAACTTTGATTTGTGTTACTACGACCTTCGTAAATGGGGTCAAATGGGCATATTTTGGGTTATGATGGTCGTGGCTAGTCGAAGGGAATAAGTGCGATAGGAATTGTCCACCCCTTTGTCGGGTTAAAACAATATCTCAGGGCCACTCGAGGAGTAATGAACTGGAAAAGCGTGGCCACGCTCGGAAGGTATCTATGATAGATAAATCCGGTCAAACAGTTATTCTCCAGATCGAGGAAACCACTCTCGATATGATCACTTGCAAGTACGACCTGAAAGACACCTTGCATTGAGTGGGAGATAGTTATAGGACAAGAGAATTGGTGATGCACACTTGTCGAGGACAAGTGGGAGATTGTTGGGAAATGTGTCCTCAACAATAGTGCGATCACATGATTTAAATATCATTATTAAATCTCATTTTAAGAATACATGTGGGATGTAATATTTTACAGTCAACTGGTCCACACATATCGGTAATGATTGGCTGACTAGAGTTTGACATTACTGTCGTGCGACGGTGGTGATCAGTTGATCTCCTCAGGTCATACCTATAGGGAAATACTCTTAATTGATTATTTAATTAATCGTATACCGATACGAGTTAATTAAATTGCTTAAAATTGACGAATGATTTTGTGAGTATAATTTACGTATCTTATTGTAAATATGATTAAATGAGACACGGTCTAAGTAATCGAATTGTTTTATTACTTAGATGAAATTATTGTTTACAGAAACAATTGAAACGGAATGAATAAATTATTATAAATACAGAATGTTGTAGTTTATAATTTGGAAACATTTTTGGTACGAGTAATTACGAATTACTAGTCGATTTTGTAAATGACATATTTTATGAGTATGTTGATTTTTTAATATGTTAAAAATACATTACATTGTGACATGTCATGTAACATGTTACATGTGACAAAATTGACAAATGACAAAATATAAAATGGACTTTCCATTTTATAAGTGCCGAAAAAATTAGAGGGTTTTAGTGGAAAAATTGTGTTGATTATTTTAATAAGAGAAAACACAATGATGACCTACCTATATGTAGCCATGCAAGCCTACATTTCTTGGGTAGAAAAATTAGCCCATGCATTGGGCTCTCCTTCCTTTCCAATCGGTTTCTACATAGAAAAGACAAGGGGCTTTTCTTTTATTTATTCACTACTTCTTTACATAATTTTCTAGTGTAAGATTATTATGTTTTTTCTCTACATTTTTGGTGAGACATTTTTAGAGAAAGAAAAACCACAAAAATCATTTAATCCTCTTGGCCGAAATTATACAAGAGGAAATACATTTTTTGTATCAATTTTTAAGTAAGATTAGTATTATTTACAGTACAAATAATATTAGTTATTATGAGTGTTCCTTGGGTATATGTCTTTGGGAGAGATTCTACCTTTGAATCTTGTTCATCCATAAGGAAAGCTCAAGAACTAAGTAAGGTAGGTGACCTTACTAGTGCCCAAATATCCGAAACATGCAATGTAAGGAACCGATTTCTTCTCTTAACTATTGATGTTTGCATGCATAAGATTAGTAATTTATTTTATGACTAAATAAATTTGAAACATATATGAATATGTTATATAAAGAGATCTTGATTTCCAACACTATTTCCATGATTCCCTTATGAACCCATGACACCCTAGTGCCTTTAATCAATTGTTTAAAAACCCCTTTTATTGCTTTACTTTGTTTTCATTAATTTATATTCATCTTGTTGATTAGTTTAGATTCTATCTCATCTCAACCCAAATTTGTGACACCCTAAGACATAAACTACTTGCAATTGAAATCCTAAATCAATACCCGTCCCTTGGGATCCGATCTTTACTTACCACTCCACAAAGAGTAGTTTGTAGAGATATAAATATTGTTTTGGTTGATAGCTTTGACGACGAGCATAACACGATAAATATCAGAACCAACTTTGTAAGCATGTGTGAGTAGTCACCCACTAGGGTTTAGGGAGAACCTAAGTGGAGGTTTAAGTTAACAAAATGAGTTGTTAATATATGTTTTTGGGTGATAATATTAGTGTATATAATCATGCATATAAAGTGTTTGTTGAAATGTGTGTATGAGAGTTCATGCTTTTCTACAAAGTTTGCTTAGTTTCCTCATGAATGAAAGTTTATGTGGTTGCTTGATAGCATGTTTATGATAAGATAGAATGCTTAATGAATATTTTGTGTCCGTCTTAAGATAAGTTTAAGAAATTAACTCACTTTCTTCACTAACAATTACCCGGAAACCATTTGACACCCATTGTTAACTTGCCTTGCTTAGGGGAACCCGACTACCCTAGTTCCTAAATCAATTGTTTACACATCTTATTAGTTGCTTGCTTTAGTTTAAAATTAGTTGCTAGTATTCAATCAATCTCCCTCTTTATTTGACTAGACTAAGGCCCAATCAATTATCGTGTAAGTCCCCGCCATCCTTGAGACCGACACCCTAATTATACTACCTAATTTGGGTTCTTTATAAATTGTTTTTGATATCGGAATTGACGGCAAACCCCGACCAATCAACGTGTCAGGTCTAAATTTCTTCCACCTAGAACAGATATTTATACAATCATCACTACTTTTATTTATTAACCACCTATTTAATAAAAATGGTTAATTCATATGAATACTCCATACTATTATCCATCTTCTCAAAATAATATGAACTATGTTTTAACTTAAAATAAACTCACCTTCGTATAATAATAATAATAATAATAATAATAATAATAATAATAATAATAATAATAATAATAATAATAATAATAATAATAATAATAATAATAATAATAATAATAATAATAATAATAATAATAATAATAATAATAATAATAATACCCTTCAGTGATGTTTGATTTTCGAAAAGGGGGAAAAAATTAGAATCAATCTAGGTTTTAGCAAATTTACTTCCATTTATTTTTCATAATAATTTCAAATTCAGTTACAAATTTGTTCACGAATCACTCAAACAATGCTGACTAGAAATGCTTGATAATCTAATCGACGATCTCCGGCGATAATTATTGATTTCTCCTAGGATTTTGCGCTCGTGAATTCCAGATTATTATTTATGTGGATTTTGTGTAGATAAGATAATAATCTTATAATATTTGCATTGGATTCGTCATTTTCTCCATCTTCATCAATGGCAACGATCAAGAACTTTCAACAAGACCTCAAACACCTTCAACTACGACGTCGTCTAATTAGATGGAGAAGGAAGCAGAGCCGCCGTAACATGTGGTAGGACTGCGAGCGTCGTCGTACACAGTGGTGAACTTGGTGATAGAGAAGAAAGAGGATGAACTGGAATGATGTTTTGATCCGAGGATTTTGATGGTATATTGGGGGTCCGGGGGGGAGGGGGCGATGATGTTTGATTTTAGTAAGTGATGACGATGGTGGTGGTGGTGAATGAAAGGTAGGTGGTGGTGGTGGTGGTGGATGAGTGGTTCACTGATTCTGGGTAACTGAGTAAGTGATTTTGGTGAAGCAAAATAAGTAATGGGGTGGAATTTTTTTTTGGGTGAAGTAATGGGGTGGGATTGTTAATAGAGGTTATTATGTTAATCCTTGTTTTAGATATTTTTTTAAGAGATGACCTTACTAGCAGGTAGTGGGTTATCGGGTGTATTATGAGAAGAGAAGGTTAATAGATCGTTTTATTGTGAGATTAACTAAAGTTGAGAGTAATATAAGAATACCACCTATAGTTCGTAGTATTCTTGTTAAATAAACCTAATAAAAAATATATGGTAAAGCTATTTATAACTACACCCTACCCTTTCCCCTTTCATCTTCCCTTAATTTACTCTTAGAATAAATTTTTATTTAGGGGTTTTTTGATAACTACTACATTTGTACTACACGGTTTTAAGAACTACTACCAAAATAATTTTCGTTTAAAAACTACTACCTGTAAGTTTGATTTTTTTAAAAATACTACCAAATCTCATCCAAACCCAATAAAACACAATTTTTAACCATTTATTTTTGAATTTCCATCTTAAGTTGTAAACTTTATCTCTTTAACACTACCAATACTACCGTTTGCCAATCATTTTGGGACAAAATCACTTTAAATTAGCTTCATCTAATTCACCTATCTAACGTAATTAAGGTAAAAAAGTTGCTTAAACTTCATCAAATTAACTAGTTTAAGGGATAAAATTAACAACTTAGGATGGAAATTCAAAAATAAATGACTGAGATTGTGTTTTATTGGGTTTGGATGAGATTTGGAAGTGTTTTTTAAAAAAAATCAAACTTATTGGTAGTAGTTTTTAAGCGAAAATTATTTTGGTAGTAGTTCTTAAACAGAGTAATACAAAGGTAGTGGTTATAAAAAAACACTTTTATTTACTATATAACTATTAATAGAAAAAAAGTAAAACTATTCATATTCCAACACCCCTTTCATCTCCCCTTAACGTATTACTCTCATGATAAATCTATACAATCTAATTAAAAATTTACTTAAAATAATGTGATATGGCAACTTTTAATGTGACGTGTCAACTTTTAATGTGACGTAGCAACTTTTAATGTGACATGGATTATCTACTTAAGAAAAACAATTTAAGAAAATTAAAAAAATATAAGTTGTAAAAAAAAAAGGAAAAAAAAAATTGTAAACCATTGATCTTCTCTCATAATTTTTGTTTTCCATTTACCTTATTTATTTAACCATTATTTCCTTTATTTAATAAAATGACCTTTTTACTTTCCTTTCACCATTATTATATTCCGTATTTATGTTGTCATATGTTTTTATCTTCCTTTCATTCATACAGTTTTGAGAGAATTAATTACAGAAAGTTTCATATATATAACTATTATAACCACCATAATTTTCAACTTTCTTCAAAAAACTTAGTACCTAAAGTATACATAGAAGAGTAAATTAAGCGTTTCGTTTTTTATTTTTATTATGTATTGAATTCAATAGAATCCCATAGTTATTATTTTTGTGTTTGTATTAATACTGCGGGAGAATGAATTTTCAACTTTATTCGAAAAATTTGTAAGTAAGATTTACCTTGAGAACTATTTAATTATTTCGTTTTTTATTTTTATTATGTTTTGAATTAATTAGAATCTTATTAGTTATTTTTTTTGTGTTTATATTAATATTGTAAGAGAATGAATTTTCAACTTTATTCAAAAAATTGGTAGCTAAAGTATACATAGAGAACTAAATTAATTGTTTTGCTTTTTTATCTTTATTATGTTTTGAATTAATTAGAATCTTATTATTATTATTATTATTATTATTATTTTGTTTGTATTAATATTACACGAGGATGACATACTCACATATCAATAACATTGCACGTGATTGAAAATAATGGCTATAGATCTTCTATACAGATATTTTCTTGGTTTGAATGGCTCTTTTATTTTTGTCGGCTTTTCTTTTTCTACAATGGTGTATTTGCAATCGAATGGTAGCAAAAATCTTTAATAAGTTGTTGACATGTTACATTATTATTTTTTTTGCAAGAAATTATAATCCTTTTTATTCATTCTCAAGGGGAAAAGAAGAAAAAAGGATAAAATTCATACAAAAGTATATCCACTAAAGATTGAAGAAATCAGACTATAGGCTTAATTACTATTAAGCCCCTGCAAGACATCATCAAGATCAGAATTAGCTCATTTAAGAAGACGAGTACTAACAGAGAATTTGATTGTGTGCACAACTTGATCCACATATTGCTCTTTCCCACTGAAGATTCTGGAGTTACGTTCTCCCCAAATAGTGTAGATAGCTGCAGTTAAACAACCATTGAAACAATCATTCTTCCAATGTTTTCTGTTAGCTTGATGAATGCTCCATTGCACCTCCTTCCTGTACTGGAAACTCCTACCCATTAAGCCCATCTAGCAAGTTAGAGACTGCCACACCTGCTGAGCAAAGTGGCATTTGAAAAATAGACTATGGGATTCATTCACATTGGTACACAAGATACATCGATTTGCCAGATGGAATCCTTTACTTTGCAATTTGTCAACAGTGGCAAGTTTCTTTGAAAAGCCAGAATCCCAATAACTCTATGTCTAGGAACAACAGCGGGACTTAGGAGAGCTCTTACCCAAGGAATGGTGGGTTTAGCTGGTCTGAACCAGTTATATGCCTCCTTTAGCTGGAATCTTCCCCCTTTTATCCAGGTAGCCAGGATCCATTGAGCTTGATGGATAGTGTTGGTCGTCACACACCCAATCAAACACATTTATATTCTCAACAAACAACTAGTTAGTGGTTAAGTCGAGGTCGATTCATGGGATGGTGTGCTTTGGGTTCTAAGTCTATCTATCTCAATGTATGCTAGTGTCACAATTGTTGGGGTTTGTAGTTGTGTTCTAGACTAATGCAAGCAATAAAGTAAAACAAGCAATAAAATAAAAGGAAGGATGCAAACAAATGACTAAAAGTGCTAGGATATCATGGGTTCAAACGGGATTCATGGGATTAAATCATACAAACATGTTTTCAATTATAAGTAAGCACTTATTATTGTGATGGGATCGAGTTGGTGTATATCTTACAATCCCTAAGAAGGTTTGGGCCCGGGAGCCGAATCGATTAGATTGTACAACACCTACAAGTCGACTTAATCCTTCCTATTCAACTCTATGCATGGTCTAATGAGGCTCGAGTTGGTTTATCTCTTACAAGCCTCATTGAAAAGATATGTGATGGGTAAGAAATGCAAGGATTCATAGGCTCGCATTTCATCGAACATAACATGTGCATAAGTTGAAATCACAATAGGCAAGCAATTTAATTATGAAAACATATTAGATTAAGCATGAATCATTCCCCATGTTTGTTTCCCCTAATTGCCCATTAATCCTAGCTAGAAGACTACTCACTCATTATCAAGTTCAACATGCTAATAACGTTGTCAATCATATTAATAAAGCAAAACATGATGAATAAATGAAAGCGGTTAATAAGCGTAAAAGGGAATTATACCTATGAAGATGATTCCAAATAATAAAGCAAAGAATAAAAGAAGAGAACTTGATTGATTGATGAAGAGTTGTCAATTCTCCAATAATAACTCAATAATCTTCAATTACTCAATAATTGTAATACCCCGTATTTATAAGACTAGTAAGCTCGTCATGTATAAGTGAAGGTGCCTTTGTATACTGAATTTATAATGTGTGGTGTGACCTCGTCTAACAGGGCTGTCGATCAACATAGGATTGAGGTCGATCGACATAGTGTGTTGTGCTCGTCTATCAGGGCTGTCGATCGACATGGGGTTGAGGTCGATCGACATAGTGTTAGACGGGTGGTTATGGGCTTGTTTATTTTTAATTGCTTCTTAATCTAATCCTAAATATAAGCATATATAAACCCCATCCCTATCATTCATAAACCCTTTTATCAGTTAAGAACAAAAACACAAACACATCGACATCCTGTACTATCGAAGGCCGAGTGAAGAAGGGATTGAAGGGACGCGAGACTCGAACGGCAGTCCGTCTTAATTCACACCCCAATATTTGTAAGTTCTCGTAATTTCGTTATTCGGTCCTCATGAGTCATATTGCTATATTATTACGTAGTATTCTTGTGCCCTAGTCGAGATGAGGGGATCGATTAAGAATTACATATAGTTGAACAATGAATTGAGTTTGCTTATAGCCTTACTTGGACCAATGGAGAACGAGGGCATTGGTTTTGTTCGTTAAATCCGTAATCATGACTTGTGTTGATTGATTTATTGCTATAATCGTTATTAGGTAGCGGATTCGTAGAGGAGCTGTTCTAATCCATCTTTTGCTATAGCTTTTGCGGAATCGTTACAGGTAGGGATTTCCCTACTCACCTTTGATATTTGTATCCAATCATATTGTGAAATTGAATTACCGTATCGTTAATCATGAATGAGTTACTGTTGTAATTCGAGGTGTCTAACGACACATATACAGGTGGTCGATCGACATTCAGCATGGGTCGATCGACAGTGGTTGTAGAGGTCGACCGATAGAGGGTACCTGTCGATCGACAGACTTAGTTCAGCGGGTTATATTGGATTCTGTTGTTCCTGTTATCATTTGTATATTATTACCTTTCATGTGTTAGACGTCGTTTATATAATTGTGCTTATTTATATATACTGTTTGGTTGATTGGGGGCACGGTGTTAAGGGAGTTGTGCCATACTTGCTGACAGGTGTGACAAATGACCCGTATAAGACGGGAGATTGATATTTATTCCATGGTTGGTTATTTTAATATTATTGAAGCAATTAGTTATCATATCTTATATTGTGAGTTATTTATGTTTCTGTTATTTTTTCCCTACTCAACCAGTGGTTGACATGTTTATGTCTTGTGTCATTTGTCACCAATTTTCGGGTGCCTGTGTTGATCCATTCAATAATTTCCGATTGGATGGGGAGCAGTTAATAAAACATGTACACGCTAGTAGCTGTATTCTGATGCTATGCTTGGGGGAGTGGATGATCGCGACTTGATGGAGCT
The DNA here is from genome assembly GCF_048544455.1 of Silene latifolia. NCBI lineage: Eukaryota > Viridiplantae > Streptophyta > Magnoliopsida > Caryophyllales > Caryophyllaceae > Silene > Silene latifolia. The sequence goes on along the minus strand of NC_133537.1, from coordinate 221,492,219 downwards.
TGAGTCTAGTTCTCACGAGTCCTTAAACATTGGTTTTACATTTGAGTTTAATAAAGTTGTAAACTTTACATTTCATTGCTTTGATTTAGAGTTGTAAGCCGCTTTGGCAGTTATTTCAGTTGACTTAATTTATTTATTAAAGTACCATTGATTTATTTATACTTTGTACTTCACTACCTCGGTTATTCCGAGATGGTAACACTCTCATTTAGTCGGGAATGCCTTGTTAAGGCTCCTTCCTAAACGGGGGTGTTACAAAGTGGTATCAGAGCATTTACGATCCTTGGGCATAACCAATGAATAAGAAAGAACCTAGGGTGAGTCAATTAAAAATGAATCCGGGTAGAAACAAGTAGGAGCCCTAGATAGCTTGGTTAGGGAGACATCCTTAACTTGAGCTACGGCCCTGCTAGCTTTGAACCGGGCACTACGGTGAGATGAGAGCATGGGTAGTTAGCATGGATGTTAAGTGTGGTTTAATTGCTATAATGTGTTAATTATGGATTTGAAAGAAGTGTTGAAGTTACTATATTGAAAGATGGGTATATAAATGAATGAAGGATAGCACTTGGTATGGAAATTGAGAATGATGAGTAATGAGAATTGATAGATTGAACTGTATAACGTGGATATTTGTGGAGATGATCAATTATATTGTGAAATGTTTGTATAAAAAAAATGAACTATGTTCTCGGATTAGTATTTGTGCACATGTCTAACAATTATTGCAGTTTGTCGAGTGACATGGGGATGTGTTACAGACTGTCGATCGACGAGCTTTAGGGTGTCGATCGACACTGGCTCGAAAACTTAGACGTGGCTCCTGTGTCGATTGACAAAGTCGATCGACTTTGTGTGTTTTTCGATCGACATACTCGGCCTGTCGATCGACAACCAGTACGTGTGGGAGATTTCTACGAGTGCTGTAGTTATTAGATACTTTTGCCTAGCAATATGATGGATGACTATTTATTTTATATATATATATATATATATATATATATATATATATATATATATATATATATATATATATATATATATATATATATATATATATATATATATATATGAATGCACCAAGCTATACAAACAAGATGAGACTAATATGCAAGTTTTATTTCTTTTGATACGAGATGGTCTAATAAGCGAAAGCTTATGTTTGTTAATGTCATAAAAACTAGAGAATGCCTCCAAAGAACTCCCAATCCACAACCATGTCTCAAGAGGAGGTTGACAGGTTATTTCAAATGAATGAGGCGCTACAAGAGGCGCTGAAAAACACAAAGAAAACATCAGTTGTGGATGCAGCAAAGATGAGTTCGTTCGTAGCTCGTCATATGCTTACTAAATATGACGGGTTAGGTGAATCTTCGCAGCTAGGGGACTGGTGTAGGGAATTCGATGATTTATTCGAATTGTTAAATGGCCCAGCTGAACTTCAAGTAGATCAGGCGGCTCACTATTTAAAAGGGAAGGCAAGGCTTTGGTGCAGCAGAAATAAGGAGGGGATGAGAGATGATTACAAGGAAATGGGGGAAGCCTATATTCCTTGGTAAAATTTCAAATTGTTGCTAAGGAACACCTTTGTACCTGAGCATATTCGCAGCAGGATGAGGTCAGAATTTGATACTTTTAAGATGACTGAAAAGATGACAGTTGAGGAATACCATAACTGTTTTCAGGAGTTGGCAGAGTATGTAAGCGATCTGAATATGGGGCCAGAGATGCTAGCTGTTAAATTTGAGAGGGGGCTATCCATAGAGATTAAGAAGAGGCTCATAGCAGGGGAGCCAACTACTGTTGAAGAGGTATAACAGAGAGCAGGTAACGCCGAGAGGATAACCGATATGCTTAAGGAAGATAAAAAGGAAAGGGGAGAAAAGAAAAAGGTCGAAACAACCAGTGAGGGTGGCGCGACTAGTAAGAAGCCACACTACAATCAGTTCAAATCATACTCAGCTGGAGGAGCGAGCCAGTCAAAGGGTTACAACACACATGGGACCGGGAGTCAAAGCCAAGGGTCTATTCACACTTGGCAATGCTATAACTGTCAGAAGATGGGTCATCGAGCTTTCGAGTGCAGGAGTGCACCGTGGAATGGGAATGGAGGAGGAGCTCAGGGTGGTTATCGCACACCAGCACCAAGTTATGCTAGTAACAGGCCCTTGGGCCAGTACAACAATCAGAGGAGTTACGGTAATTACAACAACAATCAGAGTCGCTACAACGGAGGATCATACCAAAAATCGGGAAATGGAGGAAATCAAGCTATTAGTGCCAAGCCAACTACTTCGGCTAGCACAGTTCAGAATGATGGTAAATCAAGTGGTAAGCTGTTTATGATGGGGAAAGAAGCTGCAGAGAATGACGCTCACGTGGTTACTGGTACATTTCTAGTTAACTCCATACCTTCTTTTGTTTTGTTCGACTCGGGAGCGACCCATTCTTTCGTATCTAGTGAACATGCTAGGACCCTTGGGTTAAGTAATTATGAGGATATAACGGATGATGTCTTAATACCTTCTGGAGAGTCAGTTAAGTGTCGAAAAGTATATAAAAATGTGTCAGTCCTGATTGGAGAAGTTATGTTTTCTGCTAACCTTATAGACTTTCCTTTGGGAGGATTTGAAATTATACTTGGGATGGATTGGCTGAGTGCATATAGAGCCCATATTGACTGTCATCAGAAGAAAGTGCCTATTAAGGGAACTAAAGGAGTTAGAGTGTCATATAAGGGATTTGTAGTGAAACCAAGAATAAAGCTTATATCAACAACTACCTTCAAGTCTTGCTAGAGAAAGGGGTGCCCAATGATCTTATGTCATGTGTGGGATACAAGCCTTGAGACACTGAATGCGATAGACATTGCGGTGGTGAGAGAGTTTACTGATGTATTTCCTAAGGAGATTCCTGGGTTACCACCGAAGAGGGACCTGGATTTCAGTGTGGAGTTAAGGCCTGGTACGGGACCTATCTCTAAGGCTCCCTACCGCATGGGACCTAAAGAATTAGAAGAGTTGAAGAAACAGCTAGAAGAGTTGCTTGACAAGGGGTATATCAGACCAAGTGTATCGCCTTGGGGTGCACCAGTTCTATTCGTAAAGAAGAAAGATAGGAGTTTAGGACTTTGCATCGATTACATAGAGTTGAACAATGCCACGATTAAGAACAGATAACCTCTACCATGTATTGATGATCTCTTTGATCAATTGAGTGGAGCTGGGGTATTCTCCAAAATCGATTTGAGATCGGGATACCATCAGCTGAGGATAAAGGATGAAGATATATCAAAGACAGCATTCAGAACTCGATATGGACACTATGAATTTGTGGTCATGCCTTTTGGGTTAACTAATGTGTAATACTCAGGATATTCAGGGACCCTGTTGACCAACCCTATTGACCAAGACAAACAGTAGGGATGAATGGATGAGGGACCAGGCTTATAACATGAGCTTTATAGGATGGCTTACTCGACCTAGCAGAGGCTACTCGGCCGAGTATTACCTATACTCGACCGAGTAGAGCCTACTTGGTCGAGTACTCCAGTACTCGACCGAGTATGGCTGCTGTTGACGAGTTAATATAAAACGAAAGTTCGCGAGATTCATTTCATTTTCCATTTCTTCGACAGTTCCTCTTTCTCTAACCCTAGCCTACCTCCTTCTCCTATCACCCTATCTCTACACACTCTCATACATATAGCCTAAACCTCCACCATGGGAAGGACGTGATTCGCTTAGGAAAGATGGCATGCGTGGTGGTCGTCTATGTCACCGTCAATGCGTTTTGTTAGGTAAGTCTCTGCCTTATGTTTCTTTTGGGTAGTTCATTGAGGATAGTTGTGTAATAGGTTATGGTTATCGTTGTAGGATGTGTATTGGAGTCCTGCTTGGCTGTATATGGATGTCTCTCATAGTTTATGACGAGGTAGGGTTTACCTACTCAGTACTGTTAATTGATTGAGATTGTTATTGTTTCATAATTATTGTTATCTGCTGATCATCAATATCCGGGCGTGGTTGTGACGGTGTTGGTGTGGGGATGTGGTGACAGCTGTGATGCTGTGTTTGTGGTGGAGTCACTTGCGGGAGTGGCTTCACACCCTAGTTCGCCCTCCATGGAACCCGCCACGGGAGGGGATGTTCACATTAAGGGACAGGGATTGTTAGTCGCTCGTTGATGAGCTGGACTAGGTGGGATGGGTTGCGGTCACCCACTGGCGGCGAGGATTAGCTGTTGCGATGGGTAATCTGGCAGGGCTACACACGTCAGTGTGTAGCGATTCTTATCTTGAGATCGGGAGACTGGGTTAAAGGATGATCAGCTGGTTACATTGTTTATTTGTTTTACTTTTGATTAGTCAGTACTGACCCCGTGTTGTTTTGTGGTATATGCGGTTATCCATTCAGGGATGGTGAGCAGTTGGCTTAGCAGGTACTGTTGCTTGTGGCTTCTAGGATTGGAGGGATCGAGTCATCATGCTACCGGTCTAGAAGTGTTGTAACACGAGTGTAGTAGTTCTCATCTTTGTAGAGGGATGTATATAGAGTTATGTTGTATCAGATACATTAATGCTTTATAAATGTTCTTTTATTGTCCTATTTGATCTACTTCCTCGGGAAACCGAGATGGTGACACCCTCAGACACAGGGATGGTCCTTGGTAAAGCATTCTGGTGTACGGGGGTGTTACATAATGCACCGACAATGTTTATGGACCTAATGAACCGGGTATTTAATCCATATCTTGATCAATTCGTCGTTGTTTTTATCGATGATATTTTGGTATACTCTAAGAACAGGGAGGAGCATGCGGATCATCTGAGGATTGTATTACAAACTCTGAGAGATAACCAGCTTTATGCCAAGTTGAGTAAGTGTGAATTCTGGTTAGAGAAGGTGGCATTCTTGGGTCATGTGGTATCCAAGGAGGGAGTTTCTGTTGATCCTACCAAGATTGAGGCGGTGTCTAAGTGGGAAGCACCAAAGAATGTTGTTGAAGTGAGAAGTTTTCTGGGTCTAGCTGGGTATTACCGAAGGTTTGTCAAGGAATTTTCAAAGATAGCTAAACCACTGACGACATTGATGAGGAAGGAGAACCGATTCACCTGGGATGAGGCTTGTGAAACAGCATTTTTCACCCTGAAAGATCGTTTAACTACGGCACCTATCTTGGCCTTGCCAGAGGGAAGCGAGAATTTTGAGGTATACACTGACGCTTCTAAGAATGAATTGGGTTGCGTGTTGATGCAGAATGGAAAAGTTATCTCATATGTTTTGCGTCAACTGAAGCCTTATGAAGAAAACTACCCAACTCATGATCTGGAACTGGGAGCAGTGGTTTTTGCATTGAAGCTGTGGAGGCACTACCTGTATGGCGCAACCTTCAAGGTATTATCTGATCATAAAAGCTTGAAATATATTTATACTCAGAAAGAGCTTAATATGAGACAGAGGCGATGGATTGAACTAATCGGGGACTATGCCATGGAAATAATCTATCATGAAGGTAAAGCAAACATGGTAGCTGATGCATTAAGCAGGAAATCAGTACATGCTTTATGTATGGCTATGTCACAAGTTAGGCTGCGAAATGAAGTAAAAAGGATGGGCATTTATATGATCAGAAAGGGGAAGTGGTAAGTGATTTAACCATTGAACCCGAACTTTATATGGAGATTCGCGAAAAACAGAGTGTTAACTCGAGGTTGGTTGGTTGGCGTGCCATTGTAGAGAGGGGAGAGCCATCAAGGTTCCAAATTCATACAGATGGTAGCCTAATATTCAAAGGGAGATGGTGTGTACCAGATGATGAAGAGCTAAAGCGGAATATTTTGACCGAGGCACATAATACTCCTTATTCTGTGCATCCGGGGGGAGATAAGCTTTATAAAGATCTTAAGAAGACCTTATGGTGGCCGGGTATGAAAAAGGAGGTGGCAGAATTCGTGGCGCGATGGTTGATTTGCCAGCGAGTGAAAGGAGAGCATAAAAGACTACAAGGTAAAGTGAAATCCTTAGATGTACCAGAATGGAAGTGGGAAAGTATTTCCATAGATTTTATTGTGGAGTTACCTCGTACACAGAAAGGAAATAATATGATATGTGTTGTGGTGGACCGCCTTACCAAGAGTGCTCATTTCATACCCATGAAGGATACTTGGAACAAAGTTGAGCTAGCAAAGGCTTATTGCAAGTGTGTAGTGAAATTACATGGCGTGCCTAAGGATATTGTATCTGACAGGGACTCGAGATTTATTTCGCGATTTTGGCAGGAGTTGTAGAGTGTTATGGGTACGACCTTAGAGATGAGTACTGCTTTTCATCCAGCTACAGATGGGCAAACTGAACGAACTATCCAAACCTTGGAGGATATGCTTAGAGCTTGTGTGCTAGAATTTGGTGGATCATGGGAAGATAGATTGGACTTGATAGAATTTTCATACAATAACAGCTATCATGCTAGTATTGGGATGGCGCCATTTGAAGCTTTGTATGGGAGGAAATGCAGAAGTCCTGTGTGCTGGGATGATGTGACTGATTCAGTAGTGTTGGGGCCTCAAATGATTCAGGAGATGGTAGAGCAATTGCACATTATCCGTCAGAAAATGAGAGCAGCTCAGGATTGTCAAAAGAGCTATGCTGATTTGAAGAAGAGCGACATGGAATTTTCAGTTGGGGATAAGGTTCTGTTAAAGGTGTCACCAATGAAGGGTGTCATGAGGTTTGGGAAGAGAGGTAAACTGAGCCAGAAATATATAGGACCGTATGAGATTACTGATAGAGTTGGGGAAGTGGCTTACTGGTGGGCGCTACCTCCAGCTCTAGCGAGAGTTCATAACGTGTTTTATGTGTCACAACTGAGGAAGTATGTGAGTGATCCCTCTCACATACTTGAGCCAGGGGTCATAGAGATGGATGAATCTTTGAGTTATGTGGAAGTTGCCAAAGAAATTCTGGATCGGAAGGTACGAAAGACAAGAAATGGGGAGACTGTGCTAGTAAACGTTTTGTGGTCTAACCATAATGTCGAGGAAGCAACCTGGGAAGCGGAAGATAAGATGAAAGAGATGTACCCATAACCTTTTTAATCAGGTATGAGTTAGGTTACGGGGACGTAACCTTCTTTTTTGGGGGATGGTATGTCACAAAACAAGTTTATTAAGGAATTTCGCGTGTTAGTGCGCACTTTTGCATATGTATTATTTTATATGGGGATTTTGGGTTAGTTGTTGGGTGTGCGAACTTCAGGACGAAGTTCATTTTAAGGGGGAAAGACTGTAATATCCCGTATTTATAAGACTAGTACGCTCGTCATGTATAAGTGAAGGTGCCTTTGTATACTGAATTTATAATGTGTTGTGTGACCTCGTCTATCAGGGCTGTCGATCGACATGGGATTGAGGTCGATCGACATAGTGTGTTGTGCTCGTCTATCAGGGATGTCGATCGACATGGGGTTAAGGTCGATCGACATAGTGTTAGACGGGTGGTTATGGGCTTGTTTATTTTTAATTGCTTCTTAATCTAATCCTAAACTTAAGCATATATAAACCCCATCCCTATCATTCATAAACCCTTTTATCAGTTAAGAATAAAAACACAAACACATCGACATCCTGTACCACCGAAGGCCGAGTGAAGAAGGGATTGAAGGGACGCGAGACTCGAACGACAGTCCGTCTTAATTCACACCCCAATATTTGTAAGTTCTAGTAATTTCATTATTCAGTCCTCATGAGTCATATTGCTATATTATTACGTAGTATTCTTGTGCCCTAGTCGAGATGAGGGGATTGATTAAGAATTACATATAGTTGAACAATGAATTGAGTTTGCTTATAGCCTTACTTTGACCGTAGGAGAACGAGGGCATTGGTTTTGTTCGGTAAATCCGTAATCATGACTTGTGTTGATTGATTTGTTGCTATAATCGTTATTAGGCAGCGGATTCGTAGAGGAGCGGTTCTAATCCATCTTTTGCTATAGCTTTTGCGGAATCGTTACAGGTAGGGATTTCCCTACTCACCTTTGATATTTGTATCCAATCATATTGTGAAATTGAATTACCGTATCGTTAATCATGAATGAGTTACTGTTGTAATTCGAGGTGTCTAACGACACATATACAGGTGGTCGATCGACATTCAGCATGGGTCGATCGACAGTGGTTGCAGAGGTCGACCGACAGAGGGTACCTGTCAATCGACAGACCTAGTTCAGCGGGTTATGTTGGATTCTGTTGTTGCTGTTATCATTTGTATATTATTACCTTTCATATGTTAGACGTCGTTTATATAATTGTGCTTATTTATATATACTGCTTGGTTGATTGGGGCACGATGTTAAGGGAGTTGTGCCAGTATGAGATGAGATGAGCACGGTGTTAAGGGAGTGGTGCTATCTATTGGTATGCGCACGATGTTAAGGGAGTTGTGCCATACTTGCTAACAGGTGTGACAGATGACCCGTATAAGACGGGAGATTGATATTTATTCCATGGTTGGTTATTTTAATATTATTGCAGCTATTAGTTATCATATCTTATATTGTGGATTATTTATGTTTCTTTTATTTTGTCCCTACTCAACCAGTGGTTGACATGTTTATGTCTTATGTCATTTGTAACCAATTTTCGGGTGGCCTGTGTTGATCCATTCAATAATTTCCGATTGGTTGGGGAGCAGTTAATAAAACAGGTACACGCTAGTAGCTGTATTCTGATGCTGTGCTTGGGGGAGTGGACGATCGCGACTTGATGGAGCTTGAGTCTAGTTCTCACGAGTCCTTAAACATTGGTTTTACATTTGAGATTAATAAAGTTGTAAACTTTACATTTCATTGCTTTGGTTTAGAGTTGTAAGCCGCTTTGGCAGTTATTTCAGTTGACTTAATTTATTTATTAAAGTACCATTGATTTGTTTATACTTTGTACTTCATTACCTCGGATATTCCAAGATGGTAACACTCTCATTTAGTCGGTAATGCCTTGTTAAGGCTCCTTCCTAAACGAGGGTGTTACAATAATAATAAACTTGAACAATAATTAAGGAAAGATTAATGTGGAATGATTGAGATTAATCTATTCTAATCTACTCCTAATCTAATCTAAGAGGATTTTCTATTATGGGAACTTGATTTAATCTAAGAAAACTCGATTCTTTGATTATTACAAATGGAGTATATATAGTGGTGCATTACTATGTTAAGTAAGGATAAATTAGTAAATAACAATGCTAAGCTTTAAAGTGGAGAAATACAAGTCTTGCGAGGAGATGAGCATATCACGCTAGTGTTGTCATGACCCGCTCGGATCAAGGAGGTAGACGCTCGGATTGTGAGGCGAGGAGACGAGTGTGTTCTGCTCGAGACGATCGGATCATGAGAGGGGGAGACGAGCGTCTTCTGCTTAAGCTGCTCGGATTGTTCCTCAGAGTGGTCCTTGCTTTGCCTCCTTTTGCATACTCCTTATTCTTGTGTTGTTGGTCTTCGTTCCTGCCTCCTCTTTCATACTAGTCCATCCAATATCATCAATAAGCTTCCAAATATGCACGGGAGGCGGGAATTCCGCCTAATTATCTCCCTTCCTACAAAACATACGAAATGCACTAGGAAAGCAAAATAGAAAGCATTTGACGGATAAAATGGCTATGGAATGTTATAATAGTATGCAAAATAGGCTCAATTAGGGGACTAAATGTGCGCAATTAAGAGTCACATCAAATATCCCCAAACCGAACCTTTACTCGTCCCGAGTAAAGAGGTGACTAAAACTAGACCTTTATTTAAACTATCCTACTAATATAACCGATGTGAGACAATTAACGGGTCTCACTCTGCCCCTTCAACTCACAATAAGACAACCATGAGGTAGGGTGCCTTCTTGCAAGGCAAGGTGGGGCTTGCAAAAATGGCGATACATCCAAGCATTAAAGTACCCAAATGGATGCATCTACAAAAATGAATAGACACTTTCCTCATCTAAGTGGCGGAAATTATCTACAAGAGAAGCAATCTAAGGGTACACATTCCATCATAGATACGGTTTCTTCAAACTAATAAGCCTAGAAGGATACCAATAAATCACCTCCAAGTCGTGTCAAGCTAGGGTACCCTTGTCCTCAATTGTTAAATGCTTTCGTCAAGAGTAGACTCCCTATAATGTTAGAAACACTGAAGGATCGCGGAATTCCCCTTCTTGCCTAGACAAGAAGAAGGTTCGTCCCCTCTCTACCATGCACAAAAGTGGATTCGATGGATAAAGGGATCATTTGTATTTGAGTTTCATATGGGAGTTTGCTTTTGTTGTTGTTTTCCCCCCCCAATTTCTTGTGGCATTTGACATTTGAGAACACTTTCTTTTTGCCATTTCTTTTGATGTTTGGCATTTCAATACTTGACAATTTCAACTTTTTGCATTTTCTTTTGAACATTTTCAAAGCTACCCCATTTGTAGTGAGGGTGCTTATATTTGAAGCATAGGAGTTTTCATGTTTGTTACTCCTCTTTTCTTTTGATGCAATTGCAAACTTTTTGACTTTCATTTCAGTTCTTGAACTCAAATATGAACAATTTTTGTGCCCATTCCCTTTTTGATGATAAAACATGGTAGAATGTGGATGATGGTTGCATGGTTTCAAGGGTCACCTTGGAATAAACGGTAGCCAAGGAGTTATCACACCACAAGGTACTCTTGACTAGGCCTTAATCCATGAGTCAAAGGATACTAGCATGACACATCCTAGGGTGTTTTACAAGTATTCTAGTGAGCAAAGTCTCAAGAAGAAAAAGTATCTATAAGGGCCTATATACACTTATCAAGTTTCTCAAATAGATGTTTTCACAAAATTTTTCCTAAATGCAACTATATGCCATGATGCAACTAACATTTATACAACCTAGTGCAAATGCTTCTACCAACTAGTATGCCAAATATCCTAAATGCAATCCTATAATCACATTGTTTATACCGCATCAATCAAAATAAAGCCACATGGTCATTAACATAAAGAGGAAAAAAGAGATTGGAAAGATCATACCATGCGGTCTTCAATATCCTCATGTCTCGGATGTGGCGTAGTCGATCAATGTGAAAAAGGATAGACAAACAAACAAACAAGTATATACAATATATACAATACTACACTATAAAGGAATGAACATGTTTTTGGTTTTTCAATTTTTTAGGGTTTTTGATTTTTTTGAAACAAAAGAACATATTTTTGTATTTTTTCAAAAATTTTCTAATTTTTTTGTATTTTTGGAATATAAATTTCCATCCCCCTTTTTATTTTGGACATTGTCCTCTATGTACATGTAGGAGTAGGAATGAAAATGAAAAACATGTTTTTGAATTTTTGATTTTATGGAAATTGAAGTACAAATGTAATGATATGATATGAATGAATGCATGCTCTAACTAAATGCAATTCTATTTGACATATATAACAATTGAATGCAATCTAAACTATACTAGATGATGCATGTTTTTCTTTTAAACTATGGTCACCTATGATCAAACCTCTCCAAATCGATTTAAACACTATTTCTAGTGTAGAAAAGAATAGGATTGGTCATTGGTGACTATGTATGAATGCATGAACTAACTATATGCAACTAACTAATGGATATGTGAGATATATTACAATGCAAATTATACTAGATGAACTAACTAGTATGAATGCAATATGAAATATAATACAAATGCAAGTGAAGTGTAAACTAAATGCAAGGTAATTTAAAATGCAATACAACTATTCATAAGAGATAGGGGAAGAAGGGGTATCATACAATTGGAGATGGTGTGGTAGGGAGGTAGGCATCTCTCACTCGTCATCATCACCATCATTGCGGTATCCATACCCGCTAGAACCTACTTGGTCATACCCTCCTCCTTGGCCATAGAATCCTCCACCTTGGCCGCCAAAGTTGCCGTCTTGGTTCCCTTGATTAGGGAACAAAAGGTGCGGTTAAGCCCAAGATGGACGAGGGCCTCTAGGGTCTATATACTCTTGTTGTGCCATTTGGTAGTATTAAGGATAGAGGGCCAAATAGTTGTCTTCTTGCCCTCGGTGTACCCCAAGATCGACCCGTTGCATAAGCTTCATAAAATCATTCATATCCGGAGCATTGGGGACTTGTGGGTTGAATGGCACATGAGGGGTGGGGTATGGTGGAATGGGTACATAAGATGGTGGTGCATTACCTCTTACCGGCATCCCACGAGGTTCTTGAGGTTGGCGAGGTGCTTCTTCTCTTTGATGTGGGTTGGGGTGGATCTCAATGTCGAGGAGGTAGCTCGGTGTAGGCGAATACCGACTCAATCTTGGCTTGGTAGGTGGCACATTCCACCCCGTGAAAACAATAGAAGAACACCCCATTGTAAACCACTCCACACTCCCAGTTTGGGTGTAGGTACACCACCGGTGGTGGTTGAAGATGGCCTCCTCATCAATCAAGGTGCTCCCCTCAAGCTTTACATAAGTCCTATGAAGGTTAAACCCGGGACAAAGATCATTGGCCAACATCGTGACTAGGCCTCCCATCACGAAGGTCTTAATGTGGGAATTCCCTTGAGCAAAATCGAAGAACCTTGTGCGCATCTCAAGGGGAGTGTTGAAATTATAAGGCCTTGTGTAGATACCCAGTATCTGCTGAGACTCCAACAAACACCCGATGATTATCGGACTACAACATGTTTTGGAATCACGGCGTTTGATCGACAATTTGTGTACAACTTTACGTCGGAAAACTTAAAACGATTTCGAAAATAAAACATTTCAAAACTTTTCAAAAGTACCTGGAGTGTTTAATGCACGACGACGGGGTCGCAATGACACTAACTAGAGTCAAAATCGACACCGGACCAAAAACCGACTCAAAAATTCAAATCCCGACTCCAACAACGAGTCAAACCGAGTCAACCACAAAAAACAAACCATTTCAAACCTTCTATACTAAGATTTCCCGGATTCATGAATGGTCAAGTACCAAACATGTGACTACAAATCCTAGGATAGAACAAATCATGATTGCACTTGTGTGAAAGCGACAAGACACCTCGAAGACGTGCGACGTGGCTCGCGCCTCTTTGAGCAGCCCAGGTGGCCACGTCGCTCAAAACTCACAAAACCACTCATTTTCCTATAAATACCCCTCAAATGCCCCCATTTGAGAACTAACGCGAGTGTCCGCCCCCTCTTTTCTCCCTAAAAATTCTCGACTCGACTTCTTAAGTCACAATCCGACGCATATTTACGACCTACCGATCGTAAATACAAGCCTTGCACTTTTTTTTGGTACCGTCATCGTGCATTAAATCACTTGACCGACCATTTCGACCACTACACCATCACTAAACTTAATAAAACACTCTTTTTACTTACCAAAACGGTTTTAAACCGAGTCTTTTCTGACCAAATGAGTTGTTACACTTACGTCGGTTTCTCGCCATAACCAAACATGTAAGTATGAGGGTGTAAAAATCCTTCTTTTATCACGTCTTTGCTTGTTTTATGACCATAACATGCTAAAACATGCATAACACGATCCAAAACATAGGATAGACGAGCCAAAACGGAGTTTTGGCCTGAGGCAGTAGCCCCTTGTTCTGCACAGAGGCCCGCGCCTCAATGGGGTGCCTACGTCAGAACTCAACTGTGTTTGTTTTCGTCTTTCCTCATTAATCTATTTTTATATTTGTAATCGGTTTTTACCATTAGTTCTAATGTTTTCAAACTCTTTTATTTATTTTTTTACAAATTTTAACCATAAAACATTTTTCACCCTTGGTTCTTAATACCATGATGGTTTAATCCGTGTTCCGGTGAAAATATTTGGTTAATAACATTTAAAAGGTATTTTAAAGCCTTTTATTTCATTTCTTTACATTTTGAGAGGTATTTTAAAGCCTTTCATCATTTCTTTACATTTCCAAAATAAATGTATTAGTCACCAATACAAAGTCATCCTTGGTTCCACATACCATGCCGGATTTTAACCCGGGTACGATGATGAGTATCGACTAATTATATTCAAATGAACTTAAAACAATTAGTTCATAATTATTTTCAAAACTGTTCATGTCAAGCTTGCCAAGTCGAACCCGAAACCGAATATCATCAAAATAATGATGATTATTTAAGTCTCATTCCTCAAATCAACAAATACGTCTAAACGACCCTTTCAAACCAAAACGAGTTCAAATACCCATTTTTCAACACGTATTATAAACGTTTTTCAAATGGTCAGAATGCGTCTTAAACCGTTGACTGACCCGCGCCTAAACATGCCATTTCTTTCCTGTTTTCAAAATCAGGGGAGACCCCCTTGCATCGCCAACAGGCTCGCGCCTCATATGGCTGCCTGGTGCGGGGTCTGTTCCCCTTCCAACATTAGTCTAGGACGATCCCGACTCCGGTTAACCCGGATATAGGACGGATCAGACGACTAATCATATTTGCGTAACACCTTACTAAGACAAATGGATCACATTATGCACCATAAACCTAATACGGTAAATGGATGTTTAATTTCCGTCTTGCATGCAAATCAACCATTTATCCAACTCGACATCTTATACTTGATACTTGGATTAAATCAACCGACTTAGAAAGCTCTCACAAGTTAGGTTTAAATTATTGGATGCGCATGAATTTTAACCGTCTTATCAACTTTTGCATTGAACCAACCAAGATCGATCAGTAGAGGCTGCTATCGCGGGCGGGATTGGGTGTCTAATTAAAGGGCTTCCCAATACGTACCTTCACCTCTTACTCAGAAACTTTGGATAGTGGACGACCTTATCCAGGGCGTACGAGAGTCATTCTAGACATAGGATGCTAAAGAGGGACGATTCCTTATCTTTAGTACCTATGTCAAACACTGCTTTGTGCTTCGTTTGATCGAGGTATAAAGTGGATTCGAACGGGTTCCAAGCATCGCACAAATGCTTGGTGGCGACTCCGAACATCTCTAATCGTTTAGAGACCCTTACCGAGATGAAATCGACCGATCTAAAACGATTCGGTCGAAAGCATTTTTACGCCGCCGAGCGTGGCTTTCAAAAGACCGCTGCACGTTCGCAGATCGACCGGGCTCGCAGGTGGGCCGATGTCCACAAATTGGCGACTCCACTGGGGATAACTAGGACACTTACGTCTTTGTGATCCCTAGATGGTGAGACTCGAACGAGGTCTTGGATGGAATGCATTAATTTATATTACGGTCACGGTCGGGTTCCTTGTCCGGACCCACCACCTAACCCTCTTTGATCAATTGGCTCGTCTCGTCGGCGTGAGTTTTCTCATCCCCGCGTTTTAAATCCCGATTGAGTCAAGCATACCTTTGACGTTACACATTTCTGTTTCGTCAAAGAGCTTTCATCACTTTCGAGCACGAGGCTAGGGCACCCTCCTTACACACTTTGTTTGGATTTGTATCCCTCTCGCAAATCGGGGTTTGATTGCTTGGTGTGAAACCCACCCTTCTAAGCCAAAACCCGTGTTAACATTATGTATAATATAATGAAACTGTGAGTGCTTATGTGCTACATGATCATAAGTCCTTCCGTGTCATTTTCAAACTTTCAAAAATACCCTTTTGCGCCGTTATAATGGCCATTTCAAACCCCGGTCTTTCGCCGACCGTTGCACGCCTTTCTAGGCTGTCGTAATGACGATTTTCAAACCCGGTTTTTATAACCATTTTACCACGCCTTTCTAGGCCGTCGTAATGACTATTTTAAAACCCGGTTTTTATAACCATTTTAGCACGCCTTTCTAGGCCGTCGTAATGACGAATTTCAAACCCGGTTTTTATAACCATTTCTGCACGCCTTTCTAGGCCGTCGTAATGACGATTTTCAAACCCAGTTTTTTATAAACACTTTAACACGCCTTTCTAGGCCGTCCTAATGACGATTTTCAAACCCGGTTTTTAAAACCATTTCAGCACGCCTTTCTAGGCCGTCCTAATGACGATTTTCAAAGTCGGTTTTCTACAACCATTTCAAATCACCTTTTTACGCCGTTATAATCGTCGCGTCTAGACACGGATTTTAACCCGTTTTGCGCCGACAACGGCTCTTTCTAAACCCGAGAAAAGCACACACCCTTTTCTCGAGACACTTTCGAGATCCCGAGGACCATGCACCATCCCCGAGACCTCTTCAAACATTTCAAACTCGATTTTAAAAACATACAATTTTGAATTTCAAAAACACCGTCTTGGGAGACAGTACATTGTGTTCCGAGCCGATTCAAAGTCAAAACGGTCTTTTGCAAATAAACTCAAGACAACCCTTTCAACTGACCGACTTGCGGGGATCTCTATCTTTGGAAGCCATCCATAAAGCGACAAATGAATCTTTTTGGAAATTTCTATTTTCGAAAACTTCAGTCCACCGTTCCAATTCCGCCTCGTGTCTATCGAGTCGAAGCAAAAGTACTTATGGGTCTTTACTTATGAGCCGTCTCACCACGAGACTCGTCCAATGGCGCCACGCCACTACATTGGACGCGTGTCAAAAGTTCGGTCAACACCGTACGTCATAAATCGAGTCAGAACCGAGGTTCCACACACGGTCATCCTCGTCTTGTTGAGTCGGATCCTTGTCTCGCCCTTTGTGTTGTCTTCGTTCAGTCTTTGAGCTGTGTCGGATCGAGTTGTAATGTGAGCCGTTTTTCTGCCTCAGAACCATGGCCCCGTCTTCAACTTCATATGTCAACAACAACAACAATGATAACAACAGAGATGTCACAACTGCTCAGCTAGCCAGCCTGCTTATCACTCTTAAGGTCACTCTGGACCGCGTTGAGACTCGTATCGACACCCTGGAAAACAAGGAAGATGGAGAACACAACACTCCGCCTTTGACTGAAACTGTGAAAAGGCTCAAGCTCCTGGAAGAACAGCTCCTAGCCCGGGGTAACAATATCCATCTTGAGAACAACCGAAGGTTTGAACCTGTTGGGGATCAACTACCTGACAACTTTACCTTGACTGATGTGCCCAAATTCAAAGGTGTGGAGGACCCACTCAATCATATTCATGCCTTCAAAGACTACATGGCCATAAAAGGGGTCAAGCAGGAACTTTTCACCCGGATCTTTCCGTCCTCTCTGGAACCGATCCCTCGCCAATGGTACTACTCCTTTGATCCGAAGAACCTTACTACTTGGGATGAGGTCGCGGTTAAATTTGCCAAGCAATATGCCGACAATGTTGAAATCCAAGCCAATACCCATACTCTGGAGGTCATAACCCAGAACAACAAGGAGGGATTCACCGAGTTTTTAACCCGTTGGAGGAGGGTAAGTACTCAGTTGGTCAACAAGCCGTGTGAATCAACCTTGGTGGAAAAGTTTGTCAACAATCTCCGCCCAGTGTATGCCAATATACTGAGGTACCAAAACATTAAGACCTTCCATGATCTGCAAATCCTCGGGACACGCATTAAAAATGACCTCCGAAAGGGTGTCCTAGCCAAGATCACTGGCAGAGGCTACCAGGGATCCACCTCAACCGGATCTCGCCCTTATGGTCAAACGAACAAGATTGATGAGGTCAACCTCCTCGAACCAACCGCCAAGAGAGCTGAGTGCCCCCAGAGAGTGTTCACTAATATAGGGTCAACTTATGCAAGCGCCCTGAAGAGGCTCATGGACCAGGGGAAGTTACAACCAATCGGACCCACCCCGGATCCGACCGATGCTAAAAAATCCCGCTTCTGGAACCCCAATGCCTACTGTCAATACCATCAAGGGAAAGGGCATGATACGGAAACCTGCTTCAAACTCAGACACATCATCCAAGACATGATTGAAAAAGAGGATTTGCCTTTACCCCCGCCGACTAAGCCAAATAAAAAAACAAACCCTCTGGGAATCCACGCTATCTCCAACGATGAGCCAACTCTGGAATGCTCACACCTCATCCTGCCAGTTGATGACGAGGTGAATGCCTTGGAGAAATATCTCTCGGACGGGGTATTTGTGTTCAGTGCCGCAACTATGCTTGCCATGTTCCAACAAGTTGAGGAAGCCATAGCCAGTCTCTCCGAATGGATCACCCGACTTGACGATGCCTACCGTCGACTTATCTTCAATCCTCCACCACCACGCCCGAGGGAGAGTCCCCCGAGCGCCCAAAACTAACCTCACCAGGATGGATTGCTCCCGCGACCATTCTGGCATGCACCTCATGATAATCACCCCCACAATAATCAGCCTCAGAATAACTACCCTCACAAGAATCATTCCCACAAAAATGTCCGTCACAAAAAATGCCCACCGAGGAATACCCCTCCAAGGTACCCTCGGAATTCGGAAATTAATGGCATCTGGAGAGATGATGTTGAGGATGTGTATATCGTCCCAGGGAAGCAGGCAAAGGAGATCGGTCACCTTACCCGATCCGGACGCCCCTATCAGAACCCGAACAATCCAACGATCGTTCCAACAATGAATGAACAAGTCGTCTCGGACATGGGCACTCATCCAAAGGCTCCCGAGCATTCGATCCTCAAGCAGCTTCAGAAGGCAAAAGCTGAAATCTCAATTTGGCAACTGATCGCGATATCCATTGAGCATCGACAGGCTTTGCTACAGGCCTTGGGAAAATTAATTGTGCCCTCCACCTCCTCCTCTGAAGAAATAGTGGCACACATAACAAGGGACGCCCTTGACTTGAACAACCCGGTCGTCTTCTCTGACGAGGATATCCCTCCCTTCGGAGCCAATCATAATCTTGCCCTGTACATTACCGTACAATGTCTCAAGAAGAATGTGCCCATGGTCCTTGTGGATGACGGGTCTGTAGTGAATGTCATTCCCCTCAAGACGGCTCACAAATTGGGTATTAAGGAAGCTGACTTGGTCCCGACAAATCAAGGAGTACGCGCCTACGACGACACTCGTCGCAAGGTCGTAGGACTTATCACTCTAACTGTCGCAACCGGACCACTGGAAAGGCAAACCAGTTTTCAGGTGGTCGACATCGACGTCTCCTTCAATATGCTCCTGGGACGTCCCTGGATTCACGTCGTCAAAGCAGTTACCTCAACTCTCCACCAGAAAATCAGGGCCCCCTTCAACGGGAAAACGATCATGATTCCGGCTTCCCTGATCAAAGCTGTCATGAGAAAGGGAATAGCCTCCCGAGCCATTGAGGAGGATGATAATGAAATGTGGGGATTCCAAGCCATGAATGCCATAACTGATGAATCAACACCCTTTGACTGTGACCTGTTTGCCAACCTCATGGTCAACCGCATCATGATGCGCCAGGGTTACTTCCCGGGTTTACCCTCAATCCACTAAAGAGCACCTTACCTCCCTTGAAATAGGCTAAGGTCCCCAACATCCCCTTCGGACTGAGCTATGAACCTACCGATGAAGATATCCAGGAGATGAACCTCCTAGTTCGAAAACGCAAGAAGCACGGGGTTATCCTCCGTCCCTATCATCTGACTCTCAATGGATACTTTGTCCCCGATGGAGAGTCCGAGCTCTACCATGGCTTTCCGGAGCCGATCTATGACTCTGTGGCCAAGACCAAGTACCCGGGCGTGGAAGTCTTCCGAGACTGCTACTTCATCCCCGACAACACCGAAGCTGCATCAACCGAGTCTAAGCCGTCGTCATGCCGCGATGGACAAGCTGTCACCCTCCTCTTTGGAGAGGATAACATCAAGCACCTCGACTATGAGGACTTCATTAACATCGCTCTGAAGGACAACCAGTTTGACCCAACCGCCTTGATCTCTAACACTGACCCGGAGAAAGCTGTACAAGGCTGGAGGAAGACCGTCAAGTGGACCAATCACCGACGCCGTATTCTCGAGATCACAACTGGAGAAGGCCCTATGTTCAAAGAGGGAAGTGAAGGAGAATATGAATCCGAGTCTGAGTCAGGGCCAGAGTCTGTCATAGCTCCTAACATTCCTGGTGTCCCAGTCAAGGTCCCCTTCCCGCTGTTTTATCACAAAGTCGTGGCTGATTCAGAGGCTGAGTCTACTAGGGTCACCCCCACTCCCATGAAAGGTGACAACCTGGAGCCTGTTCCAGGGGCCACCTCCTCTGCTGTGTCACCTCTGACCGACCATGAGATGTCTGTCCTCTCCGAGCTTTTCGCTCGTGTCAACTTAATGAACGCTGATGACTCGTCTCAATTTAACTGCAATGCAATTCTGAATGACTATGAGGAACTTGACTTGAGTGACTACCCACCTCACTTAGCCAAAGAACTTGACAAACGGGAAAGCAGACCCCCCATCATTGAGGAGACCTAACCTATTAACGTAGGAACCGACAACACACCTCAAGAACTTAGGATAGGGACAATCCTGGACCTCTCGGAAAGACAACAATTCATTGACCTCCTCCACGAATACAAGGACGTATTCGCCTGGTCCTACAGAGATATGCCTGGGATTGACAGGGAAATTGCTGAGCACCGGATACCCATTAATCCTGGAGCTAAACACGTGAAGCAAAAGCTGCGTCGGATGCGTCCTGAATGGGCTCTGAAAATCAAGGAAGAAGTGGATAAACAGTTCAAGGCTGGTTTCATCAAAGTGTCTGAATACTCTAACTGGGTGGCCAACATTGTGCCTGTACCGAAGAAAGACGGAAGAATTCGGGTTTGTGTCGACTTCAGGGATCTGAACAAGGCGAGTCCAAAGGACAACTTCCCTTTGCCACATGTTGACATTCTGATGGACAATACTGCCGTGCACGCCCTTCTATCATACATGAACGGGTATGCTGGGTACAACCAGATTAAAATGGCTGAGGAAGACATGCACAAGACCGCGTTCACTACGTAGTGGGGTACATATTGCTACACGGTCATGCCTTTCGGTCTCATCAACGCCGGAGCAACCTATCAAAGAACCGCTACCACTCTCCTACATGATATTATGCACAAGGAGGTAGAGGTATATGTCGATGACATGATCGTCAAGTCAAGAGAACGGGACGGCCACATCGGTGCTGGTCGGACTCTCGAGGAGGTTTAGTTTTCGGTACTTGTCGTTAGGAGCACCTAGACCAAAACACAATTTATAACTTCACAAACAACTCTACAATTAGTAAAGAGGCAAGTAAAGGTCGGATCCCAAGGGACGGGAATTGAGATGAGATTTTCTATTGCAACTAGTGGTGTCTAAGGGTGTCACAAATTGGGGTTTGAAGTAGAAGATCACTAAACTAAATAGCAATGAAAGTAAACAAACAAGATGATTAAAAAGGGATGTGAACAATTGATAAAATGCACTAGGGTGTCATGGGGTCATAGGGGATTCATGGGAATTGATCATACAAACATATTCTCAAATTATAAGCAAGCAATTATTGTTGTGATGGATCGAGTTGGTTTATATCTTACAATTCTAGGAAAGTTTGGGTCCCGGAGCCGAATCGATTAGATTGTACAACACCTACAAGTCGACTTAATCTTCCCTACTCAACTATATGCATGGTCTAATGAGACTCGAGTTGGTTTATGTCTTACAAGTCTCATTGAAAAGATAGGTGATGGGCAAAAAATGCAAGGATTCATAGGCTCGCATTTCATCAAACATAACATGTGCATAAGTTGAGATCACAACAAGCAAGCAAATAAACTATGAAAACATATTAATTTAAGCATGAATCATCCCCCATGTTGGTTTTCCATAATTACCCATTAACCCTAGCTAAGGAAACTACTCACTCATTATCATGTTGAACATGCTAGCAAGGTTGTCAATCATACCAACAACGTAAAACATGATGAATAAATGAAAGTGATTAACAATAATTAAAAAGGGATCAAGAGAATTATACCTACTAATGATTCCAATAATAAAGCAAAGAATAATAGAAGTAGTTGATGATAGATTGGAAGGTTGTCAATCTCCCAATAATAACCCAAATAATCTTCAATTACCCAAAACAAAGGATGAACAAGAGAGAGATTAAGGAAATGAAACTTGTATTAAAACTTGATTAAATGTTGATTACAAGATTAAAGAGAGATTTGATTGATATTAACTACACTAGAGATTGCTAAGAAGAACATGCTCTTCTAATTAGCCTAATGGGGTATTTATAGTGGGGATTAGTTACATAGATTAGGGTTTACTAAGGGCTTAAATGACGACTAAGTCCTTGAGGAATCGCCGGTATCTTGAGAGACTCCAGACTCCTTTTCACCGGTCTTAGAAAAATATGCGCATCCTTTCTTGAACCTTGTAGAAGACGAAATAGCTGTTAGGGAATCCGTGCGTCCAGCGCACGGGACGGGCGGAATTGGGTGATTCTGGACGGGCGTCCAGATGGGGATGACGGGCGGATTTTGGGTGTTTTGGACGGGCGTCCACAGGAGGAAGACGCTCAGATTGTGGCTGCTGGACAGGCGTCTTGTGGACAATCCGCTCGGATTGTCTTACAGCTTCTTTCTTTCTTCTTTTCTTCCTTTTTCTTCATAAAATCCTTGAGGATTTCCTCGGGGATGCAAGGATCTTTTCTCATCATTGCTCATCTACTATAGTATGTACAAAGGCCTTCTAATCTTATTTTCTTTTTGATGCTTGGTCATTGAATTCAATCAATTTAGCTTCATTTTGCCATGAAAATGCAAGGTTTGCACTCCTTTTCTACCAAGGACACAAAACCTCAAAGAATATGCAAAACAAAGGTCTAAAGACAATAAATGACCCAAATATGCACTAAAAAGCATGGAAACAAGGCTAATTCGGGGACTAAATATGCTCTAATTATGGTCACATCAAATATCCCCAAACCGAACCTTTGCTCGTCCCGAGTAAAGAGGTGACAAAGACTAGGACCATTATTTAAACTAACCTAATAGCATAGCCGATATGAGATAATTAGTGGGTCTCACTCCGCCCTTTCAACTCACAACAAGACAACCATGAGGTAGGATGCCTTCTTGCAAGGCAAGGTGGGTCTTGCCAAAATGGTGACACATCCAAATATTAAGCACACAAAATCAAGTAATGGATGCATCTACAAAAGAATAGCCACTTTTCTCATCTAAGTGGCGGAAATTATCTACAAGGGAAGCAATTCAAGGGTACACACTCCTTCATAGATGCAATTTCTTCAAACTACTAAGCCTAGAAGGATACCAACAAATCACCTCCAAGTTGTGTCAAGCTAGGGTACCTTTGTCCTCAATCGTTAAATGCTTTTGTCAAGAGTAGACTCCCTATGGCGTTAGAAACAGTGGAGGATCGCGGAATTCCCCCTCTTGCCTAGACAAGAAGAAGGGTCGTCCCCTCTCTACCATGCACAAAAATGGATACGATGGATAAAGGGATCAATAGATATTTGAGCTTTATTTTGGGAGTTTGCTTTTGTTTTTGTTTTTCCCCCCAATTTCTTGTGGCAATTGACATTTGAGAACATTTTCTTTTGCCATTTCTTTTGATTTTTGGCTTTTCAACACTTGACAACTTTCAACTTTTTGCATTTCTTTTTGAACATTTTCAAAGTCACCCCATATGTAGTGAGGGTGCCTTATATTTGAAGCATAAGAGTTCTATTTTTGCTCCTCTTTTCATTTGATGCATTTTGCAAACTTTCTTTCACTTTTCATTTCATTGAACTCAAATCAATTTCTTTTTGTGCCCATTCCCTTTGATGGTAAAAATATGGTAGAACATGGACGATGGATGCATGGTTTCAAGGGTCACCTTGGAATAAACGGTAGCCAAGGAGTTATCACACCACAAGGTACTCTTGACTAGGCCTTAATCCATGGGTCAAAGGATACTAGCATGACACATCCTAGGGTGTTTTACAAGTATTCTAACAAGCAAAGTCTTAAGAAGAAAAAGCATCTCCTAGGGCCTATATACACTTGTCAAGTTTCCCAAGTAGACGGTTTCAAAAAATTTTCTAACATGCAAACTACATGCCATGATGCAACTAGCATATATACATCCTAATGCAAATGATTCTACCAACTAATATGCCATATAAACTAAATGCAAGTCCTAAATTCACATTGTTATACCGCATCAATCAAAATAAAGCCACATAGTCATTAACATAAAGAGGAAAAAGGAGATTGGAAAGATCATACCATGCGGTCTTCAATGTTCTCATGTCTCGGATGTGGCGTAGTCATTCAATGTGAACAAGGATAAAGCAAACACAATATATACAACAATATATACAAGACTACACTACAAAGGAAATGAACTTGTTTTTGGATTTTCAAATTTTTCAAATTTTTCAATTTTTTTGGTTTTTTCGAAGCTTTTTGATTTTTTTGGGTTTTTGGATAAAAGTTAAGTTAGAATTCCCCATCCCCACACTAATATGGGCATTGTCCTCAATGGCAAAAATGATGGGAAACTATGCAAGTATGATGCATGAATTCTACACTAAATGCAAGCTACACTAATCTACACTACATGATGCATGTTTTTTGTTTTTGACGGAGAGCGTAATTTAGATTATCTCCCGTTGCGTATGCATGTACTTCCCCAAACCGAGATAGACATTATTTCTAATGTCCTGAAGTTGGGGTAGTTCATGCACACAAGATGCGATTCATGAAACTAAATTGTCATTTTGGATTTTCAAAAGTGGGAACAATGAAATAAGAACACCTCAATGGGACCGAGGTGTTAGTCCTCTATGTTTCTAGGACTCTCCAACTATAGACAAGGTCAAATATTGTACAAGTTAACAAAACATAAACTTCTTTCATGAAAATTGAAAATAAAGAGAAGAGATGAGGAAACTTCACTTAAGCTTGAGATGGGTGCCTCACGCCCGCTCCATCTAGCTATGAAGAGATCCTCTAGAGATCGCCGTCATCTCCCTCTAGATCACTATCCCATATTTCCTTGGATGCATCACTTGTATTCGGGTCCATGAACTCATCCTCTTCGCTACCAAGCTCCACCGTGTCCCCACCGCAAGATTTGTCGCTTCCTTCCTCTTGTTGCCCGTTTGCCCCTTCATTTGCCCTCTCCGAATTGGGGAAGAGTATATCCAATTGTGCCCAAGAGGGAAATGCTCCCTCCTCACTAATCTTTCCCCTTTGAATCATGTCGTGGTATTGAGGGTAGAGTGCATAATAATTGTCCACGGTAGCTTCATATTGTCAGAAGTGCAAATCTTGTAGAATTCCCGTTACAAAGTCATCACGGGGAAGGATAAAGGGGTTGGAGTGGTTGTACGGTTGATATGAAAAAGGGTAAGGAGGAACTTTGATTTTTCTCATCTTGTGGTTGTTGCTCTTGTTGTTGTTGTTGTTGTTGTTGTTGGGGATTTGGAGGTGGTGGTGCTTGCCTTGCTTGGGTTGGGTTTGAAGGGATGAGGTATGATGGGATTGGTGATAAAGGTCCCCTTCTTGGTGAGATTCTTGGTAGTCCGGTCATTGGTAGGTAGATTGGGTCACTTCCTTTTGTAATCCACTTGATCCTTTTATCAACCCCCTCAAGGGTTATCCAATGATGATGAATAAGAAGAAGGTCTTCATTTATCCTTGTATTTTCGGAAAGAGGGGCATACTCATTATGCTCATTGAATTTCGGATTGAAATGCTTTGAAATCTTTGTAATGAGCTCTCCATTAACAATGTGTTTCATCCCATCATCATCACCGTTCCTAAACTTTGCCCATTTTTCGAGTAGCACAAGAGGCGCATTAAAGTGGTACCCACCCCTTCCTTGGATATTGAGATAAGACTCCATGAACACAAGGTCAAGTTCATTCACTATTGCCGGGTCTCGGCGAGCAAGTAGAGTGCCGGAAAGGAACCGGTAAGTAAGTCTCAAAATAGGATTTTGAATGTGGAAAGCTAGACACTCCTTGATGTACATGAAATCTCGGCCGGTCATGGCCCTCCATAGGGGTGCAACACTATATCTCTTCGGTTTTGATGTCTGGGTAGGCGAGACATCGAGACCAAGAACATTAGCAAATTCCACTAGAGTCATCATTCTTGAAACACTCTCCAACCTAAATTCTATACATATCGTCTAATTGAAGGTTGTGATTTTCAAGAAACTTAAAAATTCAAGCACAAGGGATCGGTAAGTTTGCTCGTGCATGTGGAAAAGGGTAGAGAGACCAAACAACTCAAAAAGAGCTTCCATTTGGTGATAAATCCCAAGTTTCCTTAAAGTTCTATGACATAAAAACTTAGTAGGGAGAATGTTTTTACGAAGAAGCCGGTGAAAAACGAGCCTTTGTACATCATTGACGAATTCGACATTTGAGAAGTCATCAAGCCTTGTAAGATCTACAATTTCTTCATGCTCTCTTCTTAAGGTGTTGATATGGGAGGTAGAAGAGCTTCCTCTTACCCTTGGTCTTCTTCTATCCCTAAAGGAAGATCCCTTTTGTGCCATTCTTTGATTGTTGAGCTGGAATTTTTTATTTATTAAAGTATAAAGATGCTCTTTGTGGATTGAATGTTGCTTTTGAAACCCTAGAAATTTGGGGCTTTTTGATTTTGTGGAATGACAGAGTGTTTGGGATATGTTTGGAGTCATAAGGGGGTAGGTTTTTATAATACAAGTGGAAGGAAGGGTGATGTGTCACAAATTGTGTGGTGGGGTGTTTTAAAATTAGGAAAAATCGGGATTGAATAACGCAGGAAGACGAGCGGATTCGGGTACAAGACGCTCGGATTCTGTCATTTTGGGACGAGCGGATTCCAAGGAAGACGCTCGGATTCTCTTACAGCTAATTTTTGCAAAAATTTGGCGCAGCTTAAGACGGGCGGATCGAGCGTAAGACGAGCGTCTTTTCTGGAGCAGGACGAGCGTCTTTTCTCAAAGACAGGGGGATTCTGTGACAGGCACTTTTCTTAAAATGTACTGGAAAAAAGACGAGCGGATTCGTCTTCAGATGCTCGGATTGTAGCAGGACGAACGGATTCTCAGAAATATGGACGTCTTTGTTCAATCCGAGCGGATTCTCTCTTTGGACGCTCGGGTTCCTTACTGGGGATTTCTTTTGATTTCCTTGATTCCGATAAAGCTTCCCCACACTTGAAAATTGGTTCCTTCCTTCATTCAAAATTCATTAGTGACCCTCCCTCACTTACTCTCATGGAAAGAATTTATGTTTATGATAAAAGGAAATGCAACAAAATTATAAATACAAGTTAAAGGGTTAGTATATTTACAAGTGGTGGTTTAGGGAGGACTCCACCAAACCTCTCTTTGATGATTCTTTCAAGGATGAGGAGGCCCGAGGTAGGTGACCTCGACCTCTCCAATAAACGCTCCCTCATAGTATGGCTTCAATCTTTGACCATTGACCTTGAATTTGCTTCCATCTTCCGCCTTGATTTCAAAATCCCCATATTTTCCAACTTCGGTGATCACATAGGGACCCATCCATCTAGAGTTCAACTTTCCCGGAAAGAGTCGATAGCGGGAATTGAATAGAAGGACTTTATCCCCTTTTTGCAAGGCCTTTTGCTTAATTCTTTTGTCATGGAGCAATCTTGTCCTTTCCTTGTAGATCTTGGCATTCTCATAAGATTGTAGTCGGAATTCCTCCAACTCTTGAATTTGAATCATCCTCTTTTGACCACTTAATTTGAGATCAAGGTTAAGTGCTCGGATTGCCCAAAACGCTTTGTACTCCAATTCGATTGGCAAGTGGCATGCTTTTCCATAGACAAGCTTGTAAGGGGAGGCTCCTATGGGAGTCTTATAGGCCGTCTTATAAGCCCAAAGAGCGTCATCAAGCTTTGTGCTCCAATCTTTTCGGGTCTTATTCACCACTTTCTCAAGAATTTGCTTGATCTCTCTATTCGAAACTTCAACTTGACCGCTTGTTTGAGGATGATATCCCAAGCCGGTTCTATGTTGAACACCATACTTGGTCAAAAGAGATGCGAGTTTCTTTTCATGAAAATGCGTTCCTCCATCACTTATGATTGCTCTAGGAACTCCAAATCTTGGGAAGATTATTTTCTTGAAGAGCTTGGTGACCGTTTTTGCATCATCGTTTGGAGTGGCAATTGCCTCCACCCACTTTGACACGTAATCTACGGCCACAAGGATATACTTATTCCCATTGGATGTCACAAACGGACCTTGGTAGTCGATCCCCCAAACATCGAAGATCTCCACCTCTAGTATGCCCCTTTGTGGCATTTCATTCCTCCAAGAGATATTCCCCGTTCTTTGACAAGCATCACAATGAATAATGAATTCCCTTGTGTCTTGGAACATTATAGGCCAATAGAAGCTCGATTGAAGAATTTTTGCAATGGTTCTCCTTGCTCCATGGTGCCCACCGTAGGGTGATGAGTGACATCCGTCCAAGATTCCTTGGACTTCTCATTGAGGGATGCATCTCCGGTAGAGCCCATCACTACACTCTTTGTAGAGGTTTGGATCATCCCAAAAGTACCTCTTTACTTCGAATAAGAACCTCTTCCTTTGGTTGTAGTTCAAATTTGGAGGGAGTACTCTTCCAACGATATAGTTGGCATAATCGGCAAACCACGGGGTGATGTGCCTTTCAAGTTGTGTTTGAATAGCCATCAAGATATCGTCGGGAAATGAGTCATTGATCGGCGTTTCTCCTTGTTCATCATAAAACCGGATCCTTGACAAGTGATCCGCCACTACATTTTCGGCTCCTTTCTTGTCTCTTATCTCCAAGTCGAATTCTTGAAGAAGCAAAATCCATCTCAACAACCTTGGTTTTGCCTCCTTCTTTATCAAGAGATGTCGGAGAGCACGGTGATCCGAAAAGACAATCACCTTGGATCCGAGTAAGTAGGAACGAAATTTGTCCAAAGCATAGACAATGGTAAGAAGCTCTTTCTCGGTGGTATCATAATTCACTTGGGAGGTATCAAGAGTCTTGCTTATATAATAGATGGCATGAAGAGCTCTTCCTACCCGTTGGCCAAGAACCGCTCCAACGGCGTAGTTACTAGCATCACACATAATCTCGAACGGTAGTTCCCAATTTGGAGGTTGAATGATCGGTGCCGAGATTAGTACTTCCTTGATTCTATTAAAGGCTTCAACACACTCATCAGTGAAATGGAATTGGGAATCTTTAAGTAAGTGTTGAGTGAGGGGTTTCGCTATTTTTGAAAAATCTTTTATGAAACGGCGATAGAAACCCGCGTGACCGAGAAAACTTCTCACCCCTCTAACATTCATGGGAGGTGGGAGTTTCTCTATCACCCCAACCTTAGCTTTATCGACCTCGACACCCTTTTCCGAGATTAAATGACCCAAAACAATTCCTTAATTGACCATGAAGTGACACTTTTCCCAATTTAAAACAAGGCTAACATCTTCACATTTTTGCAATACAAGAGAAAGATTATGCAAACATGAGTCAAAGTCCTTTCCATAAACGCTAAAATCATCCATAAAAACTTCCATTATGGTTTCTAGGTAGTCGGAGAAGACACTCATCATGCATCTTTGGAAAGTGGCGGGGGGCATTACATAAGCCAAAAGGCATCCTCCTATATGCAAAAGTACCATAAGGACATGTGAAGGTGGTCTTATGTTGGTCATCCGGGTGTATAGGGATTTGGAAGAATCCCGAATACCCGTCAAGGTAACAAAAGAATTTGTTGGAGGCTAACCTCTCAAGCATTTGGTCAATGAATGGTAGGGGGAAATGATCCTTTCTTGTTGCGGAATTCAATTTTCGATAGTCAATACACATACGCCAACCGGTGATCTTTCTTGTGGGTACTAACTCATTCTTTTCGTTTGTCACCACCGTGGTACCTCCTTTCTTAGGTACCACTTAAATGGGGCTAACCCACAAAGAGTCCGATATGGGATATATGATTCCCGCATCAAGTAATTTCATAACCTCTCCTTTGACGACTTCTTGCATGTGGGGGTTTAATCTTCTTTGAGGTTGAATGGTAGATCTATGGTCCTCTTCTAGATGAATTCTATTCATGCAAAAGTTGGAACCTATCCCCTTAAGGTCATCTAGAGTATAGCCTATAGCCTTCTCATGTTGTTTCAACACATCAAGCAATTTTCCCAATTGATTTTCATCAAGTCTATCATTAACAATCACGGGTTTGGTCTTTGATTCATCAAGGTAAGCATATTTCAAAATTGGGGGAAGGGGTTTTAGAGTAGGGGTTTGTACCTCACTTTCCTCCTTTGAAGGTTCATTGAGAATTTGCTCCATCTCCATTAGACATTCCATTCTCATTGCATATTCAACTTGTTCTTCATTCTCATCAACCTCATCACATTCGAATTCTATGACGAATTTCTCTTGCTCTTGAGCTTGCTAGATGTCTTCTAGGATGGATTGCTCATCTTCTATAGGTTGACATGCTTCCACAAGGATGTTATGTACTAATTCGGATTGTTCATAGGTAAGTTCTTTGTTAGCTAGAGCGGCCTAAAAAAGATCTACCTCCAATTCCCAATACATATTTTTAGCCTCACTTGCTTCCAAGGCTTCCAATGCTTGCATGTGATCTTTGAAGAAAGGTATACTTAAGTGGACCTCTACAAAAAAATCTATAAGGTCCATCTTGCAAAATATCGAACAACTCGAAAATAGTTAGAACAAACCTTGAGGAGTTTTACTTCCTCAAGGCAAAGAAAGACACAACTAATAACAATATAAGAAAATCTAAATCAAGTTAACACCGTCCCCGGCAACGACGACATTTTTGGTCGGACTCTCGAGGAGGTTTAGTTTTCGGTACTTGTCATTAGGAGCACCTAGACCAAAACACAATTTATAACTTCACAAATAACTCTACAATTAGTAAAGAGGCAAGTAAAGGTCGGATCCCAAGGGACGGGAATTGAGATGAGATTTTCTATTGCAACTAGTGGTGTCTAAGGGTGTCACAAATTGGGGTTTGAAGTAGAAGATCACTAAACTAAATAGCAATGAAAGTAAACAAACAAGATGATTAAAAAGGGATGTGAACAATTGATAAAAGGCACTAGGGTGTCATGGGGTCATAGGGGATTCATGGGAATTGATCATACAAACATATTCTCAAATTATAAGCAAGCAATTATTGTTGTGATGGATCGAGTTGGTTTATATCTTACAATCCTAGGAAAGTTTGGGTCCCGGAGCCGAATCGATTAGATTGTACAACACCTACAAGTCGACTTAATCTTCCCTACTCAACTATATGCATGGTCTAATGAGACTCGAGTTGGTTTATGTCTTACAAGTCTCATTGAAAAGATAGGTGATGGGTAAAAAATGCAAGAATTCATAGGCTCGCATTTCATCAAACATAACATGTGCATAAGTTGAGATCACAACAAGCAAGCAAATAAACTATGAAAACATATTAATTTAAGCATGAATCATCCCCCATGTTGGTTTTCCATAATTACCCATTAACCCTAGCTAAGAAAACTACTCACTCATTATCATGTTGAACATGCTAGCAAGGTTGTCAATCATACCAACAAAGTAAAACATGATGAATAAATGAACGTGATTAACAATAATTAAAAAGGGATCAAGAGAATTATACCTACTAATGATTCCAATAATAAAGCAAAGAATAATAGAAGTAGTTGATGATAGATTGGAAGGTTGTCAATCTCCCAATAATAACCGAAATAATCTTCAATTACCCAAAACAAAGGATGAACAAGAGAGAGATTAAGGAAATAAAACTTGTATTAAAACTTGATTAAATATTGATTACAAGATTAAAGAGAGATTTGATTGATATTAACTACACTAGAGATTGCTAAGAAGAACATGCTCTTCTAATTAGCCTAATGGGGTATTTATAGTGGGGATTAGTTACATAGATTAGGGTTTACTAAGGGCTTAAATGACGATTAAGTCCTTGAGGAATCGCCGGTCTCTAGGGAGACTCCGGTCTCCTTTTCGCCGGTCTTAGAAAAATATGCGCATCCTTCCTTGAAGCTTGTAGAAGACGAAATAGCTGTTAGGGAATCCGGGCGTCCAGGGCACGGGGCGGGCGGATTTGGGTGATTCTGGACGAGCGTCCAGATGGAGAAGATGGGCGGATTTGGAGTGTTTTGGACGGGCGTCCACAGGGGGAAGACGCTCGGATTGTGGCTGCTGGACGGGCGTCTTGTGGAGAATCTGCTCGAATTGTCTTACAGCTTCTTTCTTTCTTCTTTTCTTCCTTTTTCTTCATAAAATCCTTGAGGATTTCCTCGGGGATACAAGGATCTTTTCTCATCATTGGCCATATACTATAGTGTGTACAAAGGCCTTCTAATCTTATTTTCTCTTTGATGCTTGGTCATTGAATTCAATCAATTTAGCTTCATTTTGCCATGAAAATGCAAGGTTTGCACTCCTTTCCTACCAAGGACACAAAACCTCAAAGAATATGCAAAACAAAGGACTAAAGACAATAAAAGACCCAAATATGCACTAAAAAGCATGCGAACAAGGCTAATTCGGGGACTAAATATGCTCTAATTATGGTCACATCAGGCGCCCTTCGGAAATTCTTCGCTCGTCTGCGGAAATATAACATGAGACTAAATCCTCAGAAGTATGCATTCGGGGTCACCTCCGGAAAACTCTTGGGACATGTCGTCAGCAAAAGAGGCATTGAGATTGATCAAACCAAAATCAAAGCCCTCCAACAAATGCCACGGCCTAAGAACGAGAAGGAGATTCGGGAATTTCTCGGTCAGGTCCAATACATTAGCCGCTTCATTGCCAAGCTCACCATGATTTATGAACCAATATTCAAGAAGCTCCGCACCTCCAATCATACCGATTGGGACGACGACAGTCAAAAAGCCTTCGACAGGATAAAGGAAATCCTATCCAAGCCCCCGTCCTCATGCCACCTCAATCAGGGATTCCTTTATCCCTATACCTGACTGATACCGACACAACCATGGGAGCAATGCTAGCACAAACAGTCGACGGCGAAGAGCCATCTACTACATCAGCAAAAAGTTCATTGAGTACGAGACAAGGTACACCCAACTGGAGAAGACATGCCTTGCCCTAGTATGGTCAACAAAGAAGCTGCGGCATTACATGCTCAGCTACACGGTCCACATCTACTCCAAGATGGACCCGGTCAAATACATCTTCGAGAAACCCGTACTAAACGGAAAGCTGTCTAGGTGGACACTCATGCTGTCCGAGTTTGATCTCAAGTTTGTACCCCTCAAGGTTATCAAGAAAAGGGCAGTCGCCAATTTCCTGGCAGAGAATCCCGCCAACGAGGATCCAACGACCGACACATGGTCACTACCTGACGAAGACATTTTTTATGCCGACTCCGACGCATGGGACCTATACTTCGACGGTGCATCTAATATGAGAGGCTTTGGGGTAGGAATCCTTCTAATATCACCAGAGGGAGAACATGTTCCAATCACGGTCAAGCTAGACTTCGCCGTCACCAACAATGCCGCTGAATATGAAGCATGCCTCATTGGCCTACAAGCAGCCATCCCACTTGGCATCAAGAGACTGAGGGTCCACGGCGATTCCTCGCTCATCATCAATCAGGTGTCCGGATCATGGAAAATCCGAAGTGACAACTTAGCTCCCTACCGAGCGAAGATCAATCAAGAGGCCGAGTTCTTCGACCAAATCGACTACTTCCATTTGTCGCGAGAGGAAAATCAATTTGCTGATGCCTTGGCAAAACTGTTAGTCATTTAGACCATATTAATACTCATCTTATGATATTAAAATAACAAATTAGTTAAAATTGGTCTAAATCTACATGCATGCAAAAGAAATGAATAAAGGATGGTTTTAAACCATCTTAAGACAAAAGTTCCTTACATTGCTATAAGGCAAATATGGGCACTACAAAGGTCTCCTACCTTTATAGTTCTTGAGCTATTCAACTTTAGATGATCCTCCAAGAACACCAATTACCAATATAGGTAATCTCCTTTGGTGGCACCCAAGATTAACCCAAAAATTACTAGAATTACTAAATAGATAATTGTAGTAATAACCTTGTAATATGTAATATTATTACACTAATAATATTATATAATGAATATTATTATTTGTGAGTTATATTTGATTTTATGATCAACAAATTGATCAAGCTATGATGAAGAAGATGAAGAAAAAAGAACACTTTTTCCTCTTCAAATGAACCGGCCAAGACTTCAATTTTTAAGAGAATTTTTTTGTTCTCATCAAAAACCATCTCATGCAATCTCTAAGAATGTAGTATATATATGTAGAGCAAATGTAAAGAAATCACATGAAAATGCACATGGTTTGGTTGACTAATATGACCAAAACACATGTGATGTTTTCTATACATGAATCGGTTATATTAGTAGGATTTGGGTCCTATTTTGACTTTCGACATTTGTCCCACAAATGCTTATAAGTCTTATATTTAATTATCTTATATAATTAAACATTAACTTGATCATTTAACACTTAAACAATACAAATTAACCACTAATGACTACTTAACTATTAAGTAATCATGAGACCATTTTATCAACATACAATGTGTCAATACTACCCTATTTAGCTAATTTTACAACCTCTTGTAAATTAAATATCTAATAACCTTCACCTCAAAACTTATATACACAACTCATATTGATTAACTATTAATTAATAAATTTATTAATTAATTATCAAATCATTAAATAATAAATCCTCTTGGCCCGAGTTCGTAACTCGTCATCAAATAATATACTCACATGACTTGTTAAAAGTCAATTAATACAAGGATTTAATTAATTTGTATCACATACAAATAATTACGTTTTCTATTTGGGCATCATCCTATAGGTGTGACCTAAAGGATCGGTGATCACCGCCGTCACACGACAAGTAATGTCAAACTCTAGTCAACCAATCATTACCGATTAATGATGACCAGCTGACAAATAAATAATATAAATCCCGATATTCCTTTTACGAGATTTAATATGTAAACGCACTCATTGTGGAGGACACTACTCCAACAATCTCCCACTTGTTCGACACAAGTGTGCGTTACCAATTCTCTTGTCCAATAATATCTCCCACTCAATGCAAGATGTCTTTCAAGTCGTTCTTGCACGTGATCATATCATAAAGTGGTTTCCTCGATCGGAGAATGACTGTCGACCGGATAATCTACTATAGATATCATCCGGCGTGTACGCATTCACAAGATCATCTCTCCTCGAGTGGCCTTGAGATAAAATATGACTTATAAGGACAATCCTGTTGACCTATTTTTTTCATTCGAATCTGATCACAATGACCCGAAAATGCTCATCGGCCTCCTTTTTACGGTGCGACCTAGAACAAAAACCAAAGCCACCGGAAAACCGTACCAACTCAGACAAATAGTCACCAGTCTAAAGAATTGACTCGAAGGAATAAATAGAAATCCTCGCTACGACCTAGAAACAAAAGGACTCTATAAACGGTCACTTGTCCCAGACAAATTGTCTCACAATATGCCTATGTAATCGACCAGTCATCACTATGACCATATGACAAATAACTGTCATCTATCGCCTTACAATCTAGTCACTCCGAGATGTCACCTCATTAAGTAACTAGGGACAAAATACATTGTTAATCCATTCACTTAATAGGGTTCGACATTGTCTTTACAACCTATTTGGAGAAAACAAAGTATATAAATTCAACATAAAAATCAATATAACGATAAATGCAACTTATCACATATGAAATAATAAATACAATATTTGATTATTACATATCAAATAATTTACAACATTCTGCATCCGTCTCAACCCCATCGAAACTACATGACTATCACGTTTAGCTTGAGACAATGGCTTAGTTAAAGGATCGATGTGTTGTCACCGTCCCAACCTTACTAACTGTAATTTCTTTCCTTTCAATTAAATCTCTAATTACATGAAATTTCCTAAGTACATGTCTAGACTTGTTACTAGACTTGGGCTCTTTTGCTTGAAAAATAGCCCCACTGTTATCACAATACAAAGTGATAGGATCCTCGGCGGTCAGAACTACTCTTAGTCCCTCTAAAAATTGCCTAATCCAAACAGCTTCCTTTGCGGCCCGGAGGGCTGCAATGTACTCGGCTTCCGTTGTAGAATCAGCAGATCCTGAGACTCTTTGAAACTTCTCCAAGAAACCGCCCCTCCGTTCAACAAAAAGACATAACCACTGGGATTTCAAATCATCCCTATCGGTTTGGAAAGCGGCATCCGTATAACCTCTTATACATAATTGATTCTCCTCCAAACACTAAGAATGAATCTTTAGTCCTTCTCAAGTACTTTAGAATATTCTTGACGGCTATCCAGTGACTCTCACCTGGAGTTTTCTGAAAACGACTCGTCATACTCAAAGCATACGAGACGTCAGGACGAGAACACATCATAGCATACATGATCGATCCAACAGCGGAAGCATAGGGAATCGATTTCATGCGTTCAATATCCTTAGGCTCAATAGGACACTGTGACTTACTCAAAGTGATCCCACTGCCCATAGGTAGAAAACCTCTCTTGGAGTTTTTCATATTGAATCGGTCAAGAATCTTATCGATATATGCTTCTTGACTCAATGCTAATATCCTATTGGATCTATCCCTATAGATCCGGATACCCAAGATGCGCTGAGCTTCTCCCAAATCTTTCATTTGGAAGTGATTTCCCAACCACTTCTTAACAGAAGCAAGCATATCAACATTATTCCCAATGAGTAATATGTCGTCCACATAAAGAAGTAAGAAAACAACTTTACTCCCACTAAACTTCATGTATAAACATGGTTCCTCAACACTTCGAGTAAAACCATTCTGTTTAATAACATGATCAAAACGATGATTCCAACTCCTTGACGCTTGCTTAAGACCATAAATGGATCTCTTAAGTTTGCATACTTTGTTAGGATTTTTATGATCCACAAAACTCTCAGTTTGTGTCATGAACACTTCCTCTTCCAGAAACCCGTTCAGGAAAGCGGTTTTGACATCCATTTGCCATATCTCATAATCATAAAATGCAGCAATCGCTAACATTATCCGAACAAAAGCATAGCAACTGGTGCAAAAGTTTCATCATAGTGTAAACCATGAACTTGAGTGAAACCTTTTGCAACCAATCTAGCTTTGTAGACATCTTTATGTCCATCCATGCCGATTTTAATCTTGAATATCCACTTACACTTTGAAGAGGTCGAACATCTTTAGGTAAGTCAACCAGGTCCCATACCTGATTATCGTACATGGAATCCATTTCGGATTGCATGGCCTCGAGCCACAGCTTAGAGTCAGAACTCATAATAGCTGCTTTATAGGTCTTGGGTTCATCACTTACTAAAAGTAAAACCTCATAGTCACCATCTTCCTCGATAATACCAAGGTATCTATCAGGTTGGCGACTAACCCTTTCTGACCTCCTAGGTTCAGAAGGAACAATAACCGATTCAGACGTAGAAGGAACATCTTCCTGTATTGTCATATCAGTTTGTGGCTCTTGAATTTCGTCAAGTTCAAATTTTCTCCCACTCTGTCTTCTAGAAATAAACTCTTTTTCTAGAAAGACAGCTTCACGAGCCACAAACACTTTGTTCTCGTTGCTATTGCATGTGGGGCACCTTTTGGGTGTGGGACGCTCGTTTAACGGCGAGCTTTATTTAAGAGAGACTGGGGAGCTTATAACGCCAGAATAAATTTAGTAAGAAGGTCATCACACTCATGCATTTTTCGATAATTAGGCCAAAGAAAGACTTTATAGTTTATAACTTTAAGTAAGATTTTACTTTTAAATACTTAGTTATATAAGGCAGAAAGCTCAAAAACGCCCCTTATAGGTCTTAGTTAGCCTTATAAACTGAGAGTTAGCAGCATAAACAAAGATGGATTTCACGGAGCTTAACCTGAGTCTCGGTTAAGAACGGCAATGATCTACGTTTCACACGGCGCACGGGCTCTGTTGTCTTGGGGAGCGTTGAAGCTTTCTTCTTCTCCAGAGTTTTCTTGGTCATCAATACGACTTGTCTTTACATCAATACGACGACCCCGGACGGGATGTGTTCTCCACACTTTTATAGAAAAATAAAGTAATATCCACAAGTTTCCTTAGGGTAGCCTACAAAAATACACTTTTCAGAACGAGGTGCAAGCTTATCGTCAGACTTACTCTTGACATAAGCATCACAACCCCATACTTTCATGTATCGCAGATTCGGGACTTTCCCTTTCCATATCTCATATGGAGTTTTGTCAGTTGCTTTAGTGGGACTTTTATTAAGTGATTGTACAATGATAAGATGGCAAAACCCCAGAATGACTTAGGTAATTCTGTTTGACTCATCATCGATCGAACCATATCTAATAAAGTTCGATTCCTCCTTTCAGCCACACCATTTAATTGTGGTGTGCCAGGAGGAGTTAACTGAGATACAATACCACAGTTTATAAGGTGATCTTTAAAGTCATTGCTTAAATATTCCCCACCACGATCTGATCGTAATGCTTTAATCTTCTTATTTAATTGGTTTTCCACTTCATTAAAACTCTTTGAACTTATCAAAAGCTTCACTTTTATACCTCATTAAGTAGATATACCCATATCTACTCATGTCATCAGTAAAAGTAATGAAATAGTCATAATTACCTCTAGCAGTGACTGTCATTGGACCACACACATCAGTGTGTATTAAACCCGGCCAATAACTCACTAGCTCGAGATCCTTTTCCTAGAAAAGGTGAACGAGTCATCTTGCCAAGAAGACAAGATTCGCATGTACCAAATGATTCGAAATCAAAAGGTTTAATTATACCAGTCGACACTAGTCTTTTAATGCGTTTCTCGTTGATGTGTCCTAATCGACAATGCCATAAATAAGATAGATCAGGATCACCTGTTTTGAGTCTTTTATTATCTAAATGATAAACATCGTTGCAAGTATCTAGAATATAAATACCATTGATTGAAATAGCTTG
This sequence comes from Silene latifolia, assembly GCF_048544455.1. Taxonomy (NCBI): domain Eukaryota; kingdom Viridiplantae; phylum Streptophyta; class Magnoliopsida; order Caryophyllales; family Caryophyllaceae; genus Silene; species Silene latifolia. The sequence goes on along the minus strand of NC_133537.1, from coordinate 221,453,307 downwards.
ACTATATACAATCCCATTAAGGGAAAAAGTACAACACTTGTCTTTAATTACAAAAGAAAACCCTTCTGTGTCTAAAACAGATACGGATATTATATTCCTAGATAGCGTTGGTACAAAATAACATTTATTAAGATGCAACTCCAAACCCGAAGCTAAACTAAGTACATAAGTTCCTACTGAGACGGCATCTACTTTAGACCCGTTTCCCATTCGGAGATCGACATCACCTTTGTTTAGCTTTCTTATGCTTTTTAGGCCTATAAATGATTGCACAAGTGAGAACCACAACCAATATCTAATACCCAAGTTGTATTTGAAGCATAATTTATGTCTATCATAAAAGATTCAGTTGAGAAATTACATGTCGGCTTCACAATGCCAGCTTTTATGTCATCCAGGTACTTTGTACAATTACGTCTCCAATGTCCCTTGTTATTACAATAATTACAAGTATCTTTAAGAGGATTACCCTTTATGGATTTTGGCTTGGTAGAGCAATTCGCAATTGCTTTACCTTTGCCCTCCACCTGAACGGGCTTCTTACCTGCGTTCCTCTTAAACTGCTTCTTCCCCTTCACGTTAATTGAAAGCACATCTTTCCTCGTACTCCCACTCAATCCCATGTCCTTCTCTGCTTGCACAAGCAGAGAATGGAGCTCATGTAAACTCTTTCTCATGTTTGTCATGTTGTAATTTACCCTAAATTGGGTAAATCCCTTGACGTGCGAGAGAGAGTGGAGCACTCGGTCCACCACAAGTTCGTCGGGGATCTTGCATCCCAACCCCTCTAAAGTTTCCACGTACTCAATCATTTTAAGTACGTGTGAACTTACAGGTTGACCATCTTTGAGGTTAGCCTCAAAGAAACAAACAGCGGTGTCATACTGAATTATTCTCTGGGCTTGAGAAAACATAGTTGAAAGCCTCGAGAATACTTCATGTGCATCACGAAACTTGACACATTGCCTTTGTAAAGCAGGATCCATTGAAAAAATCAAAACATTTTTAACAAAGAAGATTCCTTTTGATAATTTGTAAAAGCCTCCCTTACATCGGCAGTGGCCCTAGTACTAGGCGAAGGGGGAGAGGGCTCGACAAGGTAGCGTAATTTGCCATCACCTGCGGCAGCTAATCGAAGTTGTTCTTCCCAATCTTTAAAATTACTACCGTCGGCTTTTAAAACATATTTGTCCATAAACGAACGTAGCCATGAATCTCTAGCTATGGTGACGGTTTGACTAGTAGAAGCCATCGTGATTACTACAAAGGAAATAAAGGAAAGATTAACATTTATCGTCTAGAAAAATTTAACTTGTGAAACTATTTAACAAGTTCCCATTTATATAATAATCTCCCACTGAATTATATAAATGATTCCAAGATCCAATTTTATATAAACACGGGCACGGTGGACCGATTCAACCCATATTTATATAAATTTGGTGAGTCAACAACTTTGACTGATTCTACGACTAGAACTCTTGGTTGACGGATTTTCTTAAAATCTATCTTTTTGCCCCAGAATAAATATAGGCACGGTGGACCGATTCAACCCATATTTATCCCGTTGAGTCCACCAATTTTCACGTGTAATAACTTTTATTACCCTACTTACCCAACGTAAAAAGAGTGTACCTCGGTGATCCGAACCTACCTCTAATGAAGAAGGGATTCATAGGTGCTATTATTTGGTAAGGCTTAGTCTCAATTTTAAACAAATGTGAGAGATCTTATCAATTTAATTGTCTATCACTTTTAAGTGAACTAAATTGGTGAATGCTAGACAATTAAATCGATAACAACAAAAATAAAACATGTAGTGACGATTTGGCATGAATGCATAAAAGAATTAAAACAAACAAGTCCTAATATGGCCACCTAGTTAATCTAATTAACTAAAATTATTACACTTCGGAAATCAACTCCTTGGTCCCTTGAGTCTTCATAAATTGGCCTTCTTCTTTAGGATTTCGGAACGCCTTTCCGAAAACACCGTCTTCATGAAAACTCCGTCTTTAGAAGCTTCATCTAATTACTAATAATTAAATAACATAACAATACCCTATTATATAATTTGTAATAAAATTAAAATAAAACTATTAATTAATTACAAATTAGGCGATGCGAAATCGCAATAAATTACAAAACAAGTCGATATTCCCTTACATTTCGGGAAATACCAACTTCTACCTATGGCCATATTAGGAAAAATTACATAATTATAATCCTAAAAACCATTCATCTAAATGAATAATAAATTGCATTATGGGAAAATGACATGCCAAATCGTCTAACTTACCAACAACGATCATTTGAGCTTGCCTTGACAGAATTTTTACCAATAAAAATTCATAATCATTTCTTAAAACAATTTTAAGACTTACTCATCATACTAATCTGGTCTAATATCAAAATAATCATTCTCAACAATTATCTTGAATTTATATGGGAATTAAAACACAATTGTGACAAAAATGATATAATAATTCACAATTATCATATAAAATTCCATTTAATATAAAAATTTATGGAAAAATAAATTTCAAAACCATGAACATTCTGGTCTTACACCCAAAATGCCATGCAAGTGAAAATTGTTGTTTTTAAAAATTATTTAAAACGATTTCACAATTTAATCGGTAAAGCGATAAATTTTACGATTTAATTCTAAATCAAACCATAAAAAAATGAAACGACTTAAAATAAAATTTTGTACATTTTGGAACAATTTCCAGGAGCTAAAAATTCAGAAATTTTGAGCCCTAAAGTTAAATCAATATTTATTTACAAAATAACCATTATTTACCCATTTTTATCAAATAAAAATTAATAAACAACCTAAATTAATCACATTAATTTATAGTATCTACTTATCTCATAAATAGAACATGCATGTGGTTATTTATAAATAAACATGCATAAAATTAACATGCAACACAATTTAATTAACTCTTAATTAATTTTAATGCATTTTTACTCAATTTTATGCCAATTTAAGTTATAAAAAGTGGAAAAATTTAACAAAAATTAAATTTTCGTCCCATATCATCCTAAGACCAGATTATTTACATGCAAGACTATATTATGTGATAAAACGAATTTTAGTAACATAATATCAATTTTATTAATTTATCTCATAAATTGCTAAAATCGTCTTAAGACAACATGCATGTATTTAACAATGCTCTGATACCACTTGTTAGTCATTTAGACCATATTAATACTCATCTTATGATATTAAAATAACAAATTAGTTAAAATTGGTCTAAATCTACATGCATGCAAAAGAAATGAATAAAGGATGGTTTTAAACCATCTTAAGACAAAAGTTCCTTACATTGCTATAAGGCAAATATGGGTACTACAAAGGTCTCCTACCTTTATAGTTCTTGAGCTATTCAACTTTAGATGATCCTCCAAGAACACCAATTACCAATATAGGTAATCTCCTTTGGTGGCACCCAAGATTAACCCAAAAATTACTAGAATTACTAAATAGATAATTGTAGTAATAACCTTGTAATATGTAATATTATTACACTAATAATATTATATAATGAATATTATTATTTGTGAGTTATATTTGATTTTATGATCAACAAATTGATCAAGCTATGATGAAGAAGATGAAGAAAAAGAACACTTTTTCCTCTTCAAATGAACCAAGCCAAGACTTCAATTTTTAAGAGAATTTTTTTGTTCTCATCAAAAACCATCTCATGCAATCTCTAAGAATGTAGTATATATATGTAGAGCAAATGTAAAGAAATCACATACAAATGCACATGGTTTGGTTGACTAATATGACCAAAACACATGTGATGTTTTCTAACATGAATCGGTTATATTAGTAGGATTTGGGTCCTATTTTGACTTTCGACATTTGTCCCACAAATGCTTATAAGTCTTATATTTGATTATCTTATATAATTAAACATTAACTTGATCATTTAACACTTAAACAATACAAATTAACCACTAATGACTACTTAACTATTAAGTAATCATGAGACCATTTTATCAACATACAATGTGTCAATACTACCCTATTTAGCTAATTTTACAACCTCTTGTAAATTAAATAGCTAATAACCTTCACCTCAAAACTTATATACACAACTCATATTAATTAACTATTAATTAATAAATTTATTAATTAATTATCAAATAATTAAATAATAAATCCTCTTGGCCCGAGTTCGTAACTCGTCATCAAATAATATACTCACATGACTTGTTAAAAGTCAATTAATACAAGGATTTAATTAATTTGTATCACATACAAATAATTACGTTTTCTATTTGGGCATCATCCTATAGGTGTGACCTAAAGGGATCAGCTGATCACCGCCGTCACACGACAGTAATGTCAAACTCTAGTCAGCCAATCATTACCGATTAACGATGACCAGCTGACAAATAAATAAATAAATCCCTGATATTCCTTTTACGAGATTTAATATGTAAACGCACTCATTGTGGAGGACACTACTCCAACAATCTCCCACTTGTCTGACACAAGTGTGCGTTACCAATTCTCTTGTCCAATAATATCTCCCACTCAATGCAATATGTCTTTCAGGTCGTTCTTGCACGTGATCATATCATAAAGTGGTTTCCTCGATCAGGAGAATGACTGTCTGACCGGATAATCTACTATAGATATCATCCGAGCATGGCCACGCATTCACAGTCATCTCTCCTCGAGTGGCCTTGAGATAAAATATGACTTATAAGGACAATCCTGTTGACCTATTTAAAACTTGCCGCGCTCGTCAACATACCTGACGACATGACATCGATGCCCCTATGTGTCGAGAGAAGGAGCGAGCCAGCTTACATTTGTGTCATCAACAATGACGAGGAAAGCCATGTCGAACCTTGTTACCAAGGCATCCTTAACTACAAAACCAAAAACGAATTCCCTCCTAACTCTGACCTAAGAGGACAAAGAGCCATCTGTTTACTTGCATCACAATTCGTGATGAACCAAAATCAACTACACAAAAGAACACCCAAGGGATTCTCGTCCTTTGCATTGACCATCACAAAGCCAAAAAAGTCATGGGAGAGGTCCACGACGGGGAATGTGGCCCTCACATGAGCGCAATGATGCTTAATCGAAAATTCACGTGGCTAGGTTACTACTGGACCACCATGGAAGCCGATTGCCGTAACTACGTCAAACATTGCCACAATTATCTTCGCCAACATACAGCACATACCGCCATCCCTTTTGTACACCATGACACCACCCTGGCCTTTCTCAACCTGGGGCATCGACATCATCGGGAAAGTTAACCCGGTAGGCACCAAGGGGCATTGTTTCGTCCTCGTCGCCATCGACTATTTCACTAAATGGGTAGAAGCGCAGTCATATGCAGTCTTAACCTCCAAACAAGTAGCCAAGTTTATCCAAAACAACATCATCTGCAGATATGGGGTACCCCATGAAATCATCAGCATCAAGGCTCTCACTTCCGGGCGGAAACTCAGACCTTACTGGACAAATACAAGATCAAACGACATCAATCATCCCCTTACCGTCCTCAAACTAACGGAGCGGTAGAGGCAGCTAACAAAACTCTTGTCACCATTATCAAGAAAATGCAAGACAACTACCGCGATTGGCCGAGCAAACTCCCATTCACACTCTGGGGACACCGAATCTCCATTCGAACACTGACAGGCGCCACACCCTTCTACCTAGCATACGGCATGGAGGCGTTTCAACCGGTAGAGTTAGAGGTCCCTTCTTTACGTATCATGTTAGAGAGTCGAGTCCCTGAGGCGGAATGGACCCGTCAAAGGTACGAGCAACTCACTCTTCTAGACGAGCGGCGACTCAACGCCTTGCACAACGTCCAGATATACCAACGACGTATACAACGGGCATTCAACAAGAAGGTCAAACCCAGGAACATTAAGGAGGGCGACTTGGTCCTCAAGTCGGTCCGAGCGCTGCTACCTGTCGATCCGAGGGGGAAATTCAAACCCAACTGGGCCGGGCCATACCTGGTCAAGAAAATACTTTCGGGGGGCGCAGTGAGACTGAGTGACCTAGACAAGGAGGATTTTACAAACCCGACCAACCTAGACCAACTCAAGAAATACTACCCTTGAACCATAGCAACCAACGACCTGAGCCTAGTTCTACAACTAGCAACCACCTCAACCCTTTTCAAGTCAAGTTCCTCAACGCGTTCTGATTTGAAATTGCATGTTTTATCGAGTCTAAGTTGCGGCACCTTGGCCGTTTCGAATGTCCTTTGATCTATCAAAGGCAACATCCCTTTGCACTAAAATAAAAACCCCTGAACTACGAGCATGGTTTGATTTCACCATCCCCATAAAAAAAAACCCCACATACAAAAAAAATATCCCTATAAAAAAAAAGAGAAAAGGGAACAACATTCCTTTTTCCCCACAAAAAAATAGAAAAATAAGCTTTCCCCCTCCTCCCAAAAATCCCACTTTCCCAAGTGCAAATGTTTAGGACGATTCAAATCGAATTGCCTTTACAAAATAGATAGAAGAAACAAGCGTTCACAATTTTCGACACGAGTAATCCTCTTATTTAATTAATAATGGGAGGGATTAAAATTCCAACAACAAATAAAGCTCGACGAGTCTACAACTTGTCGAAGCTAAGGTATTGACTAAAACACCTCACATAATAAAACTAGCACAAAACACACAATACATAGCTAGTACAACATAATAAAAACTCACAACAATAATACAACATAATAATAAAGTGGGTAATGGAGGTCTTCACTCTTCCATTCTACCCTTGCCTTTTCCTTCGGGGTACATCTTCCTCTTGTTCTTCTTGTTGGCCCGCCTATCATGGATTTCCTCCTCGGAACGGATCCTCAACGGATCCAAGATGGCGACGGCCTCCGGTCTAGTGCAAGACCCCATGTTCGGCCCGAAACATGCCCATGCACGGCCCACCACATTTTTGGGACCCCGAGCTTCTCCTCTTCGGTGGTCTCATCACATCCGGGATAGCTCCATCAACATAATCCTCAAAGAAGGCACGGTTGGCCTTGCCAACCTCTTGATACTTCAAGTCAACAACCTTGTCCTTACAAGATTTGGACCTTTCCTTGTTTTCGCGTTTTACGAAATCCGACACGGTTTCCATGACGCAGTTTTAAACATACGGATTTTTCTTTCTTTTTTAAAAGGGGGGAAGGGCTAGTCGCCCCGATCCGCGACGGATCGTTTCCATGTCAGTCGAAATTCCAAAAAATTTTCGCTTTTTCGCAATTTTCCCAGCAAAAATAAAAATCAAAAATTGATAACACGACATCAGTTTTCCTCAAAATTCAAGCACTCACAAATCCGAGTCTTGACCTCACAAAAATCGAATCAAATATACTCGTAAAAATATTTTCTAAAATTCTTCCCTGACGGTTTGAGTTTGAATTTTTCGAGTTACAAATCAATTTCAATAATTTCGATGCAATTTAATTCACGACACGAGTTAATTGCTCAAATTTTCAAATCAATTCCTTTTGAAGTCCAAACGTGACGACTTGTCGCCGAATTTTCAAAATTCCAAAATTCAATTTTAACTGCGAATCACTGTGGTTAACTCTGTTTTCAGATGCTTGTTACGTGCATATGTGCTACCTGTTGCGTGTTTTCTACACTAACGATGCAGGAACTAGTGCGAAGCAAAAGGGGAATTAACAGCTGACAACGCTCCTCCGAAACACAACACAAAAATGCCAAAAATCACAAAATGAACCACAATCCAAAAACACATATATACAAACCGCCTCACGCAAAATACATCGACACACGTTTGATACAAACGGCTGACCATACAAACAGGATCCAGTACAGACATTTATCATACAGACACTGGCCTAAGACAACGAACTGGGGGCTATCCGCCACCTACCGAACTATGCACTCCCTATCCTTTCGCTCGGTAAAGAAAGGGAGCAACATGGGAAACAGAGGAGCAACAACGGAAGCATAGGTGGTTACCATGACAGTAATACCTCGTTCCTGCTCCACGACAAAAAGAAAAATGATGCCTGGCAGACTTCGGACGACACGACAACCAAGGATCGTAACTCAGCACGTCACCCCGACGTTGACCTCCAATCATCGGAATTCAAGAGCAAAAGGGGACCAGGACAACAGACGCTACCCCGATGTTGACCCCCAATCACCAAAACTCTACAACGATCAAAAGTGGCAACATGGGATAACACGCCCGTATTGAACCCCACTCATCGGACATCCAAACCTCAGCAGACAACGACCAATGATCGATACCCGATCATTGGCCGGGCAAAGGCCGCCAGGAAGAAACACAACCAAGCCTGTAACAAAAAACAGCCGCCTCCCCTCCTCTACGGAAGCATCCTCTACCACCACCTCGGCTCCAACAGCCGCCCCGGTCACTTCTGCTCCTCCGGGATCATCTTCCTCTTCCAAGGCCTCCACAACGGACCCCATAGGTCCCAAATGGTACCCTGCAATCAAAGACAAACAAAGAACGTCAGCCGAAATTTCGGCATTACGACGGCATAAATTGGACAAATCTAAAAAAAGAAACCTGCAAAGCAGAACAAGGGTAATCCGGCCCAAATCCAACCAAACAAACAAAACAATTCACAAAAAAACAAAAAACGCAAAAAAAACGACTCGCCCTTCTTTTCAAGCAAAAGACGAGTCAAAACAACCACAACAAAAAACGGCACCCCAAGAACCATGCAAGGTCCGCCAACAAATCAAAATACGTTCCCGATACAATGGGGTATTTCTCGACAACTCAAAGAGGCAATTTCTACGCCAATTTGAGCGCAAACCGGTCAAAATTCAAAATACGACCACGACGAGGCAACATGATCTTATCACGCCTCAAAGCGACCTAAACTACCAATAAGGTCCATTTTAAGGCAAACTGACTCAATTCAAGCTCAAACAGGCGCTTACTTTGTCAGACATAAGACCGTCACAAAAGGCAAAAATTCCAATTTTGCCCACAATACCCAACAAAGGTCCACAATGGCAAATACGGTCTTTCCTGACTACAATGCAACCTAGTGGGACCCACTATCCAAGCAAATAAACTTGGCATTGTGAAATGAGAGGGTTTCTTCGCCTCACTCACGTTTTTCGAGCATAAGGAGCGGGAACGGGGACCAAAATGCAAACTAAAAGCACCCCTATACTCCTAAACAGGTTTCTAACCTAATACAATCATCAATTTCACTCGAAATGGGCTCAATCAAAAATGTCCAAATCGATTTTCTAGGGTAAAATTTCGCCCTAAATCAATCTATCAAAAGACCAACAAATTCAAATGGATTCAAGAGGAAATACACACCTTGAGATGACATTGTTGATGATGGCACGAACGGAAGCAAGATAGAGACCAACAATGGTGATTTTTCTCGGGTTTTCAAGTTTGTGTGAGGAAGACGAAGAATGAATGACGAGCAAGCCATTCTCGCGTCTTTTACAGAAAAATAGGGAAACTCCCTTGACTCACCAGGTTGCTCGCGCCTCAGTGAGATGCTCCCTGCTCTTTAAGCGAAATGTTGGGCTTTGGCCCAATTTCCCATAACAAACATCAAATTTTCAATGACGACATTAAGGACTGTCATTTATTTTTCAAATACAACAACAAATAGGGAAATCAAAATTCACTATTTTCCTTCAAAATTCCAAACAAACGGCGTTTAAAACCGTCAATTTTTAAAATAATAATGAAAATTCAAATTCACTATTTTCCTTCAAATTTCAACGACGGCAATTAAAACCGTCAATTTTCAAAATAATAGTGAAAATTCAAATTCACTATTTTCCTTCAAATTTCAACGACAGCAATTAAAACCGTCAATTTTCAAAATAATAGTGAAAATTCAAATTCACTATTTCGTCAAATTTCAAACGACGGCAATTAAAACCGTCAATTTTCAAAATAATAGTGAAAATTCAAATTCACTATTTCGTCAAATTTCAAACGCTGGCAATTAAAACCGTCATTTTCAAAATAATAGTTGGAAATTAAATTCCACTATTTTCACCACACATGTCAACGGCGGCACATAAACCGTCACTTCAAACGTAATAGTGAAGATTCCAAATTCACTATTTCCTTCACATGTCAACGGCGACACATAAACAGTCACTTCAAACGTAATAGTGAAGATTCCAAATACACTATTTCCTTCACATGTCAACGGCGGCACATAAACCGTCACTTCAGACGTAATAGCGAAATTAAAAATTCGCTATTTCCTTAAAAAAATTCAAACAAACGGCGATTAAAACCGCCACTTCAAATTCAAAAAACGAATAGTGAAGATTCAAAATTCACTATTCCTTCAAAATGTCAACATGGGAGCTTCCTCGCGAGACCCGCTCATTTCAACAACATTGATAGTGAAATTCAAAATTCACCATTTCCATGGCGGCATCATGAGTCCGCTACCTTCAAAACAAGCCCATCCGATGCGGCTATTCTCACGGTCAATTAACCGACCTCCCCATGGCCGGTGAGCCTTACTACGCATCGCGGCTGGCAAGCCCTCATCATATACGCACCATGGCTGGCGAGCCTTACTACGCATCACGGCTGGCGAGCCCTCCTCATATACGCACCATGGCTGGCGAGCCTTACTACGCATCGCGGCTGGCGAGCCCTCCTCATGTACGCACGACAGCTGGCGAGCCTTTGTCCGCAAACACGCAAGGACGTATCCGAAGATGCCTCAGGTATGACTCCTTCTTATGGCTGGCGAGCCTTTGTACGTAGTCTAAAGGACTTTAAACGACCCGCACGGACAGTCGACAGACTCTAAACTGTTCCCGACGACTGGTCCTTGGCTCGTACCCTCGAGTCATCTTGACGTCGCCCTTCCCGACGGCAGGTCCTTGGCCCGAATACTTTCGATCCGCCTCGACGTCGCTTGGGTCTCCAGGTTTTAATCTTCGATTGACCTGGGGGCTCTACTTTGACTTTCGCCCTGTCCAAGCCTCAGTCAAAGTGGGGCTCAGAGATACCCGATCTCTGCTGAGACTCCAACAAACACCCGATGATTATCGGACTACAACATGTTTTGGAATCGCGGTGTTTGATCGACAGTTTGTGTACAACTTTACGTCGGAAAACTTAAAACGATTTCAAAAAAAACATTTCAAAACTTTTCAAAAGTACCTGGAGTGTTTAATGCATGATGACGGGGTCGCAATGACACTAACTAGAGTCAAAACAGACACCGGACCAAAAACCGACTAAAAAATTCAAATCCCGACTCCAACAACGAGTCAAACCGAGTCAACCACAAAAAACAAACCATTTCAAACCTTCTATACTAAGATTTCTCGGATTCATGAATGGTCAAGTACCAAACATGTGACTACAAATCCTAGGATAGAACAAATCATGATTGCACTTGTGTGAAAGCGACAAGACACCTCGAAGACGTGCGACATGGCCCGCGCCTCTTTGAGCAGCCTAGGTGGACACGTCGCTCGAAACTCACACAACCACTCATTTTCCTATAAATACCCCTCAAACGCCCCCATTTGAGAACTTATGCGAGTGTCCGCCCCCTCTTTTCTGTGACACCCTCATACTCCAAGTGCCTTACCAGGACAACTTAAGGTATAAGAACGTCACCATCTCGGTTACCCGAGGCAATGATAATCAAATGACAATGAAGAAACTTAATTTAAATAACAATATAGTTTAAAGTGATTACATGATCAAAACAAAAACTGTTAAACTGAAATATAAGGTTCTCAGACGGTCTAATGATAAAACTATCAAAGCTATAAAACATCGTCTGACACAGCGGAAGACTTCTAACTTACTCGATTGAGTTCCCCTTACTCGATCGAGTGCCACACATACTCGATCGAGTACCCATCAGACAGACTACTGTTTCGTATAAAAACATACTTACTCGATAGAGTAAGCCCCACTCGATGGAGTACCCATAGACATAGAAAACCATAGTATTACAGTCTTCCCTCCTTAAAAAGAACTTCGTCCCCGAAGTTCAACCCATACATAAAAACAAACATGCTAACTTGGTCAAGACATAACAACGCAACTAGGAACTCAAAACAAAACCCCAACCTATAGAACATGAACACCTAACACCAACTCCACCAACTATACCTATCTCCACAACACGACTCACGATATCGTATCAACTACATCATAGTCTCTCTCGACACCAACTCCAAACACTACCAATTACTATCCACAAACGCTGCTAGCCCCGTAACATATTATCCATTAGAAAATCCAATATCAAGATATTCATAAACATCAAACGGAATGTTACATTCTACCACCCTTAAAAGGAACTTCGTCCTCGAAGTTTACTCACACTCATAACATCACCATCCAACTGTCAACACTATCGAACTCATAAACACCATCATCCAACTCTCAACACTATCAAAATATTCTCCCATTCCTAAACATAGAACTACTACAAGCACGGTCATGACCTTTAATAAAATCCATCAAAACAAATATCCGTCCTTTATGCTACACCAACACTCTACTTCCAATTATACTACCATATGCACAACCATCAAAATCTCTTTTATCGCATCCTACTCTTCTTAAGATAAATGTTACGTCCTCGTAAATCACTAATACTAAATCCTAGCTATTTCTTCTCATTATCCCCATCACCACCGCATGTCAAATATAACCACCTATAATCTAAACACTCGCCATGCATATATCTAAGGCTCTCTTACTTAAACAATTCTTATACTTCAATTCACTCGTCACACCACCTAACCTATACCTCAAAATCTTTAGCTTTGATACCACTTTGTGACACCTCCATACTCTAAGTGCCTTACCAGGACAACTTAAGGTATAAGAACGTCACCATCTCGGTTACCCGAGGCAATGATAATCAAATGACAATGAAGAAACTTAATTTAAATAACAATATAGTTTAAAGTGATTACATGATCAAAACCAAAACTATTAAACTGAAATACAAGGTTCTCAGACAGTCTACTGATAAAACTATCAAAGCTATAAAACATCGTCTGACACAGCGGAAGACTTATAACTGCCACGTGATGACTCATCCCATCTATCCCATACGCGTCATATCATACCTGCTCAATAACTGCTCACCATCCTCATGGATCACCACAGTTTTTAAAACATTTAAACGGGGTCAGTACTAATTACACAATTAAAGCCACACTGAAACAATCATACAAACAACTCACACACAATCCCAGTCTCCATCTCCAATCACCTCATAACTGACTACACACTAAAGTGTGTAGCCCTCGCAGTACCCATCGCATCGGTACTCCTCCCGCGCTGATGGGGACGCGCCCGTTCCCACCTAAGCCCCGCTCATCTTCGTCGAGCGATAAACCCGTGTTCATTAATGTGCACATCCCTTCTGTGGCGGGTTCCACAGAAGGCGAATCAAGGGCGTGAAGCCACTCCCGCAAGTGACTCTACTCAGCTAGGGACGCACCCCGAAGAACACATACAGATAAACAATAATCATAACACCAAAATCAACAACCATCTGAATCAATCAACAATATACAATCACAACCGTCTGAATCAATCCACAATCACTAACTATAGCACAATCACCACACATATCATGTAATTAATACTGAGTAGGGAAAACCCTATCTGGATAGCAATCACCAAGATCGTCAGTATCAGCTAAACAGAATCGTTCTTCAACGAAATCATATCCTGTAAACATACAAACATACCATTACAATCTAACAACAACCATACTCCCCAAAACCCCCAAATAACCTAATTAGGGTTTTGAACAAACTCAACGAATCACTATAAAAATTATACAAGAATCTTACCTTTGACGCGACGAACTCAACGGTGTAAAGAACAAGACGATCCGACGATCCTAGCCCTTGGGATTTGTTAACAACGCGAATAAGGAGAACAACGTAACTCTTTTTCTCTCTTGAATTGTTTTAGAAAAGTGAAAATCAATTAAGAAAGGTGGCGGAAATCCTTTTATATTAATCACGCGTTATTAACAAAACCTGGCTAAAACAACCCTTAAAAGTAACTTAATCGATCGAGTAAGTAACTTACTCGATCGAGTTCCCCTTACTCGATTGAGTGCCACACATACTCGATCGAGTACCCATCAGACAGACTATTGTTTCGTATAAAAACATACTTACTCGACAGAGTAAGCCCCACTCGATGGAGTACCCATAGACATAGAAAACCATAGTATTACAGTCTTCCCTCCTAAAAAAGAACTTCATCCCCGAAGTTCAACCCATACATAAAAACAAACATGCTAACTTGGTCAAGACATAACAACGCAACTCGGAACTCAAAACAAAACCCCAACCTATAGAACATGAACACCTAACACCAACTCCACCAACTATACCTATCTCCACAACACGACTCACGATATCGTATCAACTACATCATAGTCTCTCTCGACACCAACTCCAAACACTACCAACTACTATCCACAAACGCTGCTAGCCCCGTAACATATTATCCATTAGAAAATCCAATATCAAGATATTCATAAACATCAAACGGAATGTTACATTCTACCACCCTTAAAAGGAACTTCGTCCTCGAAGTTTACTCACACTCATAACATCACCATCTACTATCCACAAACGCTGCTAGCCCCGTAACATATTATCCATTAGAAAATCCAATATCAAGATATTCATAAACATCAAACGGAATGTTACATTCTACCACCCTTAAAAGGAACTTCGTCCTCGAAGTTTACTCACACTCATAACATCACAATCCAACTGTCAACACTATCGAACTCATAAACACCATCATCCAACTCTCAACACTATCAAAATATTCTCCCATTCCTAAACATAGAACTACTACAAGCACGGTCATGACCTTTAATAAAATCCATCAAAACAAATATCCGTCCTTTATGCTACACCAACACTCTACTTCCAATTATACTACCATATGCACAACCATCAAAATCTCTTTTATCGCATCCTACTCTTCTTAAGATAAATGTTACGTCCTCGTAAATCACTAATACTAAATCCTAGCTATTTCTTCTCATTATCCCCATCACCACCGCATGTCAAATATAACCACCTATAATCTAAACACTTACCATGCATATATCTAAGGCTCTCTTACTTAAACAATTCTTATACTTCAATTCACTCGTCACACCACCTAACCTATACCTCAAAATCTTTAGCTTTGATACCACTTTGTGACACCCCCATACTCTAAGTGCCTTACCAGGACCACTTAAGGTATAAGAACGTCACCATCTCGGTTACCCGAGGCAATGATAATCAAATGACAATGAAGAAACTTAATTTAAATAACAATATAGTTTAAAGTGATTACATGATCAAAACCAAAACTATTAAACTGAAATACAAGGTTCTCGACAGTCTCCTGATAAAACTATCAAAGCTATAAAACATCGTCGACACGGCGGAAGACTTATAAGCGCCACGTGATGACTCATCCCAGGCTATCCCATACGCGTCATATCATACCTTTCAATAACTCGCTCACCATCCTCATGGATCACCACGATTTTAAAACATTTAAACGGGGTCAGTACTAATTACACAATTAAAGCCACACTGAAACAATCATACAAACAACTCACACACAATCCCAGTCTCCATCTCCAATCACCTCATAACTGACTACACACTAAAGTGTGTAGCCCTGCCAGAGTACCCATCGCATCAGGTACTCCTCGCCGCCAGTGGGGGACCGCAGCCGTTCCCACCTAAGCCCCGCTCATTTTCGTCGAGCGATAAACCCGTGTTCATTAATGTGCACATCCCTTCTGTGGCGGGTTCCACAGAAGGCGAATCAAGGGCGTGAAGCCACTCCCGCAAGTGACTCTACTCAGCTAGGGACGCACCCCGAAGAACACAGACAGATAAACAATAATCATAACACCAAAATCAACAACCATCTGAATTAATCAACAATATACAATCACAACCGTCAGAATCAATCAACAATCACTAACTATAGCACAATCACCACACATATCATGTAACTAATACTGAGTAGGGAAAACCCTACCTGGATAGCAATCACCAAGATCGTCAAGATCAGGTAAACAGAATCGTTCTTCAACGAAATCATATCCTATAAACATACAAACATACCATTACAATCTAACAACAACCATACTCCCCAAAACCCCCAAATAACCTAATTAAGGTTTTGAACAAACTCAACGAATCACTATAAAAATATACAAGAATCTTACCTTTGACACGACGAACTCAACGGTGTAAAGAATAAGACGATCCGACGATCCTAGCCCTTGGGATTTGTTAACAACGCGAATAAGGAGAACAATGTAACTCTTTTTCTCTCTTGAATTGTTTTAGAAAAGTGAAAACCGATTAAGAAAGGTGGCGGAAATCCTTTTATATTAATCACGCGTTATTAACAAAACCCGGCTAAAACAACCCGTAAAAGTAACTTAATCGATCGAGTAAGTAACTTACTCGATCGAGTTCCCCTTACTCGATCGAGTGCCACACATACTCGATCGAGTACCCATCGATGGACTCACTTGTTTCGTATAAAAACATACTTACTCGACAGAGTAAGCCCCACTCGATGGAGTACCCATAGACATAGAAAACCATAGTATTACAGTCTTCCCTCCTTAAAAAGAACTTCGTCCCCGAAGTTCAACCCATACATAAAAACAAACATGCTAACTTGGTCAAGACATAACAACGCAACTAGGAACTCAAAACAAAACCCCAACCTATAGAACATGAACACCTAACACCAACTCCACCAACTATACCTATCTCCACAACACGACTCACGATATCGTATCAACTACATCATAGTCTCTCTCGACACCAACTCCAAACACTACCAACTACTATCCACAAACGCTGCTAGCCCCGTAACATATTATCCATTAGAAAATCCAATATCAAGATATTCATAAACATCAAACGGAATGTTACATTCTACCACCCTTAAAAGGAACTTCGTCCTCGAAGTTTACTCACACTCATAACATCACCATCTACTATCCACAAACGCTGCTAGCCCCGTAACATATTATCCATTAGAAAATCCAATATCAAGATATTCATAAACATCAAACGGAATGTTACATTCTACCACCCTTAAAAGGAACTTCGTCCTCGAAGTTTACTCACACTCATAACATCACAATCCAACTCATCAACACTATCGAACTCATAAACACCATCATCCAACTCTCAACACTATCAAAATATTCTCCCATTCCTAAACATAGAACTACTACAAGCACGGTCATGACCTTTAATAAAATCCATCAAAACAAATATCCGTCCTTTATGCTACACTAACACTCTACTTCCAATTATACTACCATATGCACAACCATCAAAATCTCTTTTATCGCATCCTACTCTTCTTAAGATAAATGTTACGTCCTCGTAAATCACTAATACTAAATCCTAGCTATTTCTTCTCATTATCCCCATCACCACCGCATGTCAAATATAACCACCTATAATCTAAACACTCGCCATGCATATATCTAAGGCTCTCTTACTTAAACAATTCTTATACTTCAATTCACTCGTCACACCACCTAACCTATACCTCAAAATCTTTATCTCTGATACCACTTTGTGACACCCCCATACTCTAAGTGCCTTACCAGGACCACTTAAGGTATAAGAACGTCACCATCTCGGTTACCCGAGGCAATGATAATCAAATGACAATGAAGAAACTTAATTTAAATAACAATATAGTTTAAAGTGATTACATGATCAAAACCAAAACTATTAAACTGAAATACAAGGTTCTCAGACAGTCTACTGATAAAACTATCAAAGCTATAAAACATCGTCTGACACAGCGGAAGACTTATAACTGCCACGTGATGACTCATCCCAGCTATCCCATACGCGTCATATCATACCTGCTCAATAACTGCTCACCATCCTCGAATGGATCACCACAGTTTTTAAAACATTTAAACGGGGTCAGTACTAATTACACAATCAAAGCCACACTGAAATAATCATACAAACAACTCACACACAATCCCAGTCTCCATCTCCAATCACCTCATAACTGACTACACACTAAAGTGTGTAGCCCTGTCAGAGTACCCATCGCATCAGGTTCTCCTCGCCGCCAGTGGGGGACCGCAAACGTTCCCACCTAAGCCCCACTCATCTCCGTCGAGCGATAAACCCGTGTTCATTAATGTGCACATCCCTTCTGTGGCGGGTTCCACAGAAGTCGAATCAAGGGCGTGAAGCCACTCCCGCAAGTGACTCTACTCAGCT
The DNA here is from genome assembly GCF_048544455.1 of Silene latifolia. Taxonomy (NCBI): domain Eukaryota; kingdom Viridiplantae; phylum Streptophyta; class Magnoliopsida; order Caryophyllales; family Caryophyllaceae; genus Silene; species Silene latifolia. The sequence continues at coordinate 221,434,974 of NC_133537.1, read as the reverse complement.
AGGGACGCACCCCGAAGAACACAGACAGATAAACAATAATCATAACACCAAAATCAACAACCATCTGAATCAATCAACAATATACAATCACAACCGTCTGAATCAATCAACAATCACTAACTACAGCACAATCACCACACATATCATGTAACTAATACTGAGTAGGGAAAACCCTACCTGGATAGCAATCACCAAGATCGTCAGTATCAGCTAAACAGAATCGTTCTTCAACGAAATCATATCCTATAAACATACAAACATACCATTACAATCTAACAACAACAATACTCCCCAAAACCCCCAAATAACCTAATTAGGGTTTTGAACAAACTCAACGAATCACTATAAAAATTATACAAGAATCTTACCCTTGACGCGACGAACTCAACGGTGTAAAGAACAAGACGATCCGACGATCCTAGCCCTTGGGATTTGTTAACAACGCGAATAAGGAGAACAACGTAACTCTTTTTCTCTCTTGAATTGTTTTAGAAAAGTGAAAACCGATTAAGAAAGGTGGCGGAAATCCTTTTATATTAATCACGCGTTATTAACAAAACCCGGCTAAAACAACCCGTAAAAGTAACTTAATCGATCGAGTAAGTAACTTACTCGATCGAGTTTCCCTTACTCGATCGAGTGCCACACATACTCGATCGAGTACCCATCAGACAGACTACTGTTTCGTATAAAAACATACTTACTCGACAGAGTCAGCCTCACTCGATGGAGTACCCATAGACATAGAAAACCAAAGTATTACAGTCTTCCCTCCTTAAAAAGAACTTCGTCCCCGAAGTTCAACCCATACATAAAAACAAACATGCTAACTTGGTCAAGACATAACAACGCAACTAGGAACTCAAAACAAAACCCCAACCTATAGAACATGAACACCTAACACCAACTCCACCAACTATACCTATCTCCACAACACGAATCACGATATCGTATCAACTACATCATAGTCTCTCTCGACACCAACTCCAAACACTACCAACTACTATCCACAAACGCTGCTAGCCCCGTAACATATTATCCATTAGAAAATCCAATATCAAGATATTCATAAACATCAAACGGAATGTTACATTCTACCACCCTTAAAAGGAACTTCGTCCTCGAAGTTTACTCACACTCATAACATCACCATCCAACTGTCAACACTATCGAACTCATAAACACCATCATCCAACTCTCAACACTATCAAAATATTCTCCCATTCCTAAACATAGAACTACTACAAGCACGGTCATGACCTTTAATAAAATCCATCAAAACAAATATCCGTCCTTTATGCTACACCAACACTCTACTTCCAATTATACTACCATATGCACAACCATCAAAATCTCTTTTATCGCATCCTACTCTTCTTAAGATAAATGTTACGTCCTCGTAAATCACTAATACTAAATCCTAGCTATTTCTTCTCATTATCCCCATCACCACCGCATGTCAAATATAACCACCTATAATCTAAACACTCGCCATGCATATATCTAAGGCTCTCTTACTTAAACAATTCTTATACTTCAATTCACTCGTCACACCACCTAACCTATACCTCAAAATCTTTAGCTCTGATACCACTTTGTGACACCCCCATACTCTAAGTGCCTTACCAGGACCACTTAAGGTATAAGAACGTCACCATCTCGGTTACCCGAGGCAATGATAATCAAATGACAATGAAGAAACTTAATTTAAATAACAATATAGTTTAAAGTGATTACATGATCAAAACCAAAACTATTAAACTGAAATACAAGGTTCTCAGACAGTCTACTGATAAAACAATCAAAGCTATAAAACATCGTCTGACACAGCGGAAGACTTATAACTGCCACGTGATGACTCATCCCAGCTATCCCATACGCGTCATATCATACCTGCTCAATAACTGCTCACCATCCTCGAATGGATCACCACAGTTTTTAAAACATTTAAACGGGGTCAGTACTAATTACACAATCAAAGCCACACTGAAACAATCATACAAACAACTCACACACAATCCCAGTCTCCATCTCCAATCACCTCATAACTGACTATACACTAAAGTGTGTAGCCCTGTCAGAGTACCCATCGCATCAGGTACTCCTCGCCGCCAGTGGGGGACCGCAGCCGTTCCCACCTAAGCCCCGCTCATCTCCGTCGAGCGATAAACCCGTGTTCATTAATGTGCACATCCCTTCTGTGGAGGGTTCCACATAAGGCGAATCAAGGGCGTGAAGCCACTCCCGCAAGTGACTCCACTCAGCCAGGGACGCAACCCGAAGAACACAGACAGATAAACAATAATCATAACACCAAAATCAATAAACGTCTGAATCAATCAACAATATACAATCACAACCGTCTGAATCAATCAACAATCACTAACTACAGCACAATCACCACACATATTATGTAACTAATACTGAGTAGGGAAAACCCTACCTGGAAAGCAATCACCAAGATCGTCACAATCAGCTAAACAGAATCGTTCTTCAACGAAATCATCTCCTATAAACATACAAACATACCATTACAATCTAACATCAACCATAGTCCCCAAAACCCTCAAATTACCTAATTAGGGTTTTGAACAAACTCAACGAATCACTATAAAAATTATACAAGAATATTACCCTTGACGCGACGAACTCAACGGTGTAAAGAACAAGACGATCCGACGATCCTAACCCTTGGTATTTGTTAACAACGCGAATAAGGAGAACAACGTAACTCTTTTTCTCTCTTGAATTGTTATAGAAAAGTGAAAACTGATTAAGAAAGGTGGCGGAAATCCTTTTATATTAATCACGCGTTATTAACAAAACCCGGCTAAAACAACCCGTAAAAGTAACTTACTCGATCGAGTAAGTAACTTACTCGATCGAGTGCCACACATACTCGATCGAGTACCCATCAGACAGACTACTGTTTTGTATAAATACATACTTACTCGACAGAGTAAGCCCCACTCGATGGAGTATCCATAGAGATAGAAAACCGTATTATTACATTTTCTCCCTTAAAATTCTCGGCTCGACTTCTTTAGTCACAATTCGACGCGTATTTACGACGTACCGATCGTAAATAGAAGCCTTACCATTGTTTGGTACCGTCATCGTGCATTAAATCACTTGACCGACCACTTCAACCACTACACCATCACTAAACTTAATAAAACACTCTTTTTACTTACCAAAACGGTTTTAAACCGAGTATTTTCCGACCAAACGAGTTGTTACACTTACGTCGGTTTCTCGCCATAACCAAACACGTAAGTATGAGGGTGTAAAAATCCTTCTTTTATCATGTCTTTGCTTGTTTTATGACCATAACATGCTAAAACATGCATAAGACAATCCTAAACATAGGATAGGTGAGCCAAAACTGAGTTTTGGCCTGAGGCAGAAGCCCCTTGTTCTGCATAGAGGCCCGCGCCTCAATGAGGTGCCCAGGTCAGAACTCAACCGTGTTTGTTTTCGTCCTTCCCCATTAATCTATTTTCATACTTGTAATCGGTTTTTACCATTTTGAATGTTTTCAAACCCTTTTACTTATTTTTTTACAAATTTTAACCATAAAACATTTTTCACCTTTGGTTCTTAATACCATGACGGTTTAATCCGTGTTCCGGTGATAATATTTGGTTAATAACATTTAAAAGGTATTTTAAAGCCTTTTATTTCATTTCTTTACATTTTGAGAGGTATTTTAAAGCCTTTCATCATTTCTTTACATTTCCAAAATAAATGTATTAGTCACTAATACAAAGTCATCCTTGGTTCCACATACCATGCCGGATTTTAACCCGGGTACGATGATGAGTATCAACTAATTATATTCAAATGAACTTAAAACAATTAGTTCATAATTATTTTCAAAACTATTCTTGTCAAGCTTGCCAAGTCGAACCCGACACCGAATATCATCAAAATAATGATGATTATTCAAGTCTCGTTCCTCAAATCAACAAATACGGTCTAAACAACCCTTTCAAACCAAAACGGGTTCAAATACCCATTTTTCAACATGTTTTATAAACGTTTTTCAAATGGTCAGAACGCGTCTTAAACCGTTGACTGACCTGCGCCTAAACAGACCATTTCTTTCCTGTTTTCAAAACCAAGGGAGACCCCTTTGCATCGCCAACAGGCTCGCGCCTCATATGGCGCTTTGCTGTGCGGGGTCTCCCCTTCCAAAGATTAGTCTAGGACGATCCCGACTCTGGTTAACCCGGATATAGGACGGATAAGACGACTAATCATATTTGCGTAACACCTTACTAATACAAATGGATCACATTATGCACCATAAATCTAATACGGTAAATGGATGTTTAATTTCCGTCTTGCATGCAAATCAACCATTAATCCAACTCGACATCTTATACTTGATACTTGGATTAAATAAACCGACTTAGAAAGCTCTAACTTGTTAGGTTTAAATTATTGGATGCGCATTCATGCATTTAAACCGTCTTATCAGCTTTTGCATTCAACCAACCAAGATCGATCGATTGAGGCGCTACAAGGCGGGATTGGGTGTCTGATTAAAGGGCTTCCCAATACGTACCATCACCTCTTACTCATAAACTTTGGATAGTGGATGACCTTATCCAGGGCGTACGAGAGTCATTCTAGAGATAGGATGCTAAAGAGGGACGATTCCTTATCTTTAGTACCTATGTCAAACACTGCTTTGTGCTTCGTTTGACCGAGGTATAAAGTGGATTCGAACGGGTTCCAAGCATCCCACAAATGCTTGGTGGCGACTTCGAACATCTCTAATCGTTTCGAGACCCTTACCGAGACGAAATCGACTGATCTAAAATGATCCGGTCGAAAGCATTTTTACGCTGCCGAGCGTGGCTTTCAAAAGACCGCTGCACGTCCGTAGATAGACTGGGCTTGCAGGTGGGCCGATGTCCACACCTTGTCCCTTGAACATTTAAATATGACTCTAAGAAGGTCAACTCAAGGAGAGTGCACCTATCTTATTCATATCTCCCATTGATAGTGCCAGCAATGAAGCGTTCGGTGATTCGAATCACCGGATGTTGAATTGCGAAGGTATATCATTGTTTCAAGTGTATGAAGTCCCTCCCGGAGATAGCTCTCCAAATGCGGTCAACATTAAAGTCGGCGGGTTTCTCGGTGTTTTCCGTTGGCATAAGAAGACCAAAGATATTTGCAAATTGATCAAGGGTTAACCTATGGTCTCGATTTCATAGTCGGAATTCCATGCAAACAGTTCTCCGAGTATTTGTGACGATGCGGAGACTATACAAGAACTCTAGGGTAAGGCTAAGATAGGTTTCCTCATGGGCATATAATAGCTTTCCGAGACCCATTCCATCAAAGAACATTTCAGTTTGATACCCTATACCTAGGACCTCTAAAATATTGGTATCAATGAATTGAGTTGGTTCATAATGCTTACCTAGCAATGTGATGAATTTTTGGCGATGATCATTGGAAGTGAAGATCACTTCCGGGAAGTATTCGAGTTGCTCCACCCCTCCTATCATCACATTGTGATAGCCTCTTACCTCTCCTTGGGCGGATGAAGAAGTGCGCTTGCGCTTCTTGGGTGCGGTCTCAACGGCTTCTTGCCTTTTCCTCTTAGGTTCATCATTTTTGATTGAAAAAGCTAGGGTTTTTGGGTTGATTTTGTGATGGGGGTTTATGGGAGATGATGATGTGAAATTTAGGGTAGATAAGGTAAGGAAAATGAGGGATGGTGGGGGTGTTTATAAAGAAAAAGGAGTGGAGGATGAGAGGATAAGGGTCGGGCTCGGGCGGATTCCACGAGGTTTTCAGCTAAAATCAGGACGATCTGAGCGTCCCGCAGTGAAGACGAGCGTCTTCGAGGAGCAATCTGAGCGTCTTGTTAGGAGGACGTGCGGATTCTGAGTCAGGGATCTTGGCACTTTTGAGACTGGCTGGGTACGAGCGTTTCTTGCTTGAGACGAGCATCTCAAATGGGACGAGCGTCTTGCTAGGAATCCGAGCAGATTCTCTTCTAGCTAAAAACTATTTCCAAGTCCATACTCAAAACGAGCGTGTCGGGTCTAATACGAGCGTCTTTCCTTCGAGATGAACGTCTTCCAATGAATCCAAGCGGATTCTTAGTCAGCGCTGATTAGTGTTCAGGACAAGGTTCAGGACGAGCGTCCTACCCTCGGGACGAGCGTCTTGTGCCATCTTTCTCGATCCTTTCTTCTTTTCATTTAAAAATCGTTCCCTTGCACCCTTTTGTGATTCCTTCTTATCTTTTTCTGAAAATACTCTCAATAAATGGGTAAGAAACCCTCTCTCTCCACTCACATATAAGTAAATGCGAAATTATATACAATATTATATAATGTTATACAATGCAAAGATTATGGGAAGGAATATCTTACAATTAGTGGTTTGAGATAGGACTCCACCAAACTAGTTTAAATTGTCGGAATTCTTTTTCCATAGAGCTTAAGGCTCTCAGAAGAAGATCAAAGGCTTGTGAACAAGCCCCAAATAAGCATAAGTATGGTTTGATTAACTTTAAAATAAAGCTTGGCCAAGGAGTTTTGTCGTTCATTCACTTTTTCACCTTCCTCTTGGCACTTGATTATTTGCAATGCTTCAAACCAACAAGCCCAAGATTCTTGTCAATACGATGAATGAAGTATGGCTTATTTTCGTCCGGAGATTTCCATTTACCATCTTCTCCTTCAATTTTGGTGATGATGATAGCATTTTGGTTACTCAATCCTTCTAAAGTAGAAGGAGAATCCTCACAACATTGATGATCGGGTTCTTTAGAAGTTGAAATTGTGGGTGCCAAATCTCCACAAGCACGTTCATTTGCAAGTTTGTTCTTGAGCTTTCCACCAAGTACCCTTTATATGATGATTTGACTTTTTGGAGTAGGTCCACCATATCATCTCCAACAATCATAGGCTCTATGGTGGGTGCGAAAAGGTCTTCATGGTCAATAGGAAAGAGACATTCATCTTCCTCATGGAAGCATACCTCAAACTTCTCAAGGATGGGGTCCTTAAGTGAGGCAATATCACAACTCCATTCCTCTTCTTCATTCCATAAGTCCTTGCAAGACACATATTCCGCATAAGCTCCTTCCTTAGGCTTGTCATCATCGCTATCTTCATACGAATCATAAATGGGGGCTTCATCTTTCCTCAATTATCCTTCCTCCACCATCTCAATGTTCACATCAAAAGACACACCCTCGTGCTCACAAAGGCTAAGAACATTTGGCTTACTCAACCTCATGTCTTCTTCATCGAATACAACACTTTCTTACTCACAAGAGCTCAAAGGGATCGGCTCTTCCCACTTCTTATCAAAGGTAAATCATTCATGATCAATGTCTAAGGAATGGTGAGGAGAAGTTACCTGGGCTTCTTTTATTTGGGTAATTTGAATCTCCAATTCCTCACCAAGGGTAACAATGTCTTGAAGAACATTGTCCCTATTTTGGCTCTCCTCTAGCACTTGTTTGAAGAAATTTTGTTGGTCTCCCATCACTTGGAGAACCATACTTTGAATGTCAAATTCATGCTGATCTTCTTGTTGTGGGTGGGTGTGAAAGTGGTTATAGTGTGGCATTTGGAATTGGTTGTAAAGTGAGTTTTGGGTGGGTGGTTGTTGTGGATATTGGATGTGGTGATTTTGGTGGGAAAATTTGGGGTAGTAGTTAGGATTTTCATTGTATGAATAGTAAGGTAGGTTTGTGTTGGCTTGCTCCTCAAACTCCCCATACCCATATTCATACTCAAAAGATCCAACATATACTCCATATGTCAAGTCTTGAGCTATCATAGCTAAGACAAGAGAACAACTACAAGCATGGAAACTACACAAAAACGGTAAGAACAATCCTTGAGGAACAAGTTCCTCAAGGTTAAAGCAAAATTAAAATAGACAAACAAACAAGAACTTAATCACATAACACTGTCCCCGGCAACGGCGCCATTTTGATGGATAGTGTTGGTCGTCACATACCCAAACAAACACATTTATATTCTCAACAAACAACTACTTAGTGGTTAAGTCGAGGTCGATCCATGGGACGGTGTGCTTTGGGTTCTAAGTCTATCTATCTCAATTTGTGCTAGTGTCACAATTGTTGGGGTTTGTAGTTGTGTTCTAGACTAATGAAAGCAATAAAGTAAAACAAGCAATAAAACAAAAGGAAGGATGTAAACAAATGACTAAAAGTGCTAGGATATCATGGGTTCAAAGGGGATTCATGGGAGTAAATCATACAAACATGTTCTCAATTATAAGAAAGCACTTATTATTGTGATGGGATCGAGTTGGTGTATATCTTACAATCCCTAAGAAGGTTTGGGTCCCGGAGCCGAATTGATTAGATTGTACAACACCTACAAGTCGACTTAATCCTTCCTATTCAACTCTATGCATGGTCTAATGAGGCTCGAGTTGGTTTACGTCTTATAAGCCTCATTGAAAAGTGATGGGTGATGTCGTCGGGTCTCCCAATCAAAACACATTTATATTCTCAACAAACAACTAGTTAGTGGTAAGTCGAGGTCGATCCATGGAACGGTGTGCTTTGGGTTCTAAATCTATCTATCTTAATTTATGCTAGTGTCATAATTGATTTGGGGTTTGTAGTTGTGTTCTAGACTAATGCAAGCAATAAAGTAAAACAAGCAATAAAAGGGAGGATGTAAACAAATGATTAAAAGTAATAGGATATCATGGGTTCATAGGGGATTTATGAGAGTTGACCATACAAACATGTTCACAAAGTTGCAAGCAATTAATGTTGTAAAGGAACCGAGTTGGTTTATGTCTTACGGTTCTTAGGAAGAGTTGGGTCCCGGAGCCGAATCGATTAGATTGTACAACGCCTACAAGTCGACTTACTTTCCTCCTAATCACTTCTATGCATGGTGTAACAAGACTCGAGTTGGTTTATATCTTACAAGTCAAGTTGAGTAGATAAGAGATGGTTGTAAATGCAAGGATTCATAGGCTTAGCATTTCATCAAACATAACATGTTCATAGGTTGACATTACAACAAACTAGCAATTTAATTATGGAAACATATTGGATTAAGCATGATTATTCCCAATGTTTACCTCCCCTAATTACCCACTAGTCCTAGTTAAGAGGCTACTCACTCTTATCATGGAAAACATGTCATTAATGGTGTCAATCATTACAACAAGTATAAACATGATAAGAGCTTAAGGAAATAAACAATAAAGAGTAAAGAAAAAAGGAATTATACCAACTTGAGATGATCTAAATAATAAAGCAAGAATAAAAGAAGAGAACTTTGATTGATTGATGAAGGGTTGTCAATCCTCCAATAATAACCCAATAATCTTCAATTACCCAAAAGTAATAAGCTTGAACAATAATTAAGGAGAGATTAATGTGAAATTTGTGGAAAGATTAAAGAGTAATCTAATCTAATCTACTCCTAATCTATTCTAAGAGGATTTTCTAATGTGGAAGCCCCCTTTGATTATCATCAAATGGGGTATATATAGTAGTGCCTCATTAGGTTAACGAAGGCTAAATTAGTAATTAACTATTCTAAGTTCTAAGTAGGGAAATGCAAGTATTTTGGAGAGATAAGTATCCTTGCTGAAGACGCCATGGTCCACTCGTACACAAGGGTAGGTGTAGATACCCAGTATCTGCTGAGACTCCAACAAACACCCGATGATTATCGGACTACAACATGTTTTGGGATCGCAGCGTTTGATCGACAGTTTGTGTACAACTTTACTTCGGAAAACTTAAAACGATTTCGAAAACAAAACATTTCAAAACATTTCAAAAATACCTGGAGTGTTTAATGCACAACGACGGGGTCGCGATGACACTAACTAGAGTCAAAACCGACACCGAGCCAAAAACCGACTCGAAAATTCAAAATCCCGACTCCAACAACGAGTCAAACCGAGTCAACCACAAAAACAAAATATCTCAAAGCCTTCTATGCTAAGTTTTCCCGGATTCATGAATGGTCAAGTACCAAACATGTGACTACAAAACCTAGGATAGAACAAATCATGATTGCGTTTGTTGTGATAGTTACAACACAACTCGAAGTGCCGCGACGTGGCTCGCGCCTCTTTGAGCAGCCCAGGTGACCACGTCGCTCAAAAGTCACACAACCACTCATTCTCCTATAAATACCCCTCAAATGTCGCCCATTTGAGACTTACGCGAGTGTCCGCCCCCTCTTTTCTCCCTTAAAATTCTCGACTCGACTTCTAAAGTCACAATCCGACGCGTGTTTACGACCTACCGATCGTAAACACGAGCCTTACACATTGTTTGGTACCGTCATCGTGCATTAAACTACTTGTCCGACCACTTTGACCACTACACCATCACTAAACATTTAAAACAGTCTTTTACTTACCAAAACGGTTTTAAACCGAGTTTTTTCCGATCAAACAAGTTGTTACACTTACGTCGGTCACTCGCCATAACCAAACATGTAAGTATGAGGGTGTAAAAATCCTCTTTTATTATGTTTTCATTCGTTTCATGACTTTAACATGCTAAAACATGCATAACATGAACCAAAACATGGAATAAACGAGCCAAAACTGATTTTTGGTCTGAGGCAGAAGCCCCTTAGGTCGCCTACTGGCTCGCGCCTAAATGGGGTGCCTAGACCAGAGATCAACCGTGTTTGTTCTCGTCATTTCCCTTAATCCATTTATCATATTTGTAATCGGTTTTTACCATTTCAAGTATTTTCGAAACCTTTTTGTTTCATTTTACATGTTTTAACCATAAAGCATTTTTCACCCTTGGTTCTTTATACCATGACGGTTAAATCCGTGTTTCGGTGATAATATTTGGTTAATGACATTTAAAAGGTATTTTAAAGCCTTTTATTTCATTTCTTTACATTTTCAAAACAAACATATTAGTCACCAACACAAAGTCATCCTTGGTTATACATACCATGCCGGATTTTAACCCGGGTACGATGATGAGTACCGACTAATCACATTCAAAATGGACTTAAAACAATTAGTCCATAATCATTTTCAAAACTATTCATGTCAAGCTTGTCAAGACTGAACCCGACACCGAATATTATCAAACAATGATGATTATTCGAGTCTAGTTCTTCAAATCAACAAATGAGGTCTAAACGACCCTTTCAAATCAAACCGGGTTCAAATACCCATTTTTAACACGTTTTATAACGTTTTCTAAATAGTCAGAACACGGCATACAGCCGTTGGCTAACCTGCGCCTCAAGCAGGCCTTTTCTTTCTCATTTTCAAAACAAGAGGGAGGCCCCTTACACCGCCGGCTGGCTCGCGCCTCTTATAGTCGTCTGGTACAGGGCCTGTTCCCTTTCAGCATTAGTCTAGGACGATCCCGACTCCGGTTAACCCGGATATAGGACAGATCAGATGACTATTCAAACCATATTTGCCAAATGCCTTACTAAGACAAATGGATCATGTTATGCACCCTAAACCTAATACAGTAAATGGATGTTTAATTTTCGTCTTGCATGCAAATCAATCATTAATCCAACTCGACATCTTATACTTGATACTTGGATTAAATCAAACCGACTTAGAAAGCTCTCATATGTTAGGTTTAAAACATTGGATGCGCATTCATGCATTTAAACCGTTTTATCAACTTTTGCATTCAACCAACCAAGATCAATCAGTAGAGGCCGCTAAACGCGGGCGGGATTGGGTGTCTGATTAAAGGGCTTCCCAATACGTACCTTCACCTCTTACTCAGAAACTTTGGATAGTGGACGACCTTATCCAGGGCGTACGAGAGTCATTCTAGAGATAGGATTCTAAAGAGGGACGATTTCCTTATCATTAGTACCTATGTCAAAACGCTGCTTTGTGCTTCGATTTGACCGAGGTATAAAGTGGAACTCGAACGGGTTCCAGGCATCCCACAAATGCTTGGTGGTGACTCCGAACATCTCTAATCGTTTCGAGACCCTTACCGAGACGAAACCGACCGATCTAAAACGATCTGGTCGAAAGCACCTTTACGCCGCCGAGCGTGGCTTTGAAAAAGACCGCTGCCATTGTCCACAGATCGGCTGGGCATACGCAGGTGGGCCATGTCCACAGATTGGCGACTCCGCTGGGGATAACTAGGACACTTACGTCTTTGTGATCCCTAGATAGTGAGACTCGAACGAGGTCTTGGTTGGAATGCATTAATTGATATTACGGTCACGGTCGGGTTCCTTGTCCGGGCCCACAACCTAACCCTTTTCGACCAATTGGCTCGTCTCGTCGGCGTGAGTTATCTCATCCCCGCGGTTTGAATCCCGATTGAGTCAAGCATACCATTGACGTTACACATTTCCGTTTCGTCAAAGAGCTTTCATCACTTTCGAGCACGAGCCTAGGGCACCCTCCTTACACATTTTGTTTGGATTGGTATCCCTCTCGCAAATCGGGGTTTGATTGCTTGGTGTGTAACCCACCCTTTTAAGCCAAACCCGTGTCAGCATGATGCATAATATAATGAAACTGTGAGTGCTTATGTGCTACTTGATCATAAGTCCTTCCGTGTCATTTTGCAAACTTTCAAAATCACCTTTTACGCCGTTATAATGGCCATTTCAAACCTCGATCTTTCGCCGACCGTTGCACGCCTTTTTAGGCCGTCGTAATGACGATTTTCAAACTCGGTTTTGTATAACCATTTCAACCCGCCTTTCTAGTCCATCGTAATGACGATTTTCAAACTCGGTTTTGTATAACCATTTCAACCCGCCCTTCTAGGCCGTCGTAATGACGATTTTCAAACCCGGTTTTGTATAACCATTTCAAAACACCTTTTTACGCCGTTATAATCACCGCGTCTAGACACGAATTTTAACCCGTTTCGCGCCAACAATGGCTCTTTCAAACCCGAGAAAAGCACACACCTTTTTCTCGAGACACTTTCGGGATCCCGAGGACCATGCACCGTCCCCGAGACCTCTTCAAACATTTCAAACTCGATTTTCAAAACATACAATTTTGAATTTCAAAACCGTCTTGGGAAGCAACACACCGTTTTCCGAGCCGACTCAAACTCAAACCGTCTATTGCAAATAAACTTAAGACAACCCTTTTCAACTGATCAACTTGCGGAGATTTCTATCTTCGGAAGCCGCCCATTAAAGCGACAAATGAATCTTTTGAAAATTCCTATTTTCGAAAACTTCAGTCCACCATTCCAATTCCGCCTCGTGTCTATCGAGTCAAAGCAAACGTACTTATGGGTCTTTAATTATGAGTCGTCTCACCACGAGACCCGTCCAATGGCGTCACGCCGTCATGTTGGACTCGTGTCAAAGGTTCGGTCAAACACCATCACGTTATAAATCGAGTCAGTACCGAGGGACCACACATGGTCACCCCGTCTTGTTGAGTCGATCTTGGTCTCGTCCTCTATATTGTCTGCATTCAGTATTGGAACCGTGTCGGATTGAGTTGTAATGTGAGCCGTTTTTCTGCCTCAGAGCTATGGCCCCGTCTTCAGCTTCGTCCAACAACAACAATGATAACAACAGAGATGTCATAACTGATCAGCTAGCCAGCCTACTTACCGCTCTTAAGGTCACCCTGGATCGCGTCGAGACCCGTATCGACGCCCTGGAAAACAAGGAAGTTGGGGAAAATAATACCCCACGTCTGACTGAGACTGAGAAGAGGCTGAAACTTTTGGAAGAACAACTCCTAGCCCGGGGTAACAACATCCACCATGTAAATAACCGAAGGTTCGAACCTGTCGGGGACCAGTTACCCGACAACTTCACCCTGACTGATGTGCATAAGTTCAAGGGAGTGGAGGACCCACTCAACCACATCCGTGCTTTCAAAGACTACATGGCCATTAAGGGGGTCAAACAGGAACTTTTCACCAGGATTTTCCCATCCTCTTTAGAGCCAATTCCTCGCCAATGGTACTACTCCTTGGACCCGAAAAACCTTACCACTTGGGACGAAATCGCAGTTGAGTTTGCCAAACAATATGCCGACAATGTCGAGATCCAGGCCAACTGTGACACCCCTCGTTGAGGCAACTAAATATAACTAGTAAATCGTGGCGGAAACACGAGATTTTTTTTAAACTTTTAAGGCTTCTAGTGAAGTCCAACGCGAGGTATCACCAACACGATAGATAAGTTTAGATAGTTAAAGTTAAGTTTACAACACAAGTCTATTTATTGGGGAAAAGATATCCCACGAATGAACATGAGTCTAAAAGTAGGTGAGTTTATTAAAGTGATAGCTAAATAAGGTCCAAGGTAAGAACTCGCTAGCTCACACGGTCTTCCCCACTTAAGCTTCATCACCAACCTGTCATTCATAATAAATATGAAAGCCACGGTCGGTGGGGAGTAACTCGGGTTCTCCCCCACAAAATGTCAAAATACAAGTAATTAGGAATTTAATTAAACGAACAAGCATAAGAATAAATACTTACGGTAACAAGAGAATCATGATTAGTATACAAAATGCAATAAGAGTAGTTATGCATAAATGAGAGAGGAATAATTTGGTCAAACGGTCAAATATTGACTCGACTCAAACGTAAGACAATTTACAAAGTATAGACTCAAACAAGACAACCCTCAAGACTCCAACCTCTTGGTAGGACGACGATCATAATACGGTCCTAGTCTAAACCTGGATCCAGACTCTCGGGATGGGCGACACCCGATTCGACAAACGATACCAAATCGTATCCAAGACTCGAAACATGGCATGCACTCGTATCCAAAGGTCGAGTAACCTCTAATCGGAAACATGGCACGCACTCGTATCCAAAGGTCCGAAGAAAGGCGGAAGGATATCCTAATTCGGAAACATGGCACGCACTCGTACCAAAGGTCCAAAGAAGGAAAGATAACCCAATCCGGAAACATGGCTCACACTCGTGACCAAAGGTCCGAAAGGGGTAAATAGGGAAAGTCAAGTCGTCACACAATGTAAGTCGTCACACTTGGGTCACAAATACGAGTGGAAAAGATTGCACAAACATAACGTAAACAATTCATGTGAAGCATGCATAAGTATAAAGGTATAAGAAACATCAAGTACTCCCATGATAAAAGAGTCTCAACACATCATACACAAGCATTAGAACCAAAGTTAAGATGCATACCCAACAAGAAACTCAAAACCCAATCTATAACAACAAGTTTAGTACTCGACTACAACAAGGGTCAACTTCAAACGGTCATAACTTGAGTTCTATACATGATAATGAGGTGAAACCAGTTGGAGGTGATAGCTTATCCTCTTACGGTTCTAACGGTAGGTCATAAGCCTCAAACAAATAAGTAACGAAGAAGTTATGGCCATTTTAAGAAAACTGGTCCAGGCTGAGTGCGCAGCCTGCGCCGAGGTGCGCAGCCTGCGCCGAGATGCTGATTTGCGCGACACTACCAATTCACCTTCATCCCCAAATCATTTTTTTATCAAGCCATTACCATCTCAATTGCACCATATATTACCCAACCAACTTTATACAAGTATTAAGGGTGAAATCAAGCATAAAAGAGGGATTAAAACACAAGATTCGATTCAAATTCAAACAATTCCAAACTAACAACTTCATGACATAATTAAGCACAATTATTAAGCATGAATAAGACGGATTCTTTACTAATTCATCCATGTATACAAAAGACTAGAAACTCCTTCAAACCACCAAGAGAGATTCCACACAAAACTCAATCAACAACAAACAAGTAAAAACATGTAAAGAATCTAACTTTAACACACATGTGAACAAACTATAACATATATAAACACACAAATTGACATAATGTCGAGTAACCCATCACCGTTACCTTTTTGCACTTCAATCTTCTATTGAGTCGTCAATGATGTAGCTATCCTCCTCCGGGTCGTCCAAATTCTCCCCTAAACATAAAAATAAAGATATTAAGTCAAGAATCCACATCCTTGTAAGATGAGAATTTCGAAATAAAGGAAAAGATGACAACTTTCTTACTTAGAAAGAAGGGGAATGAGAAAAGGAAGAGAATGGCGCGAAAAGGAACAAGATTGGTGAAGAATTGAGTGAGATATGGTGATTTTAGGGTTGAGTGGAGATGGTTCAACAATGGTGGTGTGGTTGTTGGGAAATTTCAGAAATTAGGAGTGAGGAGGATGAAGTTGTGAGGGTTTAGTTGAAGTTTTGTGTAGAGAAAAGAGAAGGAAAAGGCCCATGAGTCATGATAAGCCCAATAACTCAAAATGAGTCGGTTTCCACTAGAATTTTCGTCTCAAGCCTACTATAACTCAAGACGGAGAATAATATTATTAGAATCTACACTATTATTATCGTTATATGACTATGACGATATTTTATAAAAATAGGCTTTAAATAATAATTATTTAATAAAAATTACTTAAAAGTTTATTTAAAATATAAGGAAAGGGCGGGGTGTTACAATCATCCCTCCTTTTAAAAAGTTTCGCCCTCGAAACTTGAAACGAAAAGGTATTACCTTAAGAAAACAAACTAGGGTACTTGACACGCATGGAAGCCTCCGGCTCCCAAGTCTCTTCTTCTACATCACCACACTTCCACAACACTTTCACCAAGGGCACCACTTTGCTCCTTAGCTTCTTCTCCTTCTTATCCAAGATACGAATCGGTCTCTCCTCAAAAGAAAGACTAGGCTCAAGCTCGGGAATTTCATTTTGCAACACATGACTAGGGTCGCTAATGTATTTCCTAAGTTGAGACACGTGGAAAACATCATGAACTTTACCCAAACTCGGGGGCAAATCCAATCTATAAGCCATGGCACCAATCCTTTTTATCACTTCATAAGGTCCAATGTACTTTGTACTCAACTTCCCTTTAACTCCGAACCTCTTTACTCCTTTCATCGGGGACACTTTCAAGAACACCTTATCTCCAACTTCAAACTCCAAGGGTCGACGGCGAACATCGGCATAAGATTTCTGTCGATCTTGGGCGGCTTTCATTCTTTCACGGATGAGCTTCACTTGATCAATCGTCTCGGCTAACTTGTCGGGTCCTAGGTCACGAACATCACTCGCTTGGTCCCAACAAATCGGACTACGGCATTTCCTTCCATAAAGGGCTTCATACGGGGCCATCTTGATAGAAGCGTGATAACTATTGTTGTAAGAAAATTCCACCAAAGGCAAGCTCTTCTCCCAACTAGAATGGAAGTCAAGGGCACAAGCACGCAACAAGTCTTCTAGAGTTTGAATCGTCCTCTCGGATTGTCCATCGGTAGCGGCATGAAAAGCGGTACTCATCAACAACTTACTACCCATAGCATCTTGCAAAGCTTTCCAAAATCTCGAACAAAAACGCGGGTCGCGATCCGAAATGATCTCCTTAGGAACACCATGGTAACGAACGATCTCATCAACATAAGCACTAGCAAGACGGTCTAAACTCCAAGTCTCTTTGATGGGAATGAACCTAGCACACTTGGTCAACCTATCCACCACCACCCATACGGCATCTTTTCCACCAACGGTCTTGGGCAAGGCCATCACAAAATCCATGGAAATGGACTCCCACTTCCATAAAGGAACATCCAACGGTTGTAGCAAACCACCGGGTCTCTTATGCTCAATCTTCACTTATTGACAAGTAAGACATCTTCCAACATAGGACACAATGTCACTCTTCATGTTAGGCCACCAAAACTGAAGCTTCAAATCTTTATACATCTTGTCTCCTCCGGGGTGAATCGAATAAGGGGATAGATGAGCTTCATCTAGAACTCTCTTCCTCAAATCAACGGCATCGGGTACGTACATGCGTCCTCGGTAACGAAGGTAACCTCTAGCATCAATCTCACAATCCTTTGCCTTCCCTTCAAAAAGCTTGGCTTGAAAACTTTTAAAGGTAGCATCGTCCACAAGGCTATCTAGAATCTCACGGTGAAGAACGGGCTCGGCAACCATAGCACCAAGATAATCAAAACCACTCTCCACAAGTTGCAAACTCAACTTACGAAACTCGGCACAAAGGTCGTCGGGGAGCACACGAATGGCACTCAAGGAATGAGTAGACTTCCTACTAAGGGCATCGGCAACCACATTTGCCTTCCCTTCATGATACAACAATTCCACGTCGTAATCATTCACCAATTCCAACCATCTTCGTTGTCTCATGTTCAAATCCTTTTGGGTGAAGATATACCTCAAACTCTTATGATCGGTGTAGATGCAGCAATGGACTCCAATGAGGTAGTGTCTCCACATCTTCAAAGCATGAACAATGGCGGCTAATTCCAAATCATGAGTGGGATAGTTCACCTCATGAGCTCTCAATTGTCGTGAAGCATAGGCAACAACTCTCCTATTTTGCATGAGAACACAACCCAAGCCCATCTTAGAGGCGTCGCAAAACACATCAAAATCAACTCCATCCTCGGGCAAGGTCAACACGGGAGCGGTAGTCAACCTCTTCTTCAACTCTTGGAATGCACCTTCACAAGCTTCGGTCCACACAAACTTGGTCTCTTTCTTCAAAAGTTGAGTCATCGGTCTAGCAAGCTTGGAAAAATCTTTCACAAAGCGACGGTAATAACCCGCCAAACCCAAGAAACTACGGATCTCACCAACATCGGTTGGACTCTTCCACTCAATCACGGCTTCAATCTTCGAAGGGTCTACCATAACACCATCCTTAGATATAACATGGCCTAGAAAGGACACCTTAGACAACCAAAATTCACACTTGGAGAATTTGGCAAACCACTTTTGGCGACGGAGGATCTCCAAAATGATACGAAGGTGATCGGCATGCTCTTCTTCGGACTTGGAAAAGATGAGGATATCGTCAATGAAGACCACAACACACTTGTCTAGGAACTCACTAAAGGTCCGGTTCATTTGGTCCATGAAGATAGAAGGGGCATTGGTTAAACCAAAGGGCATCACCTTAAACTCAAAGTGTCCATATCTTGTGCTAAAGGCGGTCTTAGGGATATCGGACTCACGAACGGGAATTTGATGATAACCGGATCTCAAATCAATCTTGGAAAAAGTAGAAGCACCTTTGAGTTGATCGAACAAATCTTCAATTCTTGGTAGAGGGTACTTGTTCTTGACGGTGACACGGTTAAGCTCACGGTAATCAATGCAAAGTCTCATGGATCCATCTTTCTTCTTCACAAAGAGAACGGGAGCACCCCAAGGTGAGGCACTAGGTCTAATGAATCCTTTCTCAATCATCTCATCAAGTTGCTTCCTCAACTCCTTCAACTCGGTTGGCGCCATACGGTACGGGGCTTTAGAAATCGGACCGGTTCCGGGTACAAGGTCGATAGAGAAATCAACATCACGCTCGGGAGGAATTCCGGGCAATTCTTCGGGAAAGACATCGGCGAACTCACAAACCACGGGCACTTCTTCAATCTTTGGTGAGGAAGGGGAGGTAGAAGTCACCACACAAAGAAAGATTTGGTAACCTTTCCTCCTCATACTCATCAACTTCAAAGCGGAGATCAACTTCACACCTTCTTGGGAACGGACTCCTCTATAGGACACACGAGTGCCTAGCGGACTCTTGAGGCAAATCTTTTGGTCTCGACACTCGAATCTTGCATCATACTTTGACAACCAATCCATACCCAAAATCACATCGAATTCCTGAAGGGAAAAACGAAGTAGGTTAGCGGGAAACAAGGTTTCCGATATAGAAATAGGAATGTCGGAGAAAGTGAGGGAGCAAGAGAACATTTCTCCGGAAGGTAAGGATATAGAAGTTTCCTCACTAGGAATGGGCTCAAGAGCTAGTTTTTCCGAGAACTTGGAAGATATAAAAGATAAAGATGCGCCGGTATCAAATAAAATGAGGCAAGGTTGATCAAAAATTGAGAACATACCCGTAATGATATCGGGATGAGCGGCGGCTTCGGCTCGACTCATGACAAAGATAGTTCCTCTTGGCCTAGCATTTGGAGTAGGAGCATCAGTCTTCTCGGGGCAATCGGCCATACGGTGTCCGGGCTTCTTACAATGAAAGCAAGTCAAGGGCTTGCCAAAGCATCCAACTCCGGGGTGTGGGGCTTGTCTACAATGGTAGCACTTACGGTCTTTCCCAAGCCTATTAGTTGAGGTGTGAGCTTGTCCTCTTGGTTCTTGAACTCTTGGTTCTTGTACTCTTGGTTCTTGTCCTCCATGGTCTTGTATCCTTGGTACAAACCTCCTCTTGTTGGCATAGTTTGGAGTAGAAGGCACAAATGGTCTCTTGCCATGAAAGTTAGAACGGTAAGAATGAGAAGAGGAGTGGGGTTTGGATTCTTCTTCAATGGCCTTCAAAGAGCTTTCGGCCCAAATGGCATCATCATAAACTTCCACAAAGGTAGTTGAGCTTCTTCTCACCATGCTTTCCACCTTAGGATTCAACTTGTTCTTGTAGAAGTAGACACGATCCTCTTCATCTTTCACGAACTTGGAGGCATAATGAGCAAGTTCATTAAACTTGTCGGTGTAGGCTTGAATTGATAGCTTCCCTTGCTTGAAGTCCATGAACTCCTTCAATCTTTGTTGTTTGAGCTCCTTAGGGTAGAAGCGAGTCTCCACAAGTGACTTGAAGCGGCTCCAATCAAAGTTGGGGTCTTGAGTAGCGGTAGGACCGGTCAAAGTCCACCACCTATCGGCTTCCTTCACAAGAAAGTGAGAGGCTAATCTCACCTTGTCCTCCTCTCGGGCATCAAAGAGAGAGAAGTTCTTCTCCATATCACGAAACCACTCCGATAGAGCAACGGGATCCACTTCACCACCATAGGTCCTAGCCTTGTTCCTTGCTAGTTGACTTGCAATCCATGCATAACTTCCTTGACGGTTAGCTTCATGAGGAGGGGGAGCGGGTTGAGCATTTTGTTGGTTAGCAAGCACTTGAGTGAGGGCTTGCATGATAGCATTTTCCACATTGGTCGCTCGTACCATCTTTTTGCACAAGAGCAAACAAGTTAGAACCTATCACAAAACATACACAAAAAGGCTACTAACTTAGGTCCTTAATTCTACCCATCTCTCATTCATTATTCAAGGTCAAGTAAGAATTTTAAGTTGGGGTACACGTGTGTGCGTCGGGAGCAATATAAGCTCTGATACCAACTGTGACACCCCTCGTTGAGGCAACTAAATATAACTAGTAAATCGTGGCGGAAACACGAGATTTTTTTTAAACTTTTAAGGCTTCTAGTGAAGTCCAACGCGAGGTATCACCAACACGATAGATAAGTTTAGATAGTTAAAGTTAAGTTTACAACACAAGTCTATTTATTGGGGAAAAGATATCCCACGAATGAACATGAGTCTAAAAGTAGGTGAGTTTATTAAAGTGATAGCTAAATAAGGTCCAAGGTAAGAACTCGCTAGCTCACACGGTCTTCCCCACTTAAGCTTCATCACCAACCTGTCATTCATAATAAATATGAAAGCCACAGTCAGTGGGGAGTAACTCAGGGTTCTCCCAGCCACAAAATGTCAAAATACAAGTAATTAGGAATTTAATTAAACGAACAAGCATAAGAATAAATACTTACGGTAACAAGAGAATCATGATTAGTATACAAAATGCAATAAGAGTAGTTATGCATAAATGAGAGAGGAATAATTTGGTCAAACGGTCAAATATTGACTCGACTCAAACGTAAGACAATTTACAAAGTATAGACTCAAACAAGACAACCCTCAAGACTCCAACCTCTTGGTAGGACGACGATCATAATACGGTCCTAGTCTAAACCGGATCCGGACTCTCGGGATGGGCGACACCCGATTCGACAAACGATACCAAATCGTATCCAAGACTCGAAACATGGCACGCACTCGTATCCAAAGGTCGAGTAACCTCTAATCGGAAACATGGCACGCACTCGTATCCAAAGGTCCGAAGAAAGGCGGAAGGATATCCTAATTCGGAAACATGGCACGCACTCGTACCAAAGGTCCAAAGAAGGAAAGATAACCCAATCCGGAAACATGGCTCACACTCGTGACCAAAGGTCCGAAAGGGGTAAATAGGGTAAGTCAAGTCATCACACAATGTAAGTCGTCACACTTGGGTCACAAATACGAGTGGAAAAGATTGCACAAACATAACGTAAACAATTCATGTGAAGCATGCATAAGTATAAAGGTATAAGAAACATCAAGTACTCCCATGATAAAAGAGTCTCAACACATCATACACAAGCATTAGAACCAAAGTTAAGATGCATACCCAACAAGAAACTCAAAACCCAATCTATAACAACAAGTTTAGTACTCGACTACAACAAGGGTCAACTTCAAACGGTCATAACTTGAGTTCTATACATGATAATGAGGTGAAACCAGTTGGAGGTAATAGCTTATCCTCTTACGGTTCTAACGGTAGGTCATAAGCCTCAAACAAATAAGTAACGAAGAAGTTATGGCCATTTTAAGAAAACTGGTCCAGGCTGAGTGCGCAGCTGCGCCGAGTGCGCAGCCTGCGCCGAGATGCTGATTTGCGCGACACTACCAATTCACCTTCATCCCCAAATCATTTTTTTATCAAGCCATTACCATCTCAATTGCACCATATATTACCCAACCAACTTTATACAAGTATTAAGGGTGAAATCAAGCATAAAAGAGGGATTAAAACACAAGATTCGATTCAAATTCAAACAATTCCAAACTAACAACTTCATGACATAATTAAGCACAATTATTAAGCATGAATAAGACGGATTCTTTACTAATTCATCCATGTATACAAAAGACTAGAAACTCCTTCAAACCACCAAGAGAGATTCCACACAAAACTCAATCAACAACAAACAAGTAAAAACATGTAAAGAATCTAACTTTAACACACATGTGAACAAACTATAACATATATAAACACACAAATTGACATAATGTCGAGTAACCCATCACCGTTACCTTTTTGCACTTCAATCTTCTATTGAGTCGTCAATGATGTAGCTATCCTCCTCCGGGTCGTCCAAATTCTCCCCTAAACATAAAAATAAAGATATTAAGTCAAGAATCCACATCCTTGTAAGATGAGAATTTCGAAATAAAGGAAAAGATGACAACTTTCTTACTTAGAAAGAAGGGGAATGAGAAAAGGAAGAGAATGGCGCGAAAAGGAACAAGATTGGTGAAGAATTGAGTGAGATATGGTGATTTTAGGGTTGAGTGGAGATGGTTCAACAATGGTGGTGTGGTTGTTGGGAAATTTCAGAAATTAGGAGTGAGGAGGATGAAGTTGTGAGGGTTTAGTTGAAGTTTTGTGTAGAGAAAAGAGAAGGAAAAGGCCCATGAGTCATGATAAGCCCAATAACTCAAAATGAGTCGGTTTCCACTAGAATTTTCGTCTCAAGCCTACTATAACTCAAGACGGAGAATAATATTATTAGAATCTACACTATTATTATCGTTATACGACTATGACGATATTTTATAAAAATAGGCTTTAAATAATAATTATTTAATAAAAATTACTTAAAAGTTTATTTAAAATATAAGGAAAGGGCGGGGTGTTACACCAACACCCGTACTCTCGAGGTGCTAACCCAAAACGACAAGGAGGGGTTCACTGAGTTCCTAACCCGTTGGAGGAGGGTGAGTACTCAGTTGGTTAGTAAGCCGAGTGAATCAACTCTGGTGGAAAAATTTGTCAACAACCTCCGCCCGGTTTATGCCAACTCGAGGTATCAAAATATCAAAACTTTTCAAGATCTCTGCAGATTACGGGACGCGTATTGAGGACGACCTCCGAAAGGGTGTCTTAGCAAAGACCACAGGCAGGGGTTATCAAGGATCCACCTCAACCGGATCTCGCCCTTACGGTCAGACAAACAAGATTGATGAGGTCAACCTCGTCGAACCATCTGCCAAGAAAATTGAACACCCCCAGAGAGTCTTCACCAACATAGGGTCAACTTATGCAAGTGCCCTGAAAAGGCTCATAGACCAAGGGAAGCTACAACCGATCGGGCCCACCCCGGACCCGGCTGACGCCAAGAAATCCCGATTTTGGAACCCCAACGCCTACTGCCAGTATCATCGAGGGAAAGGGCATGATACCGAAAATTGCTTCAAACTCAAGCACCTCATTCAAGACATGATTGAGAAAGGAGATTTGCCTATACCCCCACCAACTAAGCCAAACAACAAGACGAATCCTCTGGGAATTCACGCCATCTCTGACGATGAGCCAACCCTAGACTGCTCTAATCTCATCTTGCCAATTGACGATGAGGTGAATGTTCTGAAAAAGGACCCTTCAGATGGAGTGTTCGTATTCGGTCTTTGCCACTATGCTCACTATGTTTCAAAGACAAGTTGAGGAGGCCATTGCCGGCCTTTCGAGAGAATTACCCGACTCGACGACGCCTACCGTCGACTCATCTTCAATCCCCCGGCACCACGTCCTCGGGAGAATTCCCCAAGCATTCAAAACTACCCACCCCAGGATGGATTGCTCCCGCGACCGTTCTGGCATAGGCCCGACGAAAATCACCTTCAAAATAACCACCTTCACAAGAACTACCCTCAAAATAACTACCCTCACAAAAATCGCCCTCACAAAAATATTCCCCACAAGAACTACCCACCGAGGAATACCCCTCCAAGGTATCCTCGAGACCCTGAAATTAACGGCATATGGCGGGATGATGTTGAGGATATTTATGTCGTCCCAGGAAAGGAGAAGCGGACGAAGGAAATCGGACATCTCACCCGGTCCGGACGTCCCTATCAGAATCCGAGCAACCCAGCGGTCGTTCCAACAACGAATGACCAAATCGTCCCAGAGGTGGACGCTCAACCAAAGGCTCCCGAGAACTCAATCCTGAAACAGCTCCAGAAAGCAAAAGCCGAGATATCTATCTAGCAACTGATCGCAACGTCTTTTGAGCATCGGCAGGCCTTGCTGCAGGTCTTGGGAAAATTAACCGTGCCCTCCACCTCTTCCCCAGAAGAAATAGTGGCACACATAACAAGAGACGCCCCTGATCTGAGCAATCCGGTCGTCTTCTCCGACGAGGATATCCCCCTGTTCGGAGCCAACCATAACCTGGCCCTGTACATCACTATGCAATGCCTCCAAAAGAACATACCAATGGTCCTCGTGGATGACGGTTCCGCCGTGAATGTCATTCCTCTCAAAACTGCCCACAGGCTGGGTATTAAGGAATCTGATTTAATCCCAACAAATCAAGGAGTACGCGCCTACGACGGCACCCGTCGTAAGGTCCCAGGGCTTATCACTCTAGCCGTCGCAACCAGGCCACTAGAAAGACAAACCAGTTTCCAAGTGGTCGACATCGACGCATCCTTCAACATGCTCCTGGGACGTCCCTGAATTCACGCCATCAAGGCAGTCACATCAACGCTTCACCAAAAGATCAGGGTCCCCTTTAACGGGAAAACGATCACGATCCCCGCTTCCCCATCAAAGCGATCATGAGAAGAGGGGTAGCCTCCCAAGCCATTGAGGAGGACGACAATGAAATGTGGGGTTTCCAAGCCGTGAACGCCATAACTGATGAGCTAACAACCTCTGAATGTGACCCGTTCGCCAGCCTCACGATTAACCGTATCATGATGCGTCAGGGTTATTTCCCGGGTTTGCCGCTCAATCCGCTAAAGGACCCATTGCCTCCCTTGAAGCAGGCCAAGGTCCCCAATATTCCCTTGGACTCGGATACGGGCCTACTGACAAAGACATCCAGGAGATGAACCTCCTAATCCGAAAACGCAAGAAGCACGGAGTCATCCTCTGTCCCTACCACCTGACTCTTAACGGATACTTTGTCCCCGAGGGAGAGTCTGAACTCTACCACGGCTTTCCGGAGCCTATCTATGACTCTGCGGCGAAGGCTAGATACCCGGGAGTGGAAGTCTTCCAGGACTGCCACTTTATTCCCGACAACATCGAAGCTGCATCAACCGAGTCCAAACCGTCACCATGGCTCGACGGACAAGCTGTCACACTACTCTTTGGGGAAGATAACATCAAATGCCTCGACTATGAGGACATCATCAACATCGCCCTGAAAGACAATCAGTATGATCCAACCGCCTTGATCTCCGATACTGACCCGGAGAAAGCTACCCAGGGCTGGAGGAAAACCATCAAGTGGACCGATCACCAAGGCCGCATTCTCAAGATCACAACTGGAGAAGGCCCTATGTTCAAGAAGGAAAGTGAAGACGGATCTGAGTCTGAGTCTGAGTTGGAGTCAGAGTCTGTTATAGCTCCTAACACTCCAGTTGTCCCAGTCAAGGTCCCCTTCCCACTGTTTTATCACAAAGTCGTGGCTGATTTAGAGGCTGAGTCTGCTAAGGTCACCCCCACTCCAATGAAAGGTGACAACCTGGAGCCTGTTCCAGGGGCCACTTCCTCTGTCGTGTTGCCTCTGACTGACCACGAGATGTCTGTCCTTTCCGAGCTTTTCGCTCGTGTCAACTTAATGAACGCTAAGTTTGCTTATGACTCGTCTCATTTTAACTGCAATGCAATTCTGAATGATCATGAGGAATTTGACTTGAGTAACTACCCACCTCACTTAGCCAAAGAACTTGACAAACGGGAAACCAGAACCACCATCATTGAGGAAACCGAACCTATTAACGTAGGAACCGACAATACACCTCAAGAACTTAGGATAGGGACAACCCTGGACCCCTCGGAAAGACAACAGTTCATTGACCTCCTCCACGAATACAAGGACGTATTCTTCTGGTCTTACAGAGATATGCCTGGGATTGACAGAGAAATTGCAGAGCACCGGATACCCATCAAACCCGGAGCTAAACCTGTGAAACAGAAGCTACGCCGGATGCGTCCTGAGTGGGCCTTAAAAATCAAAGAAGAGGTGGACAAACAGTTCAAGGCTGGGTTCATCAAAGTGTCTGAATACTCGGACTGGGTGGCCAACATTGTGCCGATACCAAAGAAAGACGGACGAATTCGGGTTTGCGTCAACTTCAGGGATCTGAACAAGGCAAGTCCAAAAGACGACTTCCCTTTGCCGCATGTTGACATTCTAGTGGACAACACCGCCGAACATGCTCTCCTATCATTCATGGACGGGTATGCCGGGTACAACCAGATTAAAATGGCTGAGGAGGACTTGCACAAAACTGCGTTCACTACACAGTGAGGTACATATTGCTACACGGTCATGCCTTTCGGCCTCATCAACGCTGGAGCGACCTATCAAAGAACCGCTACCACTCTCCTACATGGTATGATGCACAAGGAGGTAGAGGTATATGTCGATGACATGATCGTCAAATCAAAAGAACGGGACAGCCACATCAATGCCCTTCGGAAATTCTTCGTTCGTCTGCGGAAATATAACATGAGACTAAATCCTCAGAAGTGTGCATTCGGTGTCACCTCCGGAAAAATCTTGGGACATGTCGTCAGCAAAAGAGGCATTGAGATTGATCCAACCAAGATCAAAGCCCTTCAACAAATGCCTCGGCCTAAGAACGAGAAGGAGATTCGGGGATTTCTCGGTCAGGTCCAGTACATCAGCCGGTTCATCGCCAAGCTCACTATGATTTGTGAACCGATATTCAAGAAGCTTCGCGCCTCCGATCACACCGATTGGGACGACGACTGCCAAAAGGCATTCGACAGGATAAAGGAAATCCTATCCAAACCTCCTGTTCTCATGCCACCTCAACCGGGGATTCCTCTGTCCTTGTACCTGACTGTTACTGACACAGCCATGGGTGCAATGCTAGCACAAACAGTTGGCAATGAGGAGCGAGCCATCTACTACATCAGCAAAAAGTTCATTGAGTACGAGACGCGGTATACCCAACTGGAAAAGACATGCCTTGCCCTAGTATGGTCAACAAAGAAGCTGCGACATTACATGCTCAGCTACTCGGTCCACATCTACTCCAAGATGGACCCAGTCAAATACATCTTCGAGAAACCCGTACTAAACGGAAGGCTGTCTAGGTGGACACTCATGCTGTCTGAATTCGATCTCAAGTTTGTACCTCTCAAGGTTATCAAGGGAAGAGCAGTCGCCGACTTCCTAGCAGAAAATCCCGTCAGCGAGGATCCAACGACCGACACATGGTCACTTCCTGACGAAGACATCCTTTGTGCCGACTCCGACGCATGGGACCTATACTTTGATGGTGCATCTAATCTGAGAGGCTTCGGGGTAGGAATCCTTCTAATATCACCAGAGGGAGAACACGTTCCGATCTCGGTCAAGCTAGACTTCGCCGTCACGAACAACGCCGCTGAATATGAAGCATGTCTCATCGGCCTACAAGCAGCCATCACACTTGGCATCAAAAGACTGAGGGTCCATGGCGATTCCTCACTCATCATCAATCAGGTATCCGGATCATGGAAAATCCGATCTGACAGCTTAACTCCCTACCGAGCAAAGATCAATCAAGAGGCCGAGTTCTTCGACCAAATCGACTACTTCTACTTGCCGCGAGAGGAAAATCAATTTGCTGATGCCCTGGCAAAACTTGCCGCGCTCGTCAACATACCTGACGACATGACATCGATGCCCCTATGTGTCGAAAGACGGAGCGAGCCAGCTCACATTTGTGCCATCATCAATGACGAGGAAAGCCATGATGAACCTTGGTACCAAGCCATCCTCAATTACAAAACCAAAAACGAATTCCCTCCCAACTCTGATCAAAGAGGACAAAGAGCCATCCGTTTACTTGCATCACAATTCGTGATAAACCAAAATCAACTCTATAAAAGAACACCCCAAGGAATTCTCCTTCTTTGCATTGACCACCACAAAGCCAAGAAAGTCATGGGAGAGGTTCACGACGGAGAATGTGGCCCTCACATGAGTGCAATGATGCTTACACGGAAAATCATGCGGCTAGGTTACTACTGGACAACCATGGAAGCCGATTGTCGTAACTACGTCAAACATTGCCGCAACTGCCAAATCTTCGCCAATATACAACATATACCACCATCCCTTTTATACACCATGACATCACCCTGGCCATTCTCAACCTGGGGCATCGACATCATCGGGAAAGTCAACCCGATAGGCACCAAGGGGCATTGCTTCGTCCTCGTCGCCATCGACTACTTCACCAAATGGATGGAAGCGCAGTCATATGCAGTCTTGACCGCCAAGCAAGTGGCCAAGTTCATTCAAAACAACATCATCTGTGGATATGGGGTACCCATGAAATCATCAGCGATCAAGGCTCTCACTTCCGGGCGGAAACTCAAGCTTTGCTGGACAAATACAAGATCAAACGACATCGATCATCCCCCTACCATCCCCAAACCAACGGAGCGGTGGAGGCAGCGGACAAAACTCTTGTTACCATCATCAAGAAAATGCAGGACAACTACCGCGATTGGCCGAGCAAACTCCCATTCGCACTCTGGGGATACCGAACCTCCATTCGAACACCGACAGGCGCCACACCCTTCTACCTAGCATACGGTATGGAGGCGGTTCAACCGGTAGAATTAGAGGTCCCATCTCTACGCATCCTACTGGAGAGTCAAGTCCCTGAGGCGAAATGGACCCGTCGAAGGTACGAACAACTCACTCTTCTAGACGAACGACGACTCAACGCTTTGCACAACGTCCAGCTATACCAACGACGTATACAACGGGCATTCAACAAGAAGGTCAAACCCCGAAACATCCAGGAGGGCGACTTGGTCCTCAAGTCAGTTCGAGCACCATTACCCATCGATCCGAGGGGAAAATTCAAACCCAACTGGGCCGGGCCATACCTGGTCAAGAAAATACTTTCGGGGGGGCGCAGTGAGACTGAGTGACCTAGATGGGGAGGACTTTACAAACCCAACCAACCTAGACCAACTCAAGAAATACTACCCTTGAACCCTATCAACAAACAACCTAGCCTAGTTTTACAACTAGCACCAACCTCAACCCTTTTCAAGTCAAGTTCCTCAATATGTTCTGATTTGAAATTGCATGTTTTATCGAGTCTAAGCTGCGGCACCTTGCCCGTTTCGAATGTCCTTTGATCCGTCAAAGGCAACGTCCATTTGCACTACAAAAACCAAACCCCTGAACTACGAGCATGGTTTGATTTCACCTCTTCAGGTGAATACGTAGGCAGTCCCTTTTATGCTTGAGGGATACAACCACAAAACCCAATTCAAATTCACAAAACATTTCGAACTACGATCATGGTTTGATTTCACCTTTTCAGGTGGTTAGGAAGGCAGTCTTTTCTTACACAAGAAGGATACAACCATCCCCACATACAAAAAATCCCATCAAAAAAAAGGAAAGGGAAAACTATTCCCTTTCTCTACAAAATACAAAATGAGCCTTTCTCCCTTTCCACAAAATACCACTTTCCCAAGTGCAATTGTTTAGGACGATTCAAATCGAATTGCCTTCACAAAATGGATGGAAGAAACAAGCGTTCACAACTTTCGACACGAGCAATCCTCTTATTTAATTAATAATGGGAGGGATTACAGTTTCAACAACAAATAAAGCTCGACGAGTCTACAACTCGTCAAAGCTAAGGTGTCCACTAACACACCTCACATAATAAAACTAGCACAAAACACACAACAACTAGCTAGTACAACATAATACAAACTCACAACAGTAATACAACATAATAATAAAGTGGGTAATGGAGGTCTTCACTCTTCCATTCTACCCTTGCCTTTTCCTTCGGGGTACATCTTCCCCTTGTTCTTTTTGTTGGCCCGCCTAGCATGGACTTCTTCCTCGGAACGGATCCTAAACGGATCTAAGACGGCGACGGCCTCCGGTCTAGCACAAGACCCAATGTTCGACCGAAGACGAGCCAATGCACGGCCTACCATACTCTTGGGGCCTGAGTTCCTCCTCTTCGGTGGTCTCATCACATCGGGAGTAGCTCCCTCAGCATACTCTTCAAAGAAGGCACGATTGGCCTTGCCATCCTCTCGGTACTTCAAGTCGACAACCTCGTCCTTACGGAATTTGGATCTCTCTTCCAAGGACGGAGCACGTGACCACTTGACATAAGCGGGAGTCACCCATGTCGTGGAAATGGGGTTTGGCACCTCCCAAAGTGGCCGAGTGGCCCACCACCTTTCAAAGAATTCCACAAGCTCGGAGTTCCGGAACACATTCTCTTGGACAAGAGTATCTTGAGCGGGCACCTTTTGTTGATGCCCCATTTGCCTCATAAGCCTTTCAGGATAAAGGAACGAAACAACCTTCAAACCAACCACCATCAAAGAACGAGGACTAGCACCCGAAGCAGGCAACCCCGTGAAGGACCTCAAGTGCCACCACGGCACCACCCAACGGATATGAGGACCACACTCCTCCGCCAACCTTGCGGCCCAATAGGCCTCGGTGGAAGCAAAACTATCCGGGTACAACTTCTTCCTCATAGTAAGGTGACGGAAGGAGTAAGAAGAAGGATTAACCGGAGGCTCTACATACCTTAGCCTCTCCAATAGCCACACTTGGAGGATCCTTGGCGATCCAAAAGAGGGAGCTTCTCCACAAGAGCCTTCCTTGTCCAAAGCTTGGATAATCTCTCCAAGCATCAACCACGATGGATCTCTACCACGCTCCATTTGCTCAATCACATGGATAAGGGTCATGCTACCATGGCATCTCGGCCCCTCCTTCTTCAAGACATCAACGAAGAGGTACACATGGACAAGGCAAAATGCAAGAGCCCTTCTTCTAGCCACCTCCGAGACATTAGCATCTAACCGATTCGAGAAGATGTTAATAAGAGCCAACATATCCACACCATGTGGAGCAAGAAGAAAGTTAACTTGGCTTGTTGATAAGCCCAACAAGGAACGGAATTTCTCCTTGCAGCACAATCGAGTCGGAGGAAGCACCGGAGTACAACCCGACCACCCACCAATGGCTCCAACTTCTTCGACGAGAGGACAAATCTCGCCCTTCGGGAAAACGAAAACATGATGTTTCGAATCCCAAAACCGAGAACATGCTTCAAGAAACGAAGGTTGCACCTTGACTTGACGAAGCACCAACAATTGACCAACTCCCATGCAATCGAGTTGATACTTCTCGGGAGGCGACAAATCCCGACACCATTGTCGCAAGGCGTTCTCGAAAGCATCCATGAAATATTTTTGTGGAAGAAGAAGAGGTTTTGTAGAGATGTTTTTGTGTTTCGGATGCTGAAACAATGAAGCGCAAACGTCCCTATTTATACAAAATTATCAGCGCATTTTTCAGAAAAAGAGGAGAGCTGGCTTCCATCGCCAAGACGCTCGCGCCTCTTTGAGGCTTCTCCAGGATTCCCGCTGTTGACTTGTCTCTTTTAACATGTGTTTTCTCCTGACACCTCAAACCTCCCGCCAGGAACCTCGCGCCTCTTCGGGATGATCCGGGAAATTTTGTGTTTTTTCACACTCACATTTCCTTGTTTTCGCGTTTTACGAAATCCGACCCGGTTTCCATGACGCAGCTTTAAACATACGGATTTTTCTTTCTTTTTTTAAGGGGGGAAGGGCTAGTCGCCCCGATCTGCGACGGATCGTTTCCATGTCAGTCGAAATCCCGAAAATTTTTCGCTTTTTCGCAAAACAAAAATCAAAATCGAAAATTGATAACACGACATCAATTTTCCTCCCAAATTCAAGCACTCACAAATTCGAGTCTTGACATCAAAAGCCAAATATACTCGCAAAAATCCTTTTCTAAAAATTCTTTCCTGACGGTATGAGTTTGAATTTTTCGAGTCATTTTCAAAATTTCGATGCAATTTAATTCACGACACGAGTTAATTGCCCAAATTTTCAAATCAATTCCTTTTGAATTCCAAACGTGGCGATTTTGCCACGGAATTTTCAAAAATCCATTTTCAAAATTTCAATTTTAACTTCAAGTCATCTTGGTTAATTTTGATTTTCGAATGCTTTACGCGATCAAATGCTTCTACGTGTTTATATGCTATCTCATTTGCTGTTTTCTACACTAACGATGCAGAACCGTGCAAAGCAAAAGGAGAGTCGGCAGCCAACAACGCTCCTCCGAAACACAACACACAAAAAAGAAGCCAAAAATCACTAAACAAACCACAATCCAAAAACACATATATACAAACCGCCTCACGCAAAATGTAAATATGTACAGACAAGAGTCCAAGACACGGACAAACTACAACAACCACTCGACGTCTCCCGTCGGACCAGTCCTGGTCTCACTAGGAGTCGCCGCCAACGCAGACACCACCACCACCTCTCGGACTCCCTCTCCCGGGAACTCTCCAAATATCTCACGCTCCATCCCGACGTGAAGCTCCTCCGCTGCAGCCCAATCGAGCCTTCGAGAGGCAATCTCCGCGTCTCGACTCCGCAGGCTCGTCCTCGTGATGCCTCAACTCCCCGGTCTCGACGGGTAATCCCCAACCCCTGGGCCTCGATCATTGACTGGCCGCCTCCCACTCAAGACGGACCCGAGCAAGCTCCACCGGATCCGCCGTGCCCCGCTAAACACAATAACGGATCCTCAAGATCTAAAAACGTTAAATACAACACCAAATATACAAGAACAACACACAAAACGTGCACGAGAAAGCCGAGCCTCGCTCGTAGCCGTCACTAGCCGCGCCCTCCGTTAGCCATCTCACAAGTTACGTGACTAACGTCGTCACCTACAAAACAAAAATGTCCTTCAAAACAATGTAAGGCAAAGTATAAATGGAGAAAATGTTCAAGACAGGAACTCACCCTCAGAACACTCAACCTCCACTCCATGCCAGCATCGGCCACCTCGGCCACCGCAGGATCCGGTAAGCGCAACTGAAGCTCCTCGCCACTCGGCCCCTGAAAAGTGGTCTCCGTCGGGAAAGTCAGGGAGTCCTCATCGTCGGGTCGACTCCTGCCATTTGGATCCACATCAAAAATGACGAACCCTCCTATCAAGGGAGGCAATAAAAACAAAGAAAAGAGGAAAGCATACCTCGACCGGGTACCAAGCGAGCCTCGACAACCGGAAGGTGTCGTAGTCGGCGTCCCGCAGCAACAGCTCCTCACCTCCTCGACCGTGAAGGTGCTCCTCAACCTCATCAGCAGTCGACTTCTGGAACAACACCCCAGGCGGGTCAACCGGCACGACGAAATTTTCGGTAAGGCACTGGCGAACTAGGCGCTCGCCCAAGTACCAAACAGGCTCAATCGCCGTCCCTAAGTACAGGCGCAGGGAGCTGCGAGGTCGCAAACACTCCGTGACGGCAGCCGGCACACCCGTGTAGTGCTCCCAAGGCCGCCCAACAAACTGCATTCGAAACCAAGCTACTCAGCTAACTGGGGGCTTCCTAAGCTACCTAGTCTTCCTATCTCTAGCTACTGCTATAAAAGAGAAGGGAAGGCAGAAAACTCACATCAGCAACCCGAAGCTTGTTCACGCGACGCCTGCAGTCCTCGTAAGTCGACTTCTTCCGACCAACCGTCCAACCCCTCAAAGCAGGGTAAGCCGAGGGAACACCATCTGTAGTCCCCGGACGCAGAGGAGTGAAGTAAGCATACAACCAAGCCTATAATCAAACACAACAAACACAAATTAGCCAATTTTCTCAAAAATTGCCAAAATCAAAATCAAAATAAAAAAAAAACCACCAAAAAAAAACTCGTACCTCAAGAATGAGGCCGGGACCAACCAGAGCAGGAGCACTACCCGCTCCCACTGTCTCCGGACGCACCGCCGCGTGCAAGTACCGGGTGAAACTCGCCAAGGTCGGCGTAACCCAGTCAAACCGACCCAAAGCGTCAAGGTCGGCAAGAAGAGGAAGCACCTTGGTCGACAAGCGCTCGCCCTTGTCGCCAAAGTACGTGGCACCCATGAAGTACCACAACCACAGCCGCGCCTCCCTCGCGTCGGCCTCAGCCTCTGCTTCCGGGCTCGCCAAGGGCGCCGGAACAACACCTGCCACCCTCTCAGTGAAGTGGTCCTTCACGTAGGAACTCGCAATCAGGTACGGAGTGACGTCGGAAGGCTCCGGCAAAGCAGTACCAATCAAAGCAGTGACCGCAGGAGAGGACACTCTCTCCGGATTCGCGGTAAACTCAATGGGCAGCTCGCCACAAGGAAGGCCGGACACCATGGCAAAGTCCTCTTTAGTCACACCGACCTCCCCAAACTCCATGTGGAACGACGACGTCGTGTCCCAGTACCGGTCCAACATGGCGCGGATCAAACACGGTTCGACCTAATCGAGGACCCATGAATGTCCCGCCAAGCGGCCACCAACGGCCCAAACGCCGACCTCTCTATCAACGCTCTCGACCCGGCTCGAAGAACGTCGTAGAGGCCCAAACAGGTAGAAAAGCCCGAGAAAGTCCTCATGGTGCCGATCTCCTGAAATCAAAAACAAACAAACGTCAGAACGCCTGTTTAGGCTCGACACTTCAAAAATGAATGACAAATTTCAACCGGGGAACGTGACTCACCATGCCCTCGTGAGCACGGTAGGAAAGGTGTCGGTCCAGATCAAACAATCGGCTATCGTCAAAACCCTCGGCCCACTCTGGCGCCGCCCGTAAAAGCAACCCCCGCGGGGCCGTAACTCGCCTGGCTCTGAAACTCGCGACGTCAGCATCATCCTGGACTGTCTCCGCTCTCCGCTTCTTATGGCCACGAGACTCAACGTGGTGGACAGGGCCCAAATCAACGACCCTGTTGACGTCCCGCAACGTCCGCCTAGTCCCCCGAGGACGTCGCTCCCTCGAAGTAACCCTCCTCCCGGAGGTACCTGCCTCAGCCCCAGTCTGAGCTCTACCAGCACTAACAGCCCCAACAACGGGCTCTACACGCTCCCCAACGGCCCCTGAGGCCCCAGCAGTCTGCTCAGGAGGTCTCTCCTCCTCAGTAACGTCCTCCACGACAACGGCAGGCGTGCTAACCGGAGTACTACCCGGGGCCGGCCCGAACAACTCCTCGAAAGTCGCAGCTATGAACCCGGCCTGCTCCGAACAGTCTCCTGCAAACAAAAAACGTTAGCCCAAATTTCGGCATTACGACGGCATGAAATGGATAAATCCAAAAACAACAACAACAACCTGCAATACAAAAAACAAGGGGCAATCCCGCCCCAAACCATTCACAAAAAACAACACAAAACGACTCGCCCCTCTTTTCAAGCAAAAGACGAGTCAAAACAACAAAAACGGCATTTCAAGACCCATACAAGGCCTGCTAACAACCCAAAATACATGCCCGACACAATGGGGATTTTTCTACGGTTCAAAAAGGCAATTCATACGCTAATTTGAGCCTGAGCCGGTCAAAAATTCAAAAACGACCGCCAAAAAGGCAAACGTGATTTTATCGCGCTCCAAGGTGACCTAAAATACCAATAAGGTCCATTTCAAGGCAGACTGAATTAATTCAAGCCCAAACAAGCGCTTATTTTGTCAGACATAAGACCGTTGCAAAAGGCAAAAATCCAATTTTGCCCACAAACATCTAATGAAGGTCCTTAAATGGAAAACACGGGTTTTCCCAACTACAAAGCAACCTAGTGGGACCCACTACCCAAGCAAATAAACTTGGCATTGTGAAATGAGACGGTTTCTCGCCTCAATCACGTTTTCGAGCATAGGGAGCGGGAACGGGGACCAAAATGCAAACTAAAAGCACCCCTATACTCCTAAGCAAGTTTCTAACCTAATGCAAACATCAATTTTACTCGAAATTGGCTCAAGCAAAAACGCCCAATTCGATTTTTAGGGCAAAATCAGCCCTAATTCAATCTAGCTAACAATCAACAAATTTGAAAGGATTCAAGAGGAAATACTTACCTTGAGATGACATCTGTTGACAATGGCACAGATGAAAGCAAGCTTGAAGGTCCGTCAATGGCGATTTTGGGCGAATTTTCGAGGTTGAGGATGAATGTTCATCCGCAACTCAACCTCGCGTCTTTTTAACAAAAAATAGGGAAGCCGGCTTGCATCGCCAGGTGGCTCGCGCCTAAACCAGGCCTCCCCTTTCTTTTTCAGCGAAATTTGGGCTTTGGCCCAATCTCCCACGACAGACTTCAAAATTTTCGTTGACGATATTAAATAGTCATTTCCTCGAAAACAAACAAAAACAAATAGTGAAAGTTTAAAACTCGCTATTTTCAAGCAAACGGCGGCACATAAACCGTCACTTCAATCAATAGTGAAAATTCCAAATTCACTATTTCTTTCAAAAGTCAACGGCGGCACATAAACCGTCACTTCAATGAATAGTGAAGATTCCAAATTCACTATTTCCATCAAATGTCAACGGCGGCACATAAACCGTCACTTCAATCAATAGTGAAAATTCCAAATTCACTATTTCTTTCAAAAGTCAACGGCGGCACATAAACCGTCACTTCAATCAATAGTGAAGATTCCAAATTCACTATTTCCATCAAATGTCAACGGCGGCACATAAACCGTCACTTCAATCAATAGTGAAAATTCCAAATTCACTATTTCTTTCAAAAGTCAACGGCGGCACATAAACCGTCACTTCAATCAATAGTGAAGATTCCAAATTCACTATTTCCATCAAATGTAAACGGCGGCACATAAACCGTCACTTCAAATGCTATAGCAGATTTAAAATTTGCTATTTTCTTTCAAAATTAAGACAAACGGCGATCAAAACCGCCAGTACAAATTCCAAACCGAATGGTGAAAATTCCAAATTCACTATTCCCTCAAATGGCAGCAGGGGGGCTTCCTCGCGGAACCCGCTCATTCCAAAAGCAGTGATAGTGAGAATCCATACTCACTATTTCCCCTGCGACATCACGAGTTCGCTACTTCCAAAACAAGCCCATTTGACGCAGCTGTTCCCATGGTCCATTAACCGACCTTTACCTTGGCTGGCGAGCCTTTGTCCGCACCCTTTCAAGGACACATCCCGAAGATGCCTCGGGTACATTTCTTTACCCTTTCAAGGACACATCCCACAGATCCCGAAGATACCTCAGGTACATTTCCCTACCTTTTCAAGGACAGATCCCGAAGATGCCTCGGGTACATTTCCTTACCTTTTTCAAGGACACATCCCGAAGATGCCTCGGGTACATTTCCTTACCGCGGCTGGCGAGCCTTACAACGCACCGCGGCTGGCGAGCCTTACAACGCACCGCGGTTGGCGAGCCTTACAATGCACCGCAGCTGGCGAGCCTTACAACGCACCATGGCTGGCGAGCCCTCCTCATATACGCACCACAGCTGGCGAGCATTTATCCGCAACCATGCAAGGACATATCCGAAGATGCCTCAGGTATGACTCCTTCTTATGGCTGGCGAGCCTTTGCACGTAGTCTAACGGACTTTAAACGACCCGCACGGATAGTCGACAGACTCTAAACTGTTACCGACGACAGGTCCTGGACTCTTACCCTCGAGTCGCCTTGGCGTCGCCCTTCCCGACGACAGTTCTTTGGCCCGAATCCTTTCGAGCCGCCTCGACGTCGCTTGGGTCTTCGGGTTGTAATCTTCGATTGACCTGGGGACTCTACTTTGACTTTCGCCCTGTCCAAGCCTCAGTCAAAGTGGGGGCTCAGAGATACCCAAGATTCTGCTTGAGACTCCAACAAACACCCGATGATTTTCGGACTACAACATGTTTTGGGATCGCAGCATTTGATCGACAGTTTGTGTACAACTTTACGTCGGAAAACTTAAAACGATTTCGAAAACAAAACATTTCAAAAATACCTGGAGTGTTTAATGCACAACGACGGGGTCGCGATGACACTAACTAGAGTCAAAACCGACACCGAGCCAAAAACCGACTCGAAAATTCAAAATCCCGACTCCAACAACGAGTCAAACCGAGTCAACCACAAAAAAAAAATATCTCAAAGCCTTCTATACTAAGTTTTCCTGGATTTATGAATGGTCAATTACCAAACATGTGACTACAAAACCTAGGATAAAACAAATCATGATTGCGTTTGTTGTGATAGTGACAACACAACTTGAAGTGCCGCGACGTGGCTCGCGCCTCTTTGAGCAGCCCAGGTGGCCACGTCACTCAAAACTCACACAACCACTCATTCTCCTATAAATACCCCTCAAATGTCGCCCATTTGAGACTACGCGAGTGTCCGCCCCCTTTTTTCTCCCTTAAAATTCTCGACTCGACTTCTAAAGTCACAATCCGACGCGTGTTTACGACCTACCGATCGTAAACATGAGCCTTACACATTGTTTGGTACCGTCATCGTGCATTAAACTACTTGTCCGACCACTTTGACCACTACACCATCACTAAACATTTAAAACACTCTTTTACTTACCAAAACGGTTTTAAACCGAGTTTTTTCCGATCAAACAAGTTGTTACACTTATGTCGGTCACTCGCCATAACCAAACATGTAAGTATGAGGGTGTAAAAATCCTCTTTTATTATGTTTTCATTCGTTTCATGACTTTAACATGCTAAAACATGCATAACATGAACCAAAACATGGAATAAACGAGCCAAAACTGATTTTTGGTCTGAGGCTGAAGCCCCTTAGGTCAACTACTGGCTTGTGCCTAAATGGGGTGCCCAGACCAGAGATCAACCGTGTTTGTTCTTGTCATTTCCCTTAATCCATTTTTCATATTTGTAATCGGTTTTTACCATTTCAAGTATTTTCGAAACCTTTTTGTTTCATTTTACATGTTTTAACCATAAAGCATTTTTCACCCTTGGTTCTTTATACCATGACGGTAAAATCCGTGTTTCGGTGATAATATTTTGTTAATGACATTTAAAAGGTATTTTAAAGCCTTTTATTTCATTTCTTTACATTTTCAAAACAAACATATTAGTCACCAACACAAAGTCATCCTTGGTTATACATACCATGCCGGATTTTATCCCGGGTACGATGATGAGTACAGACTAATCACATTCAAAATGGACTTAAAACAATTAGTCCATAATCATTTTCAAAACTATTCATGTCAAGCTTGTCAAGACCGAACCCGACACCGAATATTATCAAACAATGATGATTATTCGAGTCTAGTTCTTCAAATCAACAAATGAGGTCTAAACGACCCTTTCAAATCAAACAGGGTTTAAATATCCATTTTTAACACGTTTTATAATGTTTTCTAAATAGTCAGAACACGGCATACAGCCGTTGGCGAACCCGCGCCTCAAGAGGCCTTTTCTTTCTCATTTTCAAAACCAGAGGGAGGCCCCTTACACCGCCGGCTGGCTCGCGCCTCTTATAGCCGTCAGTGCAGGCTGTTCCCCTTCCAAAGATTAGTCTAGGACGATCCGACTCGGTTAACCCGGATATAGGACGGATCAGATGACTATTCAAACCATATTTGCCAAATGCCTTACTAAGACAAATGGATCATGTTATGCACCCTAAACCTAATACGGTAAATGGATGTTTAATTTCCGTCTTGCATGCAAATCAATCATTAATCCAACTCGACATCTTATACTTGATACTTGGATTAAATCAAACCGACTTAGAAAGCTCTCACATGTTAGGTTTAAAACATTGGATGCGCATTCATGCATTTAAACCGTTTTATCAACTTTTGCATTCAACCAACCAAGATCGATCGGTAGAGGACGCTAAACGCGGGCGGGATTGGGTGTCTGATTAAAGGGCTTCCCAATACGTACCTTCAACTCTTACACAGAAACTTTGGATAGTGGACGACCTTATCCAGGGCGTACGAGAGTCATTCTAGAGATAGGATGCTAAAGAGGGACGATTTCCTTATCTTTAGTACCTATGTCAAAACGCTGCTTTGTGCTTCGATTTGACCGAGGTATAAAGTGGAATTCGAACGGGTTCCAGGCATCCCACAAATGCTTGGTGACGACTCCGAATATCTCTAATCGTTTCGAGACCCTTACCGAGACGAAACCGACCGATCTAAAACGATCCGGTCGAAAGCACCTTTACGCCGCCGAGCGTGGCTTTCAAAAAGACCGCTGCCATTGTCCACAGATCGGCTGGGCATACGCAGGTGGGCCATGTCCACAGTAGGACGCTCGGATTCTGGGCAGGGTAGGACGAGCGGCTGAAGGTCGGGACGCTCGGATTGTTGGGGCATAGGACGAGCATCTTGAAGCTTTGGACGCTCGGATTGCTGTTCAGAGTGCTTCCTCTCGCATACTTCTTATTCTTACAATGTTGGTCTTTAGTTCTTGCCTCTTCTTCCACACTCGTTCAACCAAGATCGTCAATGTCCTTCCAAATAAGCTCAAGAGATGGGAATTTTCGCCTAATTGTCTCCTTTCCTACAAAACAAGCACAAAGCGATAGGAAAGCAAAATAGAAAGCATTTGATGGATAAAATGGCTATGGAATGTTATAATAGTATGCAAAATAGGCTCAATTAGGGGACTAAATGTGCGCAAATATGGGTCACATCAAAAAGATAGGTGATGGGTAATAAATGCAAGGATTCATAAGCTCGCATTTCATCGAACATAACATGTGCATATGTTGAAATCACAATAGGCAAGCAATTTAATTATGAAAACATATTAGATTAAGCATGAATCATTCCCCATGTTTGTTTCCCCTAATTGCCCATTAATCCTAGCTAGAAGACTACTCACTCATTATCAAGTTCAACATGCTAATAAGGTTGTCAATCATATTAACAAAGCAAAACATGATGAATAAATGAATGCGATTAACAAGAGTAAAAGGGAATTATACCTATGAAGATG
Source organism: Silene latifolia (assembly GCF_048544455.1). Taxonomy (NCBI): domain Eukaryota; kingdom Viridiplantae; phylum Streptophyta; class Magnoliopsida; order Caryophyllales; family Caryophyllaceae; genus Silene; species Silene latifolia. The sequence goes on along the minus strand of NC_133537.1, from coordinate 221,393,287 downwards.
ATTTCAAATAATAAAGCAAAGAATAAAAGAAGAGAACTTGATTGATTGATGAAGAGTTGTCAATTCTCTAATAATAACCCAATAATCTTCAATTACCCAATAATAATAAACTTGAACAATAATTAAGGAAAGATTAATGTGGAATGATTGAGATTAATCTATTCTAATCTACTCCTAATCTAATCTAATCTAATCTAAGAGGGTTTTCTATTATGGGAACTTGATTTAATCTAAGAAAACTTGATTCTTTGATTATTACAAATGGAGTATATATAGTGGTGCATCACTAGGTTAAGTAAGAATAAATTAGTAAATAACAATGCTAAGCTTTAAAGTGGAGAAATGCAAGTCTTGCGAGGAGATGAGCATATCACGCTAGTGCTATCACGATCCGCTCGGATCAAGGAGGGAGACGCTCGGATTGTGAGGTGAGGAGACGAGCGTCTTCTGCTCGGGACGATCGGATCATGAGAGGGGAAGACGAGCGTCTTCTGCTTAAGCCGCTCGGATTGTTCCTCAGAGTGGTCCTTGCTTTGCCTCCTTTTGCATACTCCTTATTCTTGTGTTGTTGGTCTTCGTTCCTGCCTCCTCTTTTATACTAATCCATCCAATATCATCAATAATCTTCCAAATATGCACGGGAGGCGGGAATTCCGCCTAATTATCTTCCTTCCTAAAAAACATACGAAATGCACTAGAAAAGCAAAATAGAAAGCATTTGACGGATAAAATGGCTATGGAATGTTATAATAGTATGCAAAATAGGCTTAATTAGGGGACTAAATGTATGCAATTAAGAGTCACATCAGAGTTTCATCAGATGTACCTGCTAGTCTGATTATTTCATTCTTAATCAAAACAATGTCTCTATAGCTTTCAGAGAAATGCCCCTTATTATCAGTATCCCAGATGGAACCATGAGGAAAATTGTAGGCTTTATGCCATTTGTACCATAGCCCAGGTTGAGGTTGAGTAAGGTGATAGACCCATTGAGCCATCATTGATTTATTCCAGGATAAGAGTTCCTTAATATCAAGACCTCCCTTTGTCCAAGGGGAGAAAATGCTAGCCCATCCCTTAAGCACCAGCTTCCTATTTGTACCATCAGTGGACCAGAAGAAATTCTTGCATAACTTGTTGATCTGTTTAATGACACTGATAGGGAGTAAGACACTAGCACACCAAAAATTCTCCAAACCAAATATTACAGAGTTAATGAGCTGAACCTTACCAGCATAAGATAGGAACTTGGCAGTCCAATATTGTATAGAAGACTGAATTTTGTTTATCAGAGGACCATATATGTCTACTGTTTTTCTTGCACTATTTAAATGCGGGCCAAGATACCTGAAAAGGAAGCTCCCTTCAGAAAAACCAGTGGCATGAAGAATCTGATCCTTGATAGCAGGTGGAACTCCCCCAAAGTAAATGTTAGTTTTCTCTACATTAGCATACAACCCTGACCAACTAGAGAATAGGGCAAGAGTATCCTTCACAGCTGTAACAGATGGAACATCCCCTCTAGTAAAGATCATTAGATCATCAGCAAATATGAGATGAGTCAGACATGTTACATTATTGTCTTTCACTGTTTCCTACAATTTAGCCTCCTTTGTAAAACTTATGTGTTCTACTTTTATTTTGTCAAACATGTTAGAGATCAAATTGTTTAGTCAAAGTGTTAAAATACGATGCACATATGTCAATTTGATCTTATCATAGTGTTATAATATGCATAATAAATATTTTGCATGATTAGTAATTAGTTAGAAACCGATTATTATTCTCCAGTTCATTGTTCCAATTCCAATGCTTTTAAGTCTTTAAATCATTTTATTTTATTTTCCATCAAATATATTATTATTTAACTCACAATGTTTTTTGGATAAATATTTTTTTAAATGATTTGTTTATATTTTATTTTCTCATGAATTAGAAAAGGCTAATATTTCGTATGAAGTATAACAGTATTGTTTTGATTATACTTTTGGATGAATGATCGAATATGAAGCATCTATGTTTGTAATTGTATATGCATAAATCTCTATTTTATTGCGTGATTCCAAGAAATGTGCAATTAGTTTTGCTCATTTTATACTACTAATAATAGTTATTAGAGTTCACTTATAAAGTTATGATCCTTACTTTACTCTCTTACTTTTTGTCCCAAATCTAATCTTATATATATATATATATTACAAAGTATATTATTAAGAACATAAAATGTGATATTTTAAATAAATGTAGCCTTTTTTTCCTTTAAATTATTTGGAGTAGTTGTTAAAACTACTCAAGTTCACTATTGTTTCTTGTAAGATAAAAATAGGGCCAGGTATTTTAAAATGTACTAAAACGACAATAAAAATAATATATCCATTAAAAGAGGTGATCGGAGCCATTTGGTGTTCACAATTAAGCATATGTGGTCGTTGGTCAATGGTCGATACAAAACACAATTTATACTTCACAAACAACTCTACAATTAGTAAAGAGGCAAGTAAAGGTCGGATCCCAAGGGACGGGTATTGAAATGAAGATTCTATTGTAACTAGCGGTGTCTAGGGGTGTCACAAATTGGGTTGATGTAGAAGGTTACTAAACTAAAATAGCAATGAAAATAAACTAACAAGGTAAATGAAATAAGGGTGTAAACAATTGATTAAAAGCACTAGGGTGTCATGGGTTCATAGGGGAATCATGGGATATGATCATACAAACATGTTCTCAAGTTATAAGCAAGCAATTATTGTTGTGATGGATTGAGTTGGGTTATATCTTACAATCCTAGGAAAGTTTGGGTCCCGGAGCCGAATCTCTTGGATTGTACAACACCTACAAGTCGACTTAATCTTCCCTACTTAACACATGCATGGTCTAACAAGACTCGAGTTGGGTTATGTCTTACAAGTCAAGTTGAAAGGATAGAAGATGATAGTAAATGCAAGGATTCATAGGCTTAGCATTTCATCAAATATAACATGTGCATGCATTAAGATCAAAACAAGCAAGCAAATAAGATATGAAAGCATATTAATTTAAGCATGAATCATTCCCCATGTTGGTTTCCCCTAATCACCCATTAAACCCTAGCTAAGAGACTACTCACTCATTATCATATTGATCATGCTAGAAAGGTTGTCAATCATACTAACATAATGAAACATGATGAATAAATGAAAGTAATTAGCAATAATTAAAAAGGGATTAAGAGATTATACCTACTAATGATTCCAATAATAAAGCAAGAATAATAGAAGTACTTGAATCCTAGATTGAGAGGTTGTCAATCTCCCAATAATAACCCAAATAATCCTCAATTACCCAAAATAAAGTAAGAACAAGAGAGAGATTAAGGAACTAAAACTTGGATTAAAACTTGATTAATATTTGATTACAATATTGAAGAGAGATTTGATTGATATTAACTACACTAATTATTGATAAGAAGAACATGCTCCTCTAATTAGACTAATGGGGTATTTATAGTGCAAATTAGGAGGATGCATTAGGGTTAACTAAGGGCTAAACTAGTAATTACACTTTTTAAGTTGAGCAAGGAGCCTCCGGGATTGTCCGAGAGAAGGGCTTCTTCATTTCGTAGCTTGAAGAACGAAATCTGTCTTTGTCTTTGTGATCCGTCGGTACCGAGTCGGGACGGCCGGATCTGGGATGGACAATCCGAGCGGATCAAGGAACAGGACGCACGGACTGGGCATGGGCAATCCGAGCGGATTCCTGGTGAGGACGCTCGGACTGGCGAGGACGGACGGATTCTCTACAATCCGTTCGGATTGTAGCTCAGCAGCTTTCCTTCTTCTTTTTCTTCCCTTTTCTTCATGAATTCCTTGGGGATTTCCTTGGGGACTCAAGGATCCTTTTCTCAACAATGCTCTTCTACTATGCTATGTACAAAGGCCTTCTAGTCTTGTCTCTCCTTGATGCTTGGTCATTGAATATGATCAATTTAGCCTTGTTTTGCCATGAAAATGCAAGATTCTTACTCCTTTCCTACCAAGGGATCAAAATCTCAAAGAATATGCAAAACAAAGAACTAAAGATAAGAAATGACCCAAATAGGCACTAAAAAGCATGGAAACAATGGTAATTCGGGGCTAAATATGCGCCAATTATGGTCGCATCAAATATCCCCAAACCGAACCTTTGCTCGTCCCGAGTAAAGAGGTGACAAAGACTAGGACCAAAACTAATCTAACCTAATAATAATAGCCGATATGAGACAATTAGCGGGTCTCACTCCGCCCCTTCAACTCACAACAAGACAACCATGAGGTAGGATGCCTTCTTGCAAGGCAAGGTGGGTCTTGCCAAAATGGCGACACATCCAAACATTAAGCACACAAAATCAAGTAATGGATGCATCTACAAAAAGAATAGCCACTTTCCTCATCTAAGTGGCGGAAATTATCTACAAGGGAAGCAATTCAAGGGTACACAATCCTTCATAGATGCAATTTGTTCAAACTACTAAGCCTAGAAGGATACCAATAAATCACCTCCAAAAGGTGTCAAGCTAGGGTACCTTTGTCCTCAATCGTTAAATGCTTTTGTCAAGAGTAGACTCCTTATGGTGTTAGAAACACTGGAGGATCGCGGAATTCCCCCTCTTGCCTAGACAAGAAGAAGGGTCGTCCCCTCTCTACCATGCACAAAAATGGATATGATGGATAAAGGGATCGATAGATGTTTGAGTTTCATTTTGGGAGTTTGCTTTTGTTTTTGTTTTCCCCCCAAATTTCTTTGGCATTTGACTTTTTGAGAACACTTTCTTTGCCATTTCTTTTTGATTTTTGGCATTTCAATACTTGACAACTTTTTGCATTTTCTTTTTTGAACATTTTCAAAGTCACCCCAATTAGTAACGAGGGTGCCTTATTTTTGAAGCTTTAGGAGTTCTATTTTTGCTCCTCTTTTCTTTTGATGCATTTTTGCAAACTTTCTTTCACTTTTCATTTCATTGAACTCAAATTGATTTCTTTTTGTTTTGTGCCCATTCCCTTTGATGACAAAAATGTATGGTAGAATATGGATGAATGATAGAAGTATGCATGGTTTCAAGGGTCACCTTGGAATAAACGGTAGCCAAGGAGTTATCACACCACAAGGTACTCTTGACTCGGCCTTAAACCATGGGTCAAAGGATACTAGCATGACACATCCTAGGGTGTTTTACAAGCATTCTAACAAGCAAAGTCTTAAGAATAAAAAGCATCTACTAGGGCCTATATACACTTGTCAAGCTTCCAAAGTAGACGGTTTTCGCAAAATTTTTCTAACATGCAACTACATGCCATGATGCAACTATCATATAAACATCCTAATGCATATGATTCTACCAACTAATATGACAAACAATCTAAATGCAAGTCCTAAATTCACATTGTTTTACCGCATCAATCAAAATAAAGCCACATAGTCATTAACATAAAGAGGAAAAAGGAGATTGGAAAGATCATACCATGCGGTCTTCAATATCCTCATGTCTCGGATGTGGCGTAGTCAATCAAAGTGAACAAGGATGAAACAAACACAATATATACAAAACAATATATAGGAAATGAACTTGTTTTTGGTTTTTCAATTTTTCAAATTTTTATGATTTTTGAAATTTTTCAATTTTTATGGTTTTTGAATAAAAGTTAAGTGTTAGAATTCCCATCCCCACACTAATATGGGCATTGTCCTCAATGGCCAAAATGATGGAAATTATGCAAGAATGATGCATGATTTCTATACTAAATGCAATTCTACACTAAGCTATACTACATGATGCATGGTTTTTGTTATGACGGAGAGGATAATTTAAATTACCTCCCGTTGCGTATGCATTAACTTCCCCAAACCAAGCAAGACACTATTGCTAATGTCAAAGCATGGGGGAGTTCATGCACATGCTATGCTATGCATGAGACTAGATTGTCATTTTGGATTTTACAAAAGTGGGAACAATAAAGAACACCTCAAAGGAACCGAGGTGTGAGTCCTTTGATGTTGCTAGGACTAAACCAACAATGATCAAAATGAAAATAAAATACAAAGAGATATAGACAAACCGTGGGAGAGTAGGAATCTCCAAGGCTAGTCTTCCATCATGCTACTATCATCACCACTTCCCTCATGAGAAGTGGTCACATTGCCACTTTCCTTGGCACTTTCTTCTTTGCTTTCTTCATCATCATCTTCCTCATCATTATCTTCACCATCTTCACCATCTCTTTCTTCATCTCCACTTGCTTCTTCCTCAATATTATCATCAATCTCCTCATCATTTCCAACAACCTCATTGTCTTCCACCACGTCCCTAGATGCACCCGGAAACAAAGCTTCTCTATCCGCCCAACTAGGCAAAGGACAAGATGGATCAAGGAGTCCTTGCCTAGCTAGATGTAGGAGGGGAGGATATTGAGCCAAATAAGCATTCTTCCGATCTTCATAAGCTTGCTTGTGCATGGTTTGCATAAGAAGAGTTACATAGTCTTTTCCAATTTCAATTCCTTGTGGTTTGAACTCTTCATAATCATAGGGGTAAGGTGGTATAACAATGGAAGAGGAGGGGGTTTCATGATCACCCTTTTGTTGTTGAATGATGTACTCGGCTTCTTCGGATAGGGAAGTAAATAGTTGGTCCGGTGGACACTAAGACGGCAAATCTTTGCGGGTAAAGTGAATGATCGAGCCTCACTTGTAAGCCACCCATACTTGGTATCAAGGGAATTGTGAACAACCCACTTAAACTTGTTAATCAAGGTGGACATATCAATAAGGTGGCCACCATCCTTAGCCTTGTACTTGCTATCCTTATTGAAATCAGGATCAAAGTGCTTGGCTAGGACCGTGACAAGGCCGCCATTAACAATTACGGTTTGACCCTTCTTCCCACTATCTATATGGAGCCATCTATCAACCAATAGCCTCAAAGAATTGTAAGGCTTGGTGTGAATTCTTCCAATATTCAAAGTTGATTCAAGGAGAATAAAATCGAGTCCCGTGAAATGATTGGTGTCTTTCCTAGCAATTATGGTATTTCCCACAACTTTGTGCCATATTCTTATGCCCGGATGATGGACCAAAAGAGCACGACAAGCTTTAAAATCTTCAAATTTCTTCCCGGAGATTGCCTCCCAAAGAGGCTCGGGATCATACTTCCCATATTGCTTATAGAATTTATGTTCATCGCTAAGACCCAAAATTGCACCCAATTCCTAAAGGAAATGCGTCTACTAGTGTTAGCTAGACGAAACTCAATATTTTCCCTATTCTCAACTTTTGTCACTTTTAAAGAACTTAAGAATTCCAAGACAAGGGAGGGGTATGTTACTTCCTCCATTTCAAACAATTTCTTTAAACCCATGGCATTGAAAAAGACTCTTGTTTGTTCAAGAATACCCAACTTCTCTAAAGCATCTTGGCATATGAATTTGGTGGATTGAATTTGTCTCATAGCAAACTTGACAAATGTATTTCTATGGGAGTCGGAAATGAATGTTACCTCCGGATAATGCAAGAGTTGATTAATTACCGGAGTAGAGGGCGATGCTTCCATAGGAATTTGTTGAGGTGGTTGCACTTCCAAGCTTGGTGTTGATACCACCATTGCCAAAGCCTTCTTCATTTGTAGAGCTTTTTGCCTTTGAGAGAGAGTTGTAGTCTTTGGTGCCTTTGTTGCCTTTGCCTTTGCTTTTGTTGCTCCCTTTGTTCTTGCCATTTGATGAGCTAACCAAGAAAAAGATCAAAAATCTTCAATTTGTAGAATGCCCAAATCGATTTTGAAAGTGAAAGGCTTTGCCTTTATGAGAACAAAAATCAATTCAAAGGTGAAGATTTTGTTCTTGGTTTTGATTATTAATGAAGATGGAGTGATTGATTTGTTATTTGAAAGATGGTTTGATTTGATTTTGGTGAGTTTTGTTGAGGGTTTTTGTTTTTGAGATGGAGAGGATGAGGGTTTTGATGTTATGGGTAGTGTTTATGAGTGAATGAATGAATGAATGAAGGTGGGGTGGGTATTTAAAGAACTCGACAATATTAGGACGCGGGGACAATCCGTGCGGATAGGCGCAATCCGCCGGATTCTTCACTTCAAATTTTCAAAAATCCCGCCTAGAGACGGGCGGATTCAGGGAATCCGTTCGGATTCTCGCCGAGACGAGACGGGCGGATTTCGCTTGAGACGGACGGATTCTTGTCCGAGATTTTTCTTTGTTTTTCTTCACCGCAAGACGGGCGGATTGTCCACAAGACGGACGGATTACGTGAGACGGGCGTCTTTCCGAGAATCCGCTCGGATTCTTCAACGATCAAGAATTTTGCGGTTTTCAGCTTAGCCCAAGACGGGCGTCTTCTCGTGCAGACGCTCGGATCCTCTCAGAGACGGGCGGATTCTCGGGAATCCGCTCGGATTGGTCCTTGTGTACACGTTCAGTCCATCCGTGCACCAACGCATTCCCTTATCATTCTTTCTTTCTTTCAAATCTTGTGTTCTTCATTGCGGGGCACTACTAAGGCATGAATAGCCTAGGCAATTGCCATCCCCACACTAAGGTAAAGCACTACACATCAATTAAATCATTAGTCCCTCCCTCACTTCTCTCTTTTCATGACAATTATTTTGATCAAAGTAAAAATAAATCCAAAAATGACAAAAATGCAATGCAAAAATTAAATGTAAGTTAGGGAGTTAGAAATATTTACAAGTGGTGGTTTAGGGAGGACTCCACCAAACTCTCATTCTTGATGAGATGTCAAGGAGGCATGTTCAAGGTGTTGTTGATGTTGCTTAACACCTTGAAGAAGTAATCAAAAGCTTGTTCATTGTTATGGTAGAGGTCCTCAATAGACCGTGGCCCTTGTTGTTGATCATGATCGATGGCATGCCCAATGTAGGGATTAAAGATCCCTTCAAATTCGTCGTCCCAAAGACCACAAACTTCATTGAGTTGATCATTGAAAATCTCTTGCTTGGATGGAGACAACTCTCCCAATTTCTTCTCTTGGCCAATGAGGCCATCATCTTCTTCCTTGGTTGATTTTGATGAGCTTTGCAAGCTCTCCTTGTCACAATTCACTTGCTCTTTGAATGGAGCATCTTCAACTTTCTTCCTCCATTGGAGTTCCGATTTCTTCTTCTCATCTTTCCGGCTATAATGATCAATCATGAAACATGGCTCATGCAAACGAGGAGCTCTCATGGTCTTGTCAAGATTAAAAGTTATGCTTTCATCTCCCACTTCTAGAGTGAGCTCTCCATGCTTCACATCAATCACCGCACCCGCGGTGTGTAGGAAAGGTCTTCCTAAGATGATTGGAATGTTGGAATCTTCCTCCATATCAACAATGACAAAGTCCACCGGGATGAAAAACTTCCCAATTCGCACGGGGACATCTTCCCATATCCCTAGCGGTGTCTTCGTCGATCTATCGGCCATTTGAAGAGTGATATTGGTACATTTAAGCTCTCCCATTCCCAACCTTTTACTTACCGAGTACGGCATGACACTCACACTAGCCCCTAGATCACATAAGGCTTTGTTGATCGTTGTGTCGCCAATGGTACACGGTATTGAGAAGCTTCCCGGATCCTTTAACTTTGGAGGTGAACTCCCTTGAAGTATTGCACTACTCACCTTAGTGAAGGCGATAGTCTCAAGTTTCCGGATCGACTTCTTCTTTGTGAGGATATCTTTCATGTACTTTGCATAGGCCCGAACGTGATTGATTAATTCCGTGAAAGGAATTGAGACTTCTAAGTTCTTCACAATTTCCATGAACTTTCCAAGTTGATCATCAAATTTAGGCTTGGCTTGTCGACTTGGAAAAGGAAGTCTAATCACAATGGGCTCCTTTTCTTTGGCTTTGTCTTCATTTTTCTTTGAGCTTTCTTCTTTTGATGATTCCCCTTCTTTGGGACTTTGCACCACAACTTCATTCTCACTAGCTCTCACAACTTCATCCTCAACTTGCTCTTTCGGTGCTTCATATCTTGTACCACTTCTCAAGTGAATGGCACTAACCGTTTCATGTCTAGGGGGATTACCTTGAGGTGGTAATTGCCCCTTTTGTCTTTGTGAGCTCGAAGATGCTAGTTGGGTCAATTGTGTTTCCAACATCTTGGTGTGAGCTAGAATGTTGTTGATGGTGGTGTCTTTTGCTTGGCTATCTTTTTGCATTTGGGTGAAAAATTCTTGTTGATTCTTTTGCATTTGAAGGACCGCTTTTTGGACATCAAAACTTTGGTCATTGTGGTGATTGTATGGATTTTGATTTTGGTAACCTTGGTTTTGATTGAAAAAGGGTCTTTGGTTTTGATTTCTCATGGGTGGTGGAGTGTATGTTGTTTGAGGGTTTTGGACATTTTGGCTTTTGTATGAGAGATTTGGATGGAACTTGGTGTTTTCATTGTAAAAATTTGAATAAGGGGTACCGCTTTTGTAAGCTTGTAAAGCATTGACTTGCTCGGTTGTTCCCCTACATTCACTTGAGTCATGACCCAAGGTTCCACAATTCTCACATATCCCGCTTGGGATTGATGAGGATGCCGTCATGGCATTGACATGATGCTTTGATGATTTTTAGCTTTCCTCAAGTCTAGCCATAGCTTGTTCAAACTTCAAGTTGATTGTGTCAATGTGAGCACTAAGTTGAGCACCCAATTGAGTAACGGTGTCCACTTCATACTTTCCTCTAGTAGCCTTGCGAGGCCTACTATATTGCGAATTATGGACCGCCATTTCCTCAATCTTGTTCCATGTTTGATTGTCATCAACTTCGGTGAACATTCCATTTGATCCCATATTGAGAATGTTCCTTGAATCTTCATATAAACCATTCCAAAATTGTTGCACTAAAAACCATTCGCTAAGTCCATGGTGAGGACATGAGCGACAAATACCTTTGAACCGCTCCCAAGCTTCATACAAAGATTCTTCATCCCTTTGCTTAAAACCCGTAATTTGAGCTCTTAGCATATTGGTCTTTTCCTTTGGGTAGAATTTTTGTAGAAAGCTAGAGCTAGCTTCTTCCAAGAATCTATTCCAAGGGTGGCCTTATCAAGGCCCTTCAACCATTGCTTTGCGGTGCCGATTAACGAAAAAGGAAATAAGACCCATCTTATTTGGTCTTGAGTCACGCCCGTTTGAGAGATAGCTTCACAATAATCACAAAATGTTTCCATATGAGAATGAGGGTCCTCACTAGGCATTCCCCCGAATTGGCTCCTCTCAACTAGTTGGATGAAGGCGGACTTGGCAATAAAGTTTCCGGTAAGATGTTGTGGGGTAGGAGTACCATTTGGTAGATCCTCCTCGGTGGGTATAGAGTGTGACGAGAATTTAGGCATTGTAGGTGGATTTTGTGTGGTATTGTTTAATGGGTTCTCTTCTCCTTCTATTGCGAAAGGATTGACAAACTCACTAGTGGGTTGAACAACTTCACCAACACCTCCCAAATTCCTCCTAACAAGTCTCCTATTATTCGTCAAGGTTCTTTCGATTTCACGGTCAAAAGGTAACAAATCTCTTTGTAACCTTCTAGACATGCAAAATATCAAACAACTCAAAAACAATTAGAACAAACCTTGAGGAGTTTTACTTCCCCAAGGTGAAAAAGACACAACTAAAAACAATAAAAGAAATCTTAAATCAATTAAACACCGTCCCCAGCAACGGCGCCATTTTTGGTCGGAGCCATTTGGTGTTCACAATTAAGCATATGTGGTCGTTGGTCAATGGTCGATACAAAACACAATTTATACTTCACAAACAACTCTACAATTAGTAAAGAGGCAAGTAAAGGTCGGATCCCAAGGGACGGGTATTGAAATGAAGATTCTATTGTAACTAGCGGTGTCTAAAGGGTGTCACAAATTGGGTTGATGTAGAAGGTTACTAAACTAAAATAGCAATGAAAATAAACTAACAAGGTAAATGAAATAAGGGTGTAAACAATTGATTAAAAGCACTAGGGTGTCATGGGTTCATAGGGGAATCATGGGATATGATCATACAAACATGTTCTCAAGTTATAAGCAAGCAATTATTGTTGTGATGGATTGAGTTGGGTTATATCTTACAATCCTAGGAAAGTTTGGGTCCCTGAGCCGAATCTCTTGGATTGTACAACACCTACAAGTCGACTTAATCTTCCCTACTTAACACATGCATGGTCTAACAAGACTCGAGTTGGGTTATGTCTTACAAGTCAAGTTGAAAGGATAGAAGATGATAGTAAATGCAAGGATTCATAGGCTTAGCATTTCATCAAATATAACATGTGCATGCATTAAGATCAAAACAAGCAAGCAAATAAGATATGAAAGCATATTAATTTAAGCATGAATCATTCCCCATGTTGGTTTCCCTAATCACCCATTAAACCCTAGCTAAGAGACTACTCACTCATTATCATATTGATCATGCTAGAAAGGTTGTCAATCATACTAACATAATGAAACATGATGAATAAATGAAAGTAATTAGCAATAATTAAAAAGGGATTAAGAGATTATACCTACTAATGATTCCAATAATAAAGCAAGAATAATAGAAGTACTTGAATCCTAGATTGAGAGGTTGTCAATCTCCCAATAATAACCCAAATAATCCTCAATTACCCAAAATAAAGTAAGAACAAGAGAGAGATTAAGGAACTAAAACTTGGATTAAAACTTGATTAATATTTGATTACAATATTGAAGAGAGATTTGATTGATATTAACTACACTAATTATTGATAAGAAGAACATGCTCCTCTAATTAGACTAATGGGGTATTTATAGTGAAAATTAGGGAGGATGCATTAGGGTTAACTAAGGGCTAAACTAGTAATTACACTTTTAAGTTGAGCAAGGAGCCTCCGGGATTGTCCGAGAGAAGGGCTTCTTCATTTCGTAGCTTGAAGAACGAAATCGTGTCTTTGTCTTTGTGATCCGTGCGGGCCGGGAGTCGGGACGGCCGGATCTGGGATGGACAATCCGAGCGGATCAAGGAACAGGACGCACGGACTGGCATGGGCAATCCGAGCGGATTCCTGGTGAGGACGCTCGATCGGGCGAGGACGGACGGATTCTCTACAATCCGTTCGGATTGTAGCTCAAAGACTTTCCTTCTTCTTTTTCTTCCCTTTTCTTCATGAATTCCTTGGGGATTTCCTTGGGGACTCAAGGATCCTTTTCTCAACAATGCTCTTCTACTATGCTATGTACAAAGGCCTTCTAGTCTTGTCTCTCCTTGATGCTTGGTCATTGAATATGATCAATTTAGCCTTGTTTTGCCATGAAAATGCAAGATTCTTACTCCTTTCCTACCAAGGGATCAAAATCTCAAAGAATATGCAAAACAAAGAACTAAAGATAAGAAATGACCCAAATAGGCACTAAAAAGCATAGAAACAATGGTAATTCGGGGGCTAAATATGCGCCAATTATGGTCGCATCAAGAGGCAAGTTGCAATGTTTGTTGGTGAAAACAACCATTCATGTTCCATAATCTTGAAGCCGATCAAAGCAATAGTCAAATAATAAAGAGGCAATTAAAGAACCATTAATTAAAGAGGCAATTGAAGAATCATTAACAACTCAAACGAGAAAATTCAGAGTCATTGATTCCCTTTCTATAAAATCTCATCCAAATAACAATTCATACTGTCTTATTTGATGCTAATCATGGTTGTCCAACCAACATTATCCGTCCTTAGAAAAAGTTAGTTTTTTTTATTCTCTCGGTAATTTAGAGTATTTTATTGAAATTTTGTGTTTCCTTTTTTATTTTCTTTTTGTTCATGTATTTAGATTTAATAGTCTTAATTGGAGGTGCGAATTAATTAAATTGATAACTTAATTAATGATGTTATTTTAGGAGGTATGTATACGTTAATGCGATCGTACCATGGATGTGCTTTGAACTTCGCGTAATCATTTTGCCTACTCAAATGAGATAAGAAATATTTTTATGAGACTAGCATAATTATCCATATCATCCTGAATCGAAACTTTGGAGTGTACTAACGTTTGTATTAAAACTAGGTTGTATCCCGCGCTTCGTGCAACCTGTTTGAAAATTTTATTAATATAATTGAAGAAAAATAATATAATTCATATATGACATTTACTATCTTTACTTATAAATAAAAATAAATTAACTTTTTTAATTCTTATTTTTGTAGGTTTAACTCCAATGTTTTAAAATAAAATACATACAGCTTTTAATTATAACTAATACTCCCTCCATTATTTTTTATATGTCGTTTTAGGTGATTAAAATTTTTACTCTTTATATGTCATTTTACATTTCTTATAGACTCTGTCCCTTATTGGAATTGTAAATTAATTATGGGTTCTTAATTACATCTCATGCAACTTTTTTTTTTTCATTCGTTTACGATAAAAAAATTCACTATGAGTTGTAAAATTCCAACCATTTGGCTCTTTCCAAAGCTTTATTTAAATTCTTAATTAATGTCATTATCACACTTAATCCATTTTCTTAATAATTGTATTTTTTTTCTAATGGAGAGAGTAAGTGATAGTTCTATTCATGATAAACGTTACTATATAAATAATTTTGTGACTTATTAAATATCATATTAATTAAAATTATGTATTTGAATCATGCAACAATTAACATTAAGTCTTAAGTTAGATCATTTCATGATACGTTATGCTCCAAATCAATTAATATTGGTTCAAAACGATGTGAATATAATTTGATGCATTTTTCAATTTTTATTGTATAACGTGTGATATTTATGTACCAAATATATCAGGTCAAAGCTCAACTTATTCGAATATTTTGGTTGTATATGTCTTGCATATGCTATGTGTCAAACAACATATTTATAAGAAATTTGCACCTTTTATTTTTGAAACAACTACATATAAAATATGGTTAATTGATAAACAAACCAATATAAGGACCCTTTTTCATGATCAGTACCAACAGAATCAATAATTAGTAATCACTAATCAGTACGAAAATATTAACTTTTTTCTACGATAGGGATCAAGTCGCCTGAAAATATCATCTTAACCTACTAGAAAAAGTCCAAAAAGCCATCATTCATGTAGAAATCTCCACTCGTTATCACATTAGTTAAAACCTCTTAAATCTCAGATGTCTTTAGTTTGTCCAATATAATTTTTTCATTATCACATCATAAAAACTAATCTCTTAGTAGTTATCTTTAAGTTTTGTTTTTAATAAACATAACTAGTTTTTACACCCGTGAAAAATCACGGGAATGCATAAAACTACATGGTAGTTATTCCATAAATATTGAAGGATAAATGACGTGAATATAACCCTTATTTTCTAATAACAATATATAGATTTTCCGGTAGTAATGGCACATATATATATATATATATATATATATATATATATATATATATATATATATATATATATATATACACACGGTAATTCATGCATTTCGACCTGTTGTGAACACGATGAGTTTTATTGGACATAGAAATAAAGCTTTTTTAACTTTAGATAATGATAAGTTGTCGAGGGCTCACACTACTTCACACAAGGATCGTCATTTTTAATGAACCTAAGATATCGTATGGAGAGATAGTTCCGAAATTTGGTATTATCATATCGTATAATGGTAAATCTCATTTTCAGTTTAATGCAAAGTTTAGAAGTCACACTTGATCGTTTTCTGCATTGAGTTCAATTTCTGGTATAGATCAAGGTCAAGTGCATTGTAACATTAGTAATTTGATATTTACAAGACTATACAAAACAACAATATGAACACCGAAATACTACAGAGTAAATTACTATGAGTCACTCTCTTATTCTATAATTTGTGGTAGTTTTATTGCAACAATTTTATTTACACATTAGTTAGTTTTATTGCAACAATTTTATTTACACATTAATTGCCACTAAACCCTAACTAACTAAGAAATATGTGTTTAGTTTTTTAATTTAGTAAAAACAACTTCATCTAAAAATAAGGAACTAACCAGAAAATCAGAAAAAGTACGTACTCTCCACCAATTCGGAGCATTACATTTAACAGGGCGCCGTCTATGCTCTCTATCTAGTTCATGACCTCAAATGTTTTTTGCAAAGAAATTTGTTACGAGGCGTTGGTTAGCGTATAGGATATTAGGAATATAAAATCGAGTCAACATGTAACAACCTCTCAACCGAGTCAAGCAGCTCCTACTTCTACACCTAGTCTTACTTAAGTTGTTTTAGACTTTGTCTACTGTAACCCTCAATTATAGTTGCTGTTAGCTTGTATTTAGGATATTGTTAGCTAGCTTATCTCCTTAACCTAATTGTATAAATACTAATCTTTGTACTCTGATTTACTCATCAATATAATTCACATCTATCATTCGTTCTCTACATAGGATAACTCTCAAGAACCATATAGTTGTCATTGCTCTTTTCACTACCAACAACCCTAAATCTAGCAATCACAATTTAAGCGATACGCGTATTAGATGGCTCATTTCTCTTTTCCAATATAGGTACTATGATGCCGGTCTCATCACCAACCGACAACCACCATGCATAGATCGTCGACCTCTGTGGCAGCTACATGTGAATGTATTTAAACAATTTAGTATATTATTAATCATGCGAAATATAATAATAATAAAAAAAAATTCAACATGGAGTAACAGTTACTCTCTCTGTCTCAGTTAATAATTTATATTTGCTTTATTTTGTGATCGAGGGGAAAATATAGCAAGCGTAAACTATTGACCGGGCCTGAAGGAGTAGGATATACATTGGAAATGGGACATCTTTTCTAACAATAGAGAGTACTTCGTGCTAAGTTATGCTAATAATAAAGCGAATGAAGTTATAGATCCAACTTGACAACCAAGATGGTTTAAACTCGTGCAATCCAATGTATAGATGGCGGTTTTGTTCCTAGCCGCATTATTTACCATATACTCCGTATTTATTAGCCATCCCTACCCACATTCATGTATGTCTCTCAAACCTTCCATAAGAGTGAGCACACAGAATGTGGAAATGAAAACAATTTGTTAAACATCATACATGGCACATGTTGTATGCATACCTCTAGTTCTTGGCCAACAGTCCATTGACCATTGTTGTCATTATCGACATCCATGCACGTCACCCACCACCTTCAACTTCAGCTCTACTTAAATAAGCTACCATACCACTACAGTTGCAACACACGGAGACTTGGAGAAGGGCACGTATTCACATTGAATAGTTTTCTTTTATGAGCATTACCCTTATGGCCTTATTCCTTTAAGAAATCGATCTTCTCGAGTAGAAAAAAGAGGTTGAGAGTTATTTGTTCACTTTGAATTTAACAATCAGATATCAGTCATCAAGTTTGGCTTTGTCGACAATAACGTCAAATGTTGATCGGAATCCATTAATATTGAGCACCCATCGTCTCTGCATGAAATAAACAAAGAAAAGTAGGGATTAATTAACTTGTATTGATAACAATATACAGGAGGTGGGGTAAATGGAACTCTATGAAATTGTAAGACAACTATACAATAAAAACTGAAGAATTGTATGATAAGATTGATAACTATACAACATCAATTCATTAACAAAATCTAACAGCTACAAACATGAATATAGAAAACCTAACATACAATAATATAAAAGTATAAAATACTGAGACACAAAAAAGATAGCATTTGTAAACGGAGCAGGACCATTATCTTTAAATGATTAGAGGGAGAGGAAGCGCATGTGTTGATGAAAATTGAAGTCTCATTGAATAGGGTTGTTACATGAATAAAGGGAGACTTCAATTTTCATTCAATATGGAAACTGAAAACATACTGGAAGGGAGATAAAACGTTAGATTGACCCACATTAAATTAGTTAACCATCGTCGGACTATTCGAGTAGTAAGTGTGCAGGTATGGAAAGGTTAATAGTATACCACCTACATGGCATTTTTTTTCATACGGAATTAATTTTTCAATTTTTCCTTTAGTGAAGAAATTAAAACGAAAAATGGAAAGATGGAACAATAAAAGCAGTACATAACCACCGAATAGAAACAGTATCCACCACGACCATCTAAGTGGGGGTCCATTTGAGGCCCGATGACAAACGGAGATGACGGCCCATTTGGGGGTTTCCAGCAGCCGTACGAGGGAGTGGCGGTCGGTCGGCCTTAGACGGTACGGTTGAACGGAATAATACGGAAACACCATGGTCTGAAGGTGGAGTGTCTCGTTGGTTGGAAAGGAATGACTATCGGCGGTCACCGGAATAAGCGTTTGTAGGTTTTGAACGGTCATATCATTTTCGGGAAGAAGGCCATACGAGGTACGGGGTTGATGGGATGTTTGATTATTGAGGGGTTAATGGGATTAATGATTGTTGATGCTGCTGGCATTTTTTATGGGGACGTGTCATTCCATAGTCAAACGTGGCATTTCGTTAATCAAAGGTGGCATTTCATGATCATACGTGGCATTGTCTACGTGGACTTTATGAGTCATTTTAATCTAGACTTTTAATAGTATTTTATAGATGATTCTTCCAAATATATTTTTCTTGATGAATTTAATGGTCTAACTATTATAACTTTCTCAAAATATTTTTCTTTAAGTAAATGTAACGAATTGTGAGATACTCACTTTAATCATCTATACATATCAAAATATTTCAATAAATATAATGGAAAGTATACTCAATTTAAAGCATTTTTTGCAATAAAGGTAATGATTTACATTTTAGAATTTTTATCAATTTTTTTTATATAAATTTAAAATCAAATCACCGTAATTGTTATATATAATTTTATAATACATTTATTAAACTCTAATTAATACTTTGCTGAGATTTATGTAGCATTTACTATGTTTATATTTAATGTTCAGCTGTAATTAATACTTTTATTTAATGTTGGGTTAACACGTGTGGCATCCACAACGCTTCAACTTGATTATATATATATATATATATATATATATATATATATATATATATATATATATATATATATATATATATATATATATATATATATTGTAAAGATCAAAAGAGTCCACCTCTTACAATTGAGTCCATAAGTCCCCCTTATAGCCCTTAGATGAGGAAAATGGAAGGCTGAGATTTGGTGAAGAAAAAAGGAGATTAAGGGTAATTAAACCCACTCTCTCACTACCCTTCCTAATCTACATTAATCAAACCCCTAATTCACTATAAAAGATTATTTTTCCACCCACTTTATCTCTCATCTCACAAAATAACACTCACCACATCTATCTAAAACCCTAAAAAAATCAGAAAAAACCCAAAAAACAAATCACTCCCTCACTCACCAACCCACACCCACCGATACATACCACCAATTCTGCCACCACCACGTCCACCACGGACAGCCACGACTCACGGCCCCCACCGTCACCTTACCCCTACTGCCGCCTCCTTCCACCGACACCACCCACGACCGACACCACCTCCTCATTCCTCGCCAACACCTCTCACCTCCTCCCTCTTTCTGCCGCCTCCCTCAACAAACACCACCCACGACCTCATCTCACCACCGCCCACAACAAACCACACGACTCAGCCGCTTCCCTCAACTAACACAACTCCCGACCCACCACACACACACCAGCCCACCACACCACGCCGCCTCTCCGCCGCGGGCCTACAACCACGCCCCCCACTTCCTCTCCTCCCCTTCCCGTCTGCGGTCTTTCCTCGTTCCATGTCGTCCTCTTCTTCTCCTATTTCGATTTTCAGATTTACTTTTTTTTTTTTTTTTAATTAGTGTGTTTGTCGATCCAGTTTGTTATTGTTTTGTTTTCTTTTTTTTTTCTTTTTTTTTGTTCTCCTTCATGATATTGTTATTGTTTTGTTTTTTTTTTTTTTTTTTTTTTTTTTCGTCTTTCTCTTCTCCTCCCTTCAAATCTATGTTTTTTATGTTCATTAAATTTTTTTTTGTTGGTTTACTGAATTTTCGTTTTTCAGATCCAAATTTAATTTTTTTTTTCGAGTTCCATTTTTAAGATCTACCTTTTAGAGGGTAATAAATGTTTCTTATTTTTTTATATTTCTCAAATCTCCTGTTATTTTTTTTTTCAAAATTCGTCTTTTTTTTAAAGGTACTTTTGTTTTAATGTTAGATCTATAAAGATTGGTGGTATTCGGGTGTTGTGTTAAAGTTACATGTGTAGACGGTTGGAAATAAATATGACATTAGGTATAATTTTTAAATTTTAGATGTAATTTTTTAAAAATAAATTTGATTTTTTCAAATTTTAAATCTCACATAATATCATTTTTTATTTTTTCTATTAAAGTTATATTTTCTCCATTAAAATTACACATTTATCCATTAGAATTACACTTTTATCTATTAGAATTAATTTAAATTTGGATCCGAAGGTTTATGGTTGTTGTGGGGGTGGTGGTGGCTCGGGTTTTCGTATTTGATTGGTTGTGTTTTTTTCATGATTTTTTCAATTTTAGATTACACTTTTCTCCATTAAAATCACACTTTTTTCTGTTAAAATTACACTTTTCTCCATTAAAATTACACTTTTTTTCTGTTAAAATTATACTTTTTTCTGCTAGAATAACACTTTTTTCGACTAAAATTACACTTTTTCTGCTAAAATTACACTTTTTGTTGTTGTTAGAATTACACCTTTTTCTGTTAAAATCACACTTTCCTCCATTAAAATTACACTTTTTTCTGTTAAAATTATACTTTTTTCTGCTAGAATAACACTTTTTTCTACTAAAATTACACTTTTTGTTGTTAGAATTACACTTTTTTTCATTAAAATTACACTTTTTTTTGCTAGAATAACATTTTTTCGGCTAAAATTACACTTTTTGTTGTTAGAATTACACTTTTTCTCGTTAAAATTGTACTTTTTTTGCTAGAATAACACTTTTTTCGGCTAAAATTACACTTTTTGTTGTTAGAATTACACTTTTTGTTGTTAGAATTACACTATTTTCTGTTAGAATTACACTTAGCTCTATTGGACTAATGTTACACTCTCATTGGACTCGGTCATATTCTCATATTCTCATTGGACTAATGTTACATTCTCAATGGACTAAAATTACATTCTCGATTAATCAAATTATACTTTTCTCGGACTAAAAGTACACTTTTCCGGACTAAAATTACATTCTCCTTGACTAAAAATAACAATCTCATTGGACTGAAATTACACTTACCTGGACTAAAATAGCACTTTTTATCATTAGAATAACACTCGTAAAATGCAAAATTACAATAACTTGTGATAAAATGACATAAATTCAAAATATTATTCGTTAAAATCACTCGAAAAAAATTGAAGTTAAACTTGTAAAACGCTAAATTCTCGAAAATATTTCTTAAAATTACACTTTTTGCTGCTAGAATTACACTCGTAAAATCCTAAAATGTCGAAAACTTGTCTCGAAAAAAAAAAAAAAAAAAAACGAAACAGTCGAAAACTTGTCTCGAAAAAAAAACGAAAAAAAAAAACCGAAACAGGAAAAATGTTAACAAAATTTTCATAAACTTTGAAGTATAAGACAAAATATGGTGTTAATTGTGTATGATAATGAATTAGTGAATGTATTATTAAAACTAGAGAGAGAAGTGAATTAATTAGTGTTAAGTGTGTTTTTTGCTTTCAATCTCAACCTTCCACCATGCATGATCCAAGGGTTGTGGGAGGGACTTATGGACTCAAAAAAAAAAAAGGGACTTAGAAGAACTTTGCTATATATATATATATATATATATATATATATATATATATATATATATATATATATATATATATATATATATATATAGTAATAAGATCATCTAAGTCCATGTCTTACACTTGAGTCCATGAGTTCCATTGTCTACCCTTAGATCATGTTATTGAATGGCTTAGATTAAAAGTAAAAAGCAACTAATAATATTATTCTAATGGCTAAAATAATTACCTCTCTCCTCCTACCACTCATAGGGTATTAGCATGCATGCAGGTTGTCAATCAAAGCCATCACTCACACACGTCCTACAAACTTCCCCCCACTTATCATCTCTCTATTATTCAAAATTAATTTTCCCCCAAAACAATTCCCCCAATTAAACGCCATTCATTTCAAGATTTAAACTGCTCTAAAAATCCCCCAAATTTATCGCTTTTTTGCTACCTTATTATCGTTTTTTTCTCTATTTTCTTTGCTCACTTGCAAACCGCCATTGTCGTCCTTTCAATCACTTCAGAAGGTAATTTTTTTGGGGTTTTTATAGTTTTATGATTTTTTTCTGGGTTTTTAGAGTTTTATTATTTGTTCTCTTCATTTATTTAGACGTTTTTTTAATTTATTGGACATTGTTATGCTATTGGATCAGTATTTGATCACGATACTTTGTCACCATTGTTGATGTCTTGTTCTATTTGATCACTTTTTTTTGGTTTCTTCATTTTGATTAGCCGCTTATTTTTAGCACATTTAGGACATGTAGGACAGTTATTTGCTATCACTGTATTTTGTCAACTAACGTTTTGAGCATATATGTTCATATTCATTAAGATTAGTCATATTTTTTGGAAAAATCCTACTTTTGTTGCTTACAATTACTCTTTCTTTGTTAAAATTACAGTTTATCCATTTTTTGTTGGAGAAATCCCACTTTTGATTACCCTTTTGTTAGAATTACACTTTTGATGCTAAAATATCACTTTATCTTCTTTGCAATCACACTTTTCTTTGCTAAAATTACAATGTAGTCTGTTAAAATAACACTTTATCTTGTTAGAATTACACTTTTCTCAGCTAAAATCACACTCTTTTTCTCGTAAAAATGTCATTTGTTGCCTGTTAAAATAACACCGTATTTTGTTAGAATTACACTTTTGTAAGCTAAAATAACACTTTATTCTGCTACAAATCCCACTTTTGACCCTTTTGTTAGAATCACACTTTTGTTGCTAAAATAACACTTTATCTTTGCTACAATTAGACTTTTTTGTCGCTAAAATCACACTTTTTCTCGTTAAAATGTCATCATTGCCTGTTAAAATAACACTTTATTTTGTTAGAATTACACTTTCCTCTGCTACAATTACACTTTTGTTTGTTAAAATAACACTTTGTCTTTGCTACAATCACACTTTTCTTTTCTTTGATAGTTTTCTGTTGCCTGTTAAAATAACCATTTATTTTATTAGAATTACACTTGTGGCTGCTATAATTACACTTTATGCTGCTACAATTTTAAATTTTCTTTTAATATAGTGATAAGTTCTTCTAAGTCCTTAATATCTTTATGCTGCTACAATTAGACTTTTGTCAGCTAAAAATCACACTTTTTTCTGTTAAAATGTCATTGTTGCCTGTTAAAATAACACTTTATTTTGTTAGAATTACACTTTCCTCTGCTACAATTACACTTTTGTTTGTTAAAATAATACTTTGTGCTGCTACAATCACACTTTTCTTTTGCTGATAGTTTTCTGTTGCTTGTTAAAATAACCATTTATTTTATTAGAATTACACTTGTGGTCGCTATAATTACACTTTATCTTTGCTACAATTTTAAATTTTCTTTTTGTCTTATTTTTTTTGTATGTAACAATTAATTTTGAGTAATGTTAACGGATGTCGGGGAAATGAGGGTAAATCGAGCAAGTCCAAAAAAGCAAAGGTGGCTGTTAAGTTGAGTAAGGAGCTTGTTGTTGCCAAACCAAACCAAACCAGACACGAAGAAAATAGCAAAGGTGGTCATCAAGTGCCTTGGCGAAGCAAATGGTTGAGCTCGTTGAAAAGCTTAATGATGCACAAATGAGATGCGGTACGGAGAATTGGTTTCGGTGGTATTCTGGAGCTTAAGCTCAAAACATATCCGATGGGTTATGTTAAAGATTTTCTCAAAGCATTCAAGTGATGAATCGTATATTTTTCGGGCCAAGGATAAGGAGTTCATGGTCACCAAGCATGACGTGTATGACTGTTTTATGTTACCACTTGGCCCTAAAACTCTTGATCTAGTACCTACGGGCCGCCAAAAGGATTCTCAAGCGCCAGAGAACAAGCAATTGAAAGATAAATGGCGAAAAGCGTACAACATAAAAGGGGTTAATGAAGGCATTAATTTAGGAATTGTCTTCCAAGATATTTTAAAAAAAAATACAAAAAAGGAGCTCCGCATGATTCTTGTTTTGTTACGCTCGCAATGTCATCATTCCTAACTCCAACATCATACAATGGGGTTGACTTCAAGCTTTTGAGAGTCGTTGAAGATGTGGACTCGATTACGCAAAGATGCGATTGGTGTACTTATGTCTTTGGAAAATTTGGTGAAGGTCATGCGCGAGATCGGTGAAAATAAACAGACGCCTTTGGGTGTATCCCCTTCTTAATGATTACGTACTTTCAACGTTTCGATTTCCGTGGTGAGAGTTGTCGCCACACCGCCCCTCATTAAGCACTGGGACCGGACAGACGCTTTCGACGCACTACATGGTGAGCTTGACAAGAACCGTTTGGGTCGGCTAACTTGGTTCGTGGTCAAGTATCCTCGGTGCCTTCAAAAAGAACTGTTAAGCATTGGTGGGGTGCCTAATGACAGCCAAGTGTTGGCCATTGGAAATGTGGTTAGTGATGCGGCATTACAAGTGACTTCAACTTCGGACGGAAGAAGTTCATCGAGATTGAACTCCCTTCCGGTGTTGATGATGACGAGGAGTTGAAAGCTCGGGCTGTAGATGTAAGTGCTATTTTAATGTTTTAAAGTTACTTTTTCTTTCACTACAATTACACTACAATTGTAATTGCGATATTAATCGATAATTGCTTAAATTACAAGGTTGTCGATTAAAATTATACTTTTTAAAGTTAAAATTATACTTTTGTATGTTACAATTACACTTTTGTCCGTTAAAATAATACTTTTTAAAGTTAATATTTTACTGTTGTAGCTTACAATTACACTTTCGTCCGTTAGAATTATACTTTTTGACCTTAGAATTACGATTGTTAAGGTTAAAATTATACTTTTGAATGAACACTTTTGACTGAACAATTGTCCAATTATCTTTATTTTAATGTAGGATGTGCATGAGCTTTACTTGAAGATGCAAAGGAATGCTACTGTCTTCTATTTATGGTATGCGAGATGCACCATGACGCTCAAAAGGTTAACAGGAGGGATGAACCATCCTAGTGACCCTGTCGCTACACAATGCACGCAATCATTCTTTCAAAGCCAAAGGATGAAGGATTATCTTTGTGGAAATGCGGGAGATAGTCGAACGAATAAATCGTTCAGTGAAATCGCACTGCTTCGCAACAAAGTCCAGGTGATCGATGTCGAAATGATGAGGTAGATGACGACGGGTACGAGCAGCATGTTGGTGACGATGATGAAGAGGAGGACAATGGTGATGAGGACGAGGGAGATGACGAGGATGTTGATAATGTTGACGATGAGGAGGATGGTGATGATATGGAGGATGATGGATCCGATAATGAGAAAGAGGTGATTTGTAGATGTTGGTACAGACCGTGAAGGCACGGTGGCCGCCTCAATTGTTTCGGATGAAGCAGCTAGTGAGAAAGCACTGGAGGTGTCTACACAACAGATAATGGAGGCCGTGCAATTTTACGGCTCGGCTGAATTTACGGACTCTGCTCACAGAGACGAGTACAATAAGGACACCGACGTGGATGTTGGTAGTACTCGTGAGATTTCCGTTATTTACAGAAGGAGGAAGGTAGATAGAGAGCAGGTGGTTGTTAAAGAACCACCAAAATTTGACCGGGAAATTCTGGAAGATATATATTCAAAAGAAGAGCTTGATGAGGCCGAGAAGAAGTTCTATGCGAATCTGCAGCAAAGGAAGAAAGAGCGGACGATGGATCCGGACGTGCATGTGGCGGGGATAGTGAGATAGGCGACAATAAGAATGAGGCCGACGAAGAGCGGATTTATGGATCCGGACGTGCATGTGGCCGGGATAGTGAGATAGCCGACAATAAAAATGAGGCCGACGAAGAGCGGCGATGGATCCGGGCGTGCATGTGGCGGGGATAGTGAGATAGGCGACAATAAAAATGAGGACGATGGGCCCACCGACGCCGATCCACCCGTCACTCAACTCGCGATTTCGTCTGCGGAGATTATTGAAGCGGACCGCCGAGCGAAATGTCGGCGAGAAGACCATGGAATTGGAGAGGTAAGAGAATTGGTGAATGTGGCCTCCGACGCTACGGGAGCGGTTGTGCATGTGAGTGAAGTTCTGAATGCCGAGGCGGACAAGGATGATGACAAGATTGGGAAGGGTAATGCTGAACCTGGTCTCCAATGTTCAAGTTCAATAGTGGTTTCTGCAACACTAGACGATCTTTGTACAAGTAGACTCTAAATCTTTGGAATTTAGTGGGCCTGATGCGGGGAGACGAGAAGGCGGATAATGCTTTGGCGGAAGTTCGAACACACGAAGTTCCCCCGCCACTCGCCTCTGTTCTCTCTGCTGAGATATGTGATGCGAGAGCGCGTAGCCGAACAACATTATCAAGAGGGTGCGAGGAAACGGCGGAGGCGCAACCACCGACGAGCGGTTGTTAAAGGAAAACGAGCAAAGGATATGTATGTATATGCGTTGCGGGCAAAGGAATTTATGGACGTAGAATGGACAAGTCTGTATATTCTACTCGGACGTAAACGCTTATTCGAGGAGCACCCAATATCTCGTCCGATTGTAAATGAGGAGGGTTGGAATAATGATGAGCCAAATTTGGATATAAGTTCTCGGACAGTGGTAGAGAAGGTGGTGGTGGATGGTCAAGATCAAGGATCACGGAGGTAATGCCGTGGATGAAGTTATTTAGTTAGAATTACATTTTTCTCTTTTAAAGTTACACTTTTTTATTTACGATAACACTTTTTTGGCTTAGAATGACACTTTTCTCTCTCACGCAATTAGACAATTGTTAGTTAAAATCACACTTTATTCAGTTAGAATTACAATTTTCTCTACTAAAACTACACTTTTTTAAGTTAAAATTATACTTTTGTAGCTTACAATTACACTTTTGTCTTCTAGAATTAGACTATTTTTAGTTAAAATTACACTTATTTGTGATAAAATAACACTCTATTTTGTTTGAATTATAATTTTGTCTACTAAATTATACTTTCTTCTCTGCCACAGTTACACTTACTTAGTGATGATGAAATAACACTATTTTTATTACAGATGCGGCAGTTGAGGATGTTGCCGGGAAGTCTTTGGATGGGACTATCGAGAGAAGAGAGGTAACAGCTGACGTAGTACCAGAGGCAGAGAACGCTGACATTCCTATCCCGGTCCCGTACGTCCCTCACAGTGATCTGAGCTACCATCCTTTTTTACTTCACTCGAGTGAGCCCTTACCATGCATGGATCATGTCATTGAGAACCTTGGGTGTTCTCTTGATTGTGGGGCACCTAATCCTGATTTGTGCTTTGCGACGAGAAACCTAGCATTCAGTCAGGAGCTCCTAGTGCCAATGTTCAGTGACAGGAAATATGTGATTGACTATGCGTTCAATAAGTCGGACGCGTTTAACGAGTTGTAAGTGTATTATTCTTTACAAGAGGCTCTTAACATTGCTAATTATATATATATTTGTTGGCTAATTACATTTTTTTGTTGTAGGGAACGATTGGTCCAATTCAGCGAGTTTTATTTCATTACCCGGGAAGATATTGCAACTTTGAACCCTCGGGAGCAAATCATGACCAGTGTTATTGATGGTTGGTGCTTGCTACTCAACCACATCATGAAACCTTCGGACATATCCCGTTCTTTCTTTGGACTAAGTCACACTGTAAGTTAAAATGTTACCTTTGTGTGTTAAAATTACACATTTGTCCGTTAGAATTATACTTTTTAAAGTTAAAAAGTTGGTCTTGTATGTTAAAATTGCACATTTGTCCGTTAAAATGATACTTTTTGCCGTTAGAATTACACTTTTGATTGTTTAAATTATACTTTTACCATCTCCCTTCTGAGTTTATTCTAACACTTTTTTTGGTTAAAGCTTCACTTTATTTTTATAAAATAGCTCTTTTAATTATCTGTTCACGCATTTAACACTTTTCAAATTACAGTGCCTCGCAATGTATATTTGGGACGCTCAAAAGCTTGGGAAAGTGTTGAACAAAGACGAAGACATTTATGGTGGCTGGGATGCTGATGCCTGAAAAACCGTCGTGCACCATTCCAGCTTGATACGGACATTGTAGGTAACAAAACATGTAATCTTGTCTCATGGTTTTAAAGTTTTCCTTGTTCGATCTTAGCGACACACGGTGCGGATCTTTCTCCCGTTTTATCTGGCGACGGTGATCACTACAGTTGCGTGTGCATCAACTTTCTCACCGAGCAGATTGACTACCTCGACAACCGCAAGTACGATGACCCAATAGAAACGCTCCCTTACGGAGGGATAGCGCGTATTTCCGTAAGTGTCCGATATCCAAAAGTCAACGAATTTTAGTGGGTCGTACTACGTTAACTCACTGACGTTTTTTCATGTCCAGGCAAATATAATGGGGAAGTATTTGGTGTCTAAAGGGTCAGTTAAGGGGGCAAAGGTCACGTTCAAGATTGTCAACATTGAGTTCAAATTTGGCAAGGTCAAGGGTATTCGAGAAATGACTGTGGTGTTTTCATGATGCTACATATGATGTTCTACCGCGGAAGCCCTTTTCAATGTGACCTCGGGAAAGAGGATGCTATGAGTTTGTACCATGCTGAGATTGCTGCAACACTCGTCCTCTGTGACATTAACAGTATCAGAGAAGATATCCTGACGAGGGTTGGTTTTTTCAAAACGACTGCTGGACATCCGTTGACAAGAAAGTTGAATGTTTGTTAAGAGGAAAACAGATGGTGACATAGGGCCGGAGTCCACAAAACGTGCTCGCGTAACTGAATTTGAAGAGCCCGTTATGGAGGTGACGCCTGTTGCCATGCGCATTCCATCTGGTAAAGCGCTATCCTCTGTTAAGAGCCATCCCCGTGGAAAGGGGGACGGGTTGGGCTGCTCTCTCGACTGTGGTAGAGGTGGTCTCAACACAAATGTGGTGTCGAAGCTGCTCCGGGGCAATCAAGCGTTAATCAAGGATATTAAAAACAGGAGGAAGCATGTTGCCGACTATTGCTTGTTAGATGACCACACTTATGACGAACGGTCTGTCAAGTCGGCTTAATTAACTACTTCTTTATTCAAGGATACTCAGATTATTTTTTACATTTATTTTACTTTAATTAACGACTTCTTTAATATTACGAGTGCAAAGAATGATGTCTGGTACACCCGTCACGCAACGCTTCGGAGAAAAGACACTATGTCCTTGATGCCTGAAAACCTTATGTCGTTAAATGTGATCGAGTCTTTGGTCGATTTTGATGAACCATTTGGAGAAGGAGGAATATGGCGACCAAATGAGGATGTCATTCTTTGGTATACGTCACATGGTAATTCCATTTATCATTGCATAATATTTATGTCCACTTCTATTACACCTTTGTTACTTAGAATTAGACTATTCTTAATTACAGTGTTTTAATGTGAATGTTTCACTTTAGTTCTTTTAATCCACAAAAGTGTCATTCTAACCGTGTGAAGTGTAATTTTAAGGGACAATAGTGTAATTTTGGGTGACAATGTAAACACATTAATCATGTTCACTATTGCCTTTTCAAGGATTTAATGTTGCGTATGCTCGGGACGTTTGAGCAACCAGGCACACAATCAAGACAGAACTATGACGACACTGCACTGATCCGGGACACCTTCATCGTCGACAGCGACCGCACCGTTAACTTGAAAACAGACTTGCTATTTGTCCCGTTCTGCATTGACGACCATTTTGCATGCGTATGTATCAATCACAAATCAAATACAGTCGACTTGCTGGACGGGCAAAGGCATTCGACTTGAAGAAGTCGCAGCTTTGGCAAAGCAAAAGCGCGTTTAATTGTAAGTTATTGTCGATCGCTTTCTTCCGAATGCTATCTTTTTTGTTCAACCAGTTTTTATAAGGTAATTATGTACATTTGCAGTCTAGCGCAGTGAGTGATTATTTAGAATCACGGGATAAGGAAAAGAAGAACACTAGGGCACGGGAAATTCCTAATTATGTGTTGCGCCGTATACCTTTCAAATGGGATGTCACCAACTCTCAACCAACCAGAGTCGGGTCTGTTCACCATGATGGCGATGCTCTTATACGAGGGTCTTCCTTTTCAAAGATGAAGATCTCGAGAAGAAGAAATCACGGCGCTATTTGGTGATCCACCGTAGCTACCCTCGTTCGCAGACATGAACATTTTGCGCGAAGGTGTGCTCGAGAAGGTCAAAGCTTTTGTTAGCACGAAGGACAAACTGTGGAAGGTATTACAACAGAAGCGTAGACAGCCCCGTGCCAATGTGAAAAAATAACAACCTTAATTTAGTAGTTCTGTTTTTGTGGGAATATTCCCTTGGCTATGTAAACACTTATTTCATACTTTGTATTATTTGCAGATGTTAGCAAACTTAATGTAGACATTTAGTTTTTGTGTAAATAATCTTACGACATTCTATAAAAGAATGCCTTTTCCTCTCAACCAAGATGCAGCCACAATCGTCTTTCAATGTATCTACTTCAACAATATAGAGTAATATGTTAGTTAAATCATCGAAGAAAGTGTGACCGTAATACACAAAAGTGTAATTCTAACCGTCGAAGTGTAATTCTAACAAAGGCCATATCGGATGATGATTTACCTTACATTACATAAAATATAAATGTAATTTTAAAAGGCAAAAGTGTCATTTTAGTAGTTTT
This sequence comes from Silene latifolia, assembly GCF_048544455.1. Classification (NCBI taxonomy): domain Eukaryota; kingdom Viridiplantae; phylum Streptophyta; class Magnoliopsida; order Caryophyllales; family Caryophyllaceae; genus Silene; species Silene latifolia. The sequence continues at coordinate 221,362,455 of NC_133537.1, read as the reverse complement.
ATTTATGAAAAGATAGTAATGTTGTTTTACCTATCTGAAAGATGTTGCAATAATAACTATGTGTACTTTGAAGAACATAATTTGTCATAATAGTCAAGAGTGAAAATTTCAACGTTCTGAATTTGCACATTATAACTGTGTCGTCTAATAAAGAATACTTCATCAAAATACATTCTAATACCAACGGCGACCGCTTGTCTTCCTGGCGCTTGATGTCTAAACACAATACGAAACATCATGTTGTACCTCGTATTTTGTGTAGACATCCCAAAAAATTGTACTACTTATTACGTCTTAAATTGATTATTCTAAGATGCCTTCTTCTTCTTCTTCTTCTTCTTCTTCGTCTTCTTCTCCTTCTTCTTCGTCTTCTCCATCTTCTTCTTCTTCCGACGAGGTTTCGACGATTGCATACGGCGGGTGCTCTGCGAATGGGTTAGGGCAGTTCCTTTTGTCATGGTTAGCTAATCGCTTGCAATTTTTACACATGCGTTTTGGCTTCCTTGCCAAAGCAATCGCTTTTTCCTTCTTCGACAACATTCTCTTTCCGCTCCCTTTGTTCTTGGATTTCTTGGGCGGCAAAATGGTTATCTCCTCACTAGGAGAACATCCAAGAATTTTCTCCAACTGTTGTCGTTTATTCAATGGTGATCCTAATGGTGAGAGTTTCTCCTTAAACTGTCTAATTAGACAAGAGAAGTTCTCGACATCATTCTTCAATTTGCCCATGAGCAACCCAACTGTCGATGAATCTCCGACCACATTACGACATCGCAATCTGTTTTCCATCTATTATATCAACGTCCTCGTTGCTTCACCATTACAATCGAACATTTTAGACAACCTTGCATCTTTACACCATCTTTTAACAATACATTGTTCTGGAATAATCTTCACTCCGTTTGATGAGTAAATCCAAATGACATGCCGGGAAATAATGCCTTTCCTCTCAAGCATTCTGCAGCTACAAGTGGCTTTCAGTGTATCTAGTTCAACATTATAAAGTAATATGTTAGTTAAATCAGTCAGATGAAAGTGTTACTGTAATACACAAAAGTAGCATTTTAATCAATAAAAGTGTGATTGTAACGGATAAAAGTATAACTTTAATCAATTTGTAATTTTAACTACCCAGTGTAATACTAATCAATAAAAGTGTAATTTTAACGGATTAAAGTATAACTTTAGCAACCCAAAGTATTATTTTAACAACCCAAAGTATAATTCTAACAACCCTAGGTGTAAATTTAATCAACAAAAGTATAATTTTAACGGATAAAAGTATAATTTTAACAAACAAATGCTACAGAATGATACCTGGGCAGTATGTGACCTCATAATTTCTGTCCCTGTTTGCATCTCTTACAGTGGTCACTTCTAAAGAGCCACACTCAGTGAATCCTCTACTTTTACAAGTACCAATTGAGCACTTGGCCTCTTCTTGAAATTCCTCGAATACTTTATGACTGTACACTTGCGCCCCGTGCACTTCAATAGCTAGATGCGTTGATATTTCAGGGAAACTGTGTCTGTTACAGTTGTCAATCTGTTTCTGTGTGTGTCTTTGCTGGTCCATCGCGCTGTCAAAACGCATCGTAAACTCAACTAATGTTCCTGACTTACTCTCAAATCTCTTAAAAAAATTATTTTCGCTCTCTGATCTTTGGGTTGTCCTCATAACACCTCCCATATCTAGGTCCCTACAATGAGCCATAACCCACTGCCTCCTTTTAGCGTACATTTCTTGGAACCAGTCAATGTTATTAACATTGTGTTCCCTGCCAATTTCTTCCCATTTTGCATCGAACTCTGCCGCTTCAATGTCTTCATCCCATATTATGGCATTCAATTTCTTTAGGAACACTGAATAATCATCTCTCGCCATTCCATACTTGCTTGGAACCTTGTTCATGATATGCCACATACAATATCGGTGGCGCGCTGTCTTGAACACCAATGGCACCGCTTTAAGAATACCAAAGATCCCGATCGGTGATAATGTACTTAGGCTCTTTGCCACCCATCGCACCCAGGAAACGGGTGAACACCCATTTAAACGAGTCTGCATCTTCATGAGCAACAAGCGCTCCACGAAAGTGACTGACCGTTTATGATTATCAACCCCCGTGAAAGGTGTGAATGACATGTCATACTTATTGGTGGAATACGTCGGATCGAACGACACTGCATCCCCAAAAACTGAGTAGTTCCTTCTAGCGATCCCGTCGGCCCATATAGCTTTACTAAGGCTACCGTCAGAATCAACATCATAGTCAAAGAAGAATCCTGGTCTAGTAAATGTGACCAATTCCTTAAAGTGGTCCACGAACATCTGACCGTCCCGTTCATGAATGTAGCATTTCACATCCCTGTGAAAGTTCTTAAAAGAATTCAAACTAGCACCGATGTTTTCAAACCCATTAACATGTTCCTTCGAATTTTGTAAGTCTTCGTAGCTCCTATCTTCACTTTGATTAATGACAATCTTTTAGATGTACGGATTTTAATCATCAAAAAACATAATTAAAACAGATACAAATATATCGTTCAAAAAAGAAGAGTGTTGTTTTAACAATAGAAAATGTAATTGTAGACTCAAAAAGTGTCATTTTAGATGACAAAAGTGTAATTCTAACAAAATAAAGTGAAATTATAACATAAACAAGTGTAATTTTAATCAAGAAAAGTGTAATTCCAATCAACTCAGCCTTGAATTATAAAGGATTATCATTTTGTCATAGTCTGTTATGTTGCATGACAACTTTTGAAACTCTCTATCTCTTGTTTGATAGAGAAAACAGATACAAATGTATAAGTTCAAAAAAAGAAAAGTGTTCTTTTAACAAGAAAAAATGTAATTGTAGACGCAAGAAGTGTCATTTTAGTTGACAAAAATGTAATTCTAACAAATTAAAGTGAAATTATAACATAAACAAGTGTAATTTCAATCAAGACAAGTGTAATTTTAATTAACTCACCCTTGAATTATAAAGGATTATCATTTTGTGATAGTCTGTTATGTTGCATGCCAACTTTTGGAACTCTCTATCTCCGGGCCGATACGAGTTCATGGTTGTGCCCACTTGTGGAATCTCAATTCGTAATTCCCCCTTCATCAAGAACAGCCTAATCCTCACTTTGCAACCAACACGCCTGACTTTGTGTCTCCTACCTGAGTCCTGCCCGCCACTACACTCCAATTGTCCCTTCTGTTTGAACCCCTCCCGGTTGCAAACCAACAGTTTAGATTTGATCTCCCCTCCATGCCATCTCTTAGTCGTGTACTTACGCACATCAAAACCACAAGCAACAGCATAAATTCTATAAAATGTCACTGCTTCCTCTATTTCCAGGAATTCCTGACCAACATAGGGGGTGAACTTGGCTTCAACATCTTTGCAAAATTCTTCTTCGTTCGGCTTTTGTTTTCCATTGTGCTCATGTAATACTCCGTATTTTGATAATAATTTATGAAAGTAATTTATGTAATTTAATAATTGATTAAAGACATTTCTAATAGTAATTATAATAAGACGTTAATTAAATAATAAATTCATAATGCAAGTCGGGAATTGGGTTTAGCTAATATTTAGCATTGGGCCGTGTGCCATTGTTGTTTGGGCCGAAACTTATTAAGTTGGTATGAGTGTAATCGGGATTTGTATCGGGAATTAATAATAATATAATAAGGAAATAATAATATATAAAGGTAATTATAATTATAATAATAAAAATAAAGTTATGGCAATAATAAATTAGTAAATATTATACGAGGAAATCCTAGTTACGGTAAGATTAATAATATATGATAATAATAATAATAATATAATGGCAATTATTAATAATGGTAATTCCTATACTAATTAGAATAAGGTAAGTCATAATAGTTTCCTAATTGACCTCGTATTCTCTAAATCTTACACTATAAATACCATGATAAATCTGAAAATATAATTCACAATTCACAAAGAAGAATAAAGAGCTTTTGGAGACGGAATTAGCAAGCGATATTAATAGGTAACAACTCCTAATCTCGTTTTATTTTCTTATACAGTTGAATGTCAGACGATCTTAAGACACTTAGAAACTGACCCAAACCTTGACGGAATGAGACCAAACTTTGGGAGGTGGTTCGTGGGGTTGCAAGGGTTGGAATGGGTGTGGTGGTGGTGTCTAGGAAGGCCTAGGGTGGCGGTGGCAGGTGGCTAAAGGTGGCTGGTCAGGGAGGTGTTGCGAGTTGGTCGTGGCGTTTGGGATGGGTAATTGAACCCTCTAATGGTCGAGTCTTAACCTGGGCATGGTAGGGTTGTGATGGGGGGAGGTATTCGACCACTTTGGTGGTGTCTTGGTGGCCGGAGATGGTGTTTTGCGGCGGTGGTGGCGGAAAAACGTGAGAACAGGGGGAGGGGTTTTAAGGGGATTGTTGGTGTCGTTACGGGTGGTTGTGAGCTGCCGTGAGTGGTCGGGGTCAGTGGTGGGACCACCGTGGGTCAAGGGAGACCACGGTTGTGGCCACTGGTGGTCGTAGGGTGGTGAGAGGAGGTGAATAAGGGTGTAGTGTTGATTGTGTCGAGTTTTGAAGGGGGTCATTAGGGCGGGGTGTCCGGGGTCGCTTGGTGGCGGTTTGGGTGGTGGCTTTGGTCCCTGGTGTCCGTCGTGGTGTGGACTAGGAGGTGGCAGGTTTGGTCGGGGCTGATGGTGGTCAAGGAAGTCGTGAAAGACGGGTTTAGGAAGGGTAGTGAACAACGGTTTCGACGCGATTGTATATGGTTTGTGTTGGGGGTTTTCACGGGGTTTTCATGGGATTTGGGTTTTTGGTTTATTTAGTTTTAAGACGGGTTAACTCGGGTATCAATAAGTAATCGGGTTTTGACTTTAATAAACGGGTTTTTGAATTATATTATACGAGATTATAATTGACGTAATTAATTAATTTATAATAAGTGAATCGAGTTTTAATAATCGTAAACCTTTAATAATTATAAATAAATAATTAATTTGAATAAATAAATAAAAGGAGTAAATAACTAAATATATAATTGAATTGAATTATGATATTTTGATTAGGTTGATTCGTGAAGAAATTATAATCGGGTCGGATTGCTTTAATTATTTGGATTGCTTAAGCTGCTTAATTGGAATCGCTTGCCAGGTAGGGATAATCCTACTCAACTCGACTTTTAATTAACTATGTTTGGTATGGTGGATTACTTACGTTAAAGTGAATTGATCGTATGTGAATTGTGTTGGTTGATATAATCGTAATTGTTGGAAGGGAGATTCATGTTGTATATGTTGGTTGATAATATCGTAATGGTTGGAAGGGTGACTTATGTTGATTCGTGTCGGTTATATTGATGAGGTGAATTGAATTTTTATCGTTGATTGGAATGTGGTTATTATAAAAGGTCATGCGGCGATCAGGTTGTACGTTGTTGAGGGAGTTTGTACACTGGGGTGATGGTAATATGTACGTTGTGAGGGAGGGGTACTATTACATATTGTGGTACGTTGTTAAGGGAGGGGTACCAAAGTAATGTGAGCACGTTGTTAAGGGAGTTGTGCTAAGTAAAGGAAAGGAGCACGTTGTCAGGGGGTTGTGCAATGAAAGTGAATTGAATTGGATTGATAATTGTATGTTCTTGTTGTTTAGTTTTATTTCTACTCGACCTCGCGGTTGATCGTGTATTCGTGAACACTGCGGTGAACCGTTTTATGGGGAGCGATTTGACAGTACCAAAGATTAGCTGACTTGGGAGCATTGGGATGAGAGCCAAACTTGGAACCTTAGATGAAGTCTAGATCACATATATAGTTATATCACTTATTTAATTTCCGCTGCGAGTTGTATCAATTTTTATATTAAGTTTTAGTTGGATAATTTGTAATAAACATGTAATCATTAAAGTTTTAATTTAAAGTACTATGGTATTGTTGTACTTTGTTATTCACTACCTCGGGAAATCGAGATGGTAACAGTCCTATTTATTTAGGAATGTCTAGCTAAAGGCTCCTGAATAAATGGGGGTGTTACAGCTCAATATTATCTGACAATAGCGTAATAATTATCAATTGTTTTCATAACAACTTAAAGTAACCCATATATTTGTTCAAATTATATATTTCTTAAAATTACACTTTTCGTAGTTATAATTACACTTTTGCCTGTTAGAATTATACTTTCTACTATTACAATTATAGTTTATAAACTTGCAAACTTTTCTCATTACAATCAACCATTTGGTTGTTAAAATTACACTTTTCTCGTGTTACAATTATACTTGTTTACGTTAGAATTACGTTTGAAAACTTACGAAAATTGTCTTTTGCAATCACACTTTTGCTGTTAAAATTACAAATCAATCTGTTAGAATTATGCTTTTTATTATTACAATTACGCTTTCAAAACTTGCTTTTCTGTTACAATAAACCATTTGGTTGTTATAATTACACTTTTGTATGTTACAATTATACTTGTAATTATTACAATTACGATTTGAAAACCGACATATTTTATCTCTTACAATAACACTTTTACCCGTTAAAATTATACTTTTATCGGATATAATTACAGCTTTTATAAGTTATACTTACGATATTGACAATTTCAATTTAAGATACAAATATTACACTTTTGAAATTCAATTCTACCATAATAATTACAATAATACTTTGGTTGCTTACATTCACACCTTTTTGCGATTAAAATTACAATTTCATCGAATTCACTGTTATAAATTTCAAGCCTGACACTATGATGTTGAACTTATTATTCACAGAGTTTAACTTCCATCATGGAGAAGTTTAACTTATTATTCACAGAGTTGATATTGAACTCCATAATGATGGAGTTCATGATAAAACAGTGGATTTACAGATTTTACATAATAAAAAACAAGCTTCAAAAATAACCTAAAATACACTTCCTCATCATATTTAAAGAACTGTTCATATCTAACCTAATGTTTTCATAACAATATGATATATAAACTAACATGAAGAAAATAAAAAAAAAACAATCCAATAATTACCATGGCCAAATGGAACCATTTGAAAATCCGTCATTTTTTACGTTGGACGTTGGTCCTGTTGTTCGTTTCTCAGCTTCGAGGATAATAATGGAAGATGCTCAAGGATAATAATGGAAGATGATCAAGGAAGCTGATAAAGGAAGATGGGAAATAAAGAAAGTAGGATTTGCTCTCAATTTTCGCCAGTCTGATGAGTTTTTTTTTTCAAATTGTGTTTTGGTGGAGTATGTCTAAGAAATGTGTTGAGGAAGGTTGTTGAGTGATTATGCATGTGTTTGTGTGTGCACAGTGGGTAATAGCAAATTGTACTGACACAGCCCTTCTCTCTCCTGCTCACCCTATTTCCTTTTTTTTTTCACGCCTATAATGGGCTTAAAGTAGGCAAATCTCCACTCTCCATTCTTCTAATCCAAGGGCCCTAATAAAGACTTAGGGACTCAAAAGATATTAAGGACTTAGAAGAACTTATCACTATATATATATATATATATATATATATATATATATATATATATATATATATATATATATATATATATATATATATATATATATTTTAATTAATAGGAATAATCCATACTATGGACGCCCTTCCTAAAATAATCCATACTATGTTTTAACTCACTATAATCCTAACTATTCTACTCCCTTCCCATATTACACCCAAGTGACTGGCTACCTGAGCAAAGGTAACCCATCATAATCAACACTCCTAAACCCCTTACTCTATGAATCTTCATCGTCACTTTTCCCCATTTTACCAACCTTAACTCCATCATGAATCACCAAAAACTACCTCACTACCATCACAAGACACCCCGCCCCCCCCCATAATTTTTGCATCATCACGACACCACCTTCAAACCATCGCCAATCCGCCATCACTACTCTGTCACCATGCACCAGATCTCATTTGCACGAAATCCAGCCACTCTCTCCGGCCTCTACTGTCCCGTCTCCGTCAACATTTGAATAACAACATAGTGAACTCACCAACTACCTACATCGATCCTCACAACCACCATATCAACACCCCAACCCTAAATTATTTTTTTTCTCCAAATTGATTTTGGAATCTAGGGTTTTAGCCGAGAGGCGACTCACGAGGGGTGAGGCACAATAGATGACAACAATGATTAATGGCGGGGATGATGAACAAGTTCTGCGGTGGCCTACGCAAGGAGGCGATCAACCACTGTTGGTCGTGGCCTGTGTTTTTATTGAAAAAATAGAGCGAGGCATAGGATAAGGCGAGGCGAGGGTGTGGGTGGCGTTAATGGTTGAGGGTGAGGTTTTTGGGTGGTCTTGGTGTTGAACGGTGGTCGAGGGAGGCTGTGAATGGTTGTTTTGGTGTTCTTTTTTTTTTTTAAGGGAATGGTATAATTTAAAGTTAATAGTTGTTAATGAAGTAATTACTGCTTCTTGAAAAAAAAAATGTGTCCCACATGAACATTTTAACTGATTTAACATGTGAAAAAAAAAATCATAGTGCAGTATGAGAATATGGGGTAATAGTAGGCTTTATTGTAAATTAAAACGAAGTTTGGATTATTGTTGTTAATTAGGCCATATATATATATATATATATATATATATATATATATATATATATATATGTATATATATATATATATATATATGTATATATATATATATATATATATATATATAGAGAGAGAGAGAGAGAGAGAGAGAGAGAAGAGATCAACTAAGGCCATTATATCATATTAAGTCCATAAGTCCTAATGTGGGCTGTTGGATCAAGCAAACCAATGGCCAAGATTGCGCAGTAAAACCCCACTCAACTAATATTTTAGATTTACCTGTCTCCTCTTACCACTAACCCATGCATGCTATAGTGTTATGTCCATCAGTCCGTCATCATTTCCCTCCTCAATTTCCACATAATTCAAAACAACTTGCGGTTTTTTTTCCCTCTATTTCCTGTCATTTCGTCTTCCTTTTCTTTCTTCACATTACTGATAACTCCATTTTCATCACTACCAATTAATTCCAACTCAACAGACGCCATTTTCATCACTACCAATTAATTCCAACTCGCCCGCAAACTACTTTGTCTCCATTTTTTTATAAGGTATTTTTTCCATTCCTTATTTAGTGATTTGTACTTTGTTTTTTGTTAATTATTGCCTTTGTTAAACTATCATAAAAAGAGTTCATTTGATTTTTCAATTTTCAATTTTGGGTTTGCTGATGTTGATTTGTTCAATTGTTAATTATGGTTGTGCAGATCAAATACGAGTTTATTTGATAATTAACAATGGTTTTTGCCAAGAAAAATGCCAAGAAAATTTCCAAGAAATCTGAATCAAAGGTAAAAAATCTCGTCTTGTTGGTATAACTCTTATAGAATGATGTATAACTTCAACTAAATATATGCATAATTTTAATCCCAATTGTTTGTCATCTACAGATGGATGTTGTAGAAAGTATTGACAAGGGACTTGATATCCAGGTTAAAAGTTTTGATTTTTATTTATACGTTACTAGATGTATAACTCTGGTTACTAGATGTATAACTTTAGTACTCAATATGTATAACTCTGGTTACTAGATGTATAACTCTGGTTACTAGATGTATAACTCTGGTTATTCTGTGACCAACTCTTCTTTCATAATGTCAAACTCTAATTGTTATATATATAACTCTACTTCTATTTAGTTTCTATGCCTAGAGTTATACAATATATGCCTAGAGTTATACATTTTATACCTGGATTTATACAATATATATCTAGAGTTATACAGTATATGCCTAGAATTATACAATATATACTTTGGAGTTATACATTAGATGCCTGGAGTTATACCTAGAGTTATACTTGGAGTTATTCCTGGAGTTATACATTATACTGTATATGCTTACAGTTATACATTTTATGGCCAGAGTTATACATTCTATGGCTAGAGTTATACATTATATGACTTTAGTTTTCAGAATGTCTAACTTTTGTTATTATATGTATAACTGTACTGTTATTCTGTATAGCTAACTTTCCTGATTATCTCTTCTTTTGAATGGTGAAAAGAATTTTGGATTTTACAGAATTTTGGTTGAAAAGAAGAGATGACAAACCATTCAAAATTCTTTTTTATATAACTCTTATTGAATTATGTATAACCATTCAGAATTTTGGTTGTATAACTCTGATTACATGTTGAATAACTTCTGCTGTCATAATGTATAACTGGAGTTATACAATATATGCCTAGAGTTGTACATTTTATTCTTGGAGTTATACAATATATGACAAGAGTTATACAGTATATGCCTAGAGTTACACAGTATATACTTGAAGTTATACATTTTATTAATAGAGTTATACATTCATGGCTAGAGTTACACATTATATAACTTTAGTTTCAGATTGTCTAACTTTTGTTATTATATGTATAACTCAACTGTTATTATGTATACCTCTCCTGATTATCTCTTCTTTTGAATGGTGAAAAGAATTTTGGATTTTACAGAAATTTGATTTAACAGAATTTTGGTTATACATAATCTGAATCCCTATTTGTTTGTCAGCTACAGATGGATGATGTACCAAGTACTGAGAAGGGACCTGATTCCAAGGTTCAAAGTTTGACTTTTTTATAACTGTTGTCATTTGTTGTATAACTATGATTACATTTTGAATAACTTCTACTGTCAGAATGTATAACTCTTGATATTTTCTGATTAACTCTACTATCAGAATGTATAACTTTACTTATATTTTGTATAACTCTGACTATCTATTGTATAACTTTAATTCACAGTATGTCTATTTCTTTGTTGCAAATATCTCTAATTGCAACTACAGTATGTCTAATTTTGTGTGTTGTCCTTGTTTTTCCCCAGATGGTTGAGGCCAAGACAAGGGTTAAGAGGGTGCATGAAATCACAGTTTTGTGTCGACCTCAAAGCCTTGTCTCTCTCATTGAAAAGCTTAATGAGGATCAGGTGTCCGCTGTTAAGAAAATTGGGTTTGGTGGTCTTTTGGAGCTTAAGATTAGCAGTTTTCCACTTGCACACGTTCGCCTATTCTTGGAGTCCTTCTCTGATGGGTCATATGTGTTCAGGGCTTATCGGAAGAAGGAGTTTATGATCAGTAAGCATGACGTGCATGACTGTTTTTTGATACCTTTTGGACCCAACCGTCTCCCGTTGGTACCTACTGGTTCGCAGAAGGGGTCCAACGATCCCGAAAATAAGGAGCTGAAGGACAAATGGCAGCAAGCTTACGGGGTGGACAAAGCAAATAGTTCAATAAGTTTAGGGAAATTTCACAAGCAACTTATGGAGTACGAGGAGGTGGACGATCATTTTTGCCGGCTATTTGTTTTGTTCTCTATGTCTTTATTCCTCGCACCCACCCCAAACAACGGGATAGATTTGAAGCTGTTAAGGGCTGTAGAAGATTCTAAAGCCATTCCGCATTTTGACTGGTGCTCTTATATTTTGGAAATGATGGTGAAAGCGGGACAGATCAGAAAGGGGGTAACGATGTTGGGTGGCTGTATCCCCTTCCTCATGATAAGCTACTTTCAGCGATATGATTACAAGGGTAGGCCGTGCCCCCACGATCTAACTTTGATTAAGCATTGGGATGAAACTTCGCTTGTAGATAGGGTAAAATTTGAGGTGGCTCAAGGGGGATTGGGTACTTTAACTTTGTCTAAGACCAGGTATCCGAGGTGCCTTCAAGATCCCTCTTATATTAGGAGTTTCGACAGTATCAGCCTCAGCGAACCGCGTGAACCCAAACTACTGTTGATATCAGCCCCCCCACCCCCTCTCTCCCTCAACTTCCGAGAAGAAGTTCATTCGAGATCGAACTACCAAAGAGGTGTCGAGGATGACCAGAATTGAAAGCTAGGGTCATTGTCGATGTAAGTTCAAACTATTATATATTTTTGCAGATTGATTCTGTTTCAGCTGAACGTACCCATCTATTATAATATAACTAAATTACTGTACTTCTTCAATGCAGCGTACTCACGAGCTTTATCTACAGATGCAAAGGAACGCTATTGTGTTCTATTCATGGTACGCAGATGCAACCGCAAGGATCAAAGCTGTAACTAGTGATCCGACGGGCCTAAATCCTAGTCAGGCCTCTCAAGAATTCTTTGAGGGTGAAAAGATTCAAAATTACGTCACTGAAGCAGAGAAGATTACAGAAAGGCTGAAGGTTTCTGTTGGTAACGCTCCTGCATTTGGAGAGGTAGTTAGTGAGTCCCCCAAAAAATATGACGAAATCGATGCATCTACGCGTAAAATAAGTGAAGTTCTGTCTAGTCTCGCCAATGATGGGGGTGGCAGGAGTGGTAACCCTTGTGTTGAGCCGCGTGGAGAGTCGGACAAAGCTGACGCGCCAAAGAAATCAGTTAAAGTTTCATGGTCAAAGATTATGGAGGAAGTGGGAGGTGATACAGTAGTTTCTAATCCGTTGTCAGATGCTAGCCCAGGGTTAGAGGATCAAGTCGTGTGCACCCCCGTCCAAACTGTCAGAGAGCTGTTGTTGGAGGCGAAGTACACCGAGGAGGAAATTGACCAAGCTTACGGACGGTCAGAGGATGCTGAAACTCGGCCCGGGGTAGGTGATGAGGTGCATGAGCAAGTTCATGGGGAGGGATTGAAAGAAAATGTTGAAAGATTGTCAGACATTAACCATGAAAGATTGTCAGACATTGTAGACCAAGATTACGGACGGTCAGAGGATGCTGAAACTCGGCCCGGGGTAGGTGATGAGGTGCATGAGCAAGTTCATGGGGAGGGATTGAAAGAAAATGTTGAAAGATTGTCAGTTAATCAACCGTCAGATAAGGAGATGGAAACATCTACGGTCCCATCATTGCCAATGGATACACTAGAATTGATGGAGTGTATGTTTTCTACTGCTGAAATCAAGGAAGCTTTATGTGGACTTCCAGCGTACGGGACTGGTCCTGGTGGCGAGGTAAGTTAGTTAATTTACGCTAAATAATTGTTATACATTCGTTTTTTTTTAATTGGTCGTGTATAACTCTAAGTTGATAAAGTATAACTTTGTTGAAACTTATGATGAGGCCTTGTAACTGTAGTGCCTCTTTGTATAACTTTATATTTCAATCTGTACAACTGCAATGGCCGTTTGGTACAACTCTTAACCATATGTGTATAACTCTAACTCAAATATGTATAACTCTTATAGCACATTTTTCATACTTCACACATGTGTATAACTCTTGCCCTTCTATGTATAACTGTAATTCATTGGGTCTGTAACTCTGTGACCTCTTTGTATCACTTTTAGAGTTATACCTGTAACTTTTTTGATACAAAACCATGGTGTTTAATTTTATTATTTTTCATTCAGGCCACTGTTCTAAATGATGTAATTGAGAATGTTGAACAACATTCTAACAACGGGGGTGAAAACGTAGTTGTTGTCGAGGGTGCGGAGGTCACCCCCGGGGATCCTTCAACGGAATGGAGTGGAAATCAAATCCCTTTGACTTTCATGAGCACGGCAGATGTGAATGAGGCATTTGCCGGGGTTGATTAGCGAACGATTAGTGTGGCCAAAGAAGGTGTGGTAGTTGAAATCGCTGGTGCTAGGGTTGAGCCGGTTGCACCACCCCCACCCCTATTTACGTGCCGCGATGTGACATGATCCATAATCCTTTCTTACTGCATTCAACTGCCCCTCTTCCGTGTATGGACATTGTACCTGAGAACCTAGGTTGTTCTCAGGATTGCGGCACCAACCCGACCAAAGACGTATGCTCACGATTCTTTGCGATTTAACAAGGAACGTTTCAGGACGGTGTTCAGGTTCAGGAAGGATGTAATGGATTATGTCTTTGATCAATTCCACGTCCATAATAACGAGTAAGTAAAAGATAAGTTTTACCTATATTTCAATACGACAGTGAAACAGGTCATGAATCTTTTCCCTTGCTGCGTGTCTCATTTTGCTAATCCTTTGTAGGGAACAATTGGTCACATATGCCTGTCCAAACTGCATAACGGGTATTGATCTCCAGACGTTGATGCCCGGGTCTTAGATTATGGCCAATGTCATCGACTGCTGGTATGTACTACTCAATCAGCTTACGCACGTGAACACCGCAGCTGTTGCAAGTTCGCGCTGTTTCTTTGGCCTAGGTCACGCTGTAAGTGTGCTCGAACTCCGCAAGTTATTTTGTGACAAAATGTACGTACCTTGTGATATAAGCTGCCAACCCCCGTATATCATTTTTATAGGACCTAGCAATTGCAATTTGGCAAGGCAGGAAAACAAACTTGGTTGTTGATCATTCTGAAGGCTTTTGTGCCTCGTGGGACATGTGGCAAGAGTCGTGTTCTAGTCCATTCCAACTGGACTCTGATATGGTGAGCTCAGATATCAATATAGAGACATTTCCATACTGGAATTATACATTATTTGCCTAGAGTTTTACAGTATATGCTTAGAGTTGTACAATATATACTTTGGAGTTATACATTAGATGCCTGGAGTTATTCCTAGAGTAATACCCGGTTACACACTATACGCATATGCTTACAGATTATACATTTTATGGCTAGAGTTATACATTCTATGGCTAGAGTTATACATTATATAACTTTAGCTTTCAGAATGACTAGAGTTATACATTCTATGGCTGAAGTTATACATTATTTGCCTAGAGTTATACAGTATATGCTTAGAGTTTTGATGAGTGGCTAACATCACTCCATAACTCTAGGCATAGAATGTATAACTCTAACCATAGAATGTATAACTCACTGCACATAATGTACAATTGTAAGCATATACTGTATAACTCTAGGCATCTGCTTACTGCACATAATGTACAACTGTAAGCATATACTGTATAACTCTAGAAATTGAATGTACAACTCTAGACATATAATGTATAACTCTAACCATAGAATGTATAATTCCAATTATGCACAATATGTATGCCTCTAATCTTCTAATTATGTTTTATAACTCTTAGACTTTTGGTGCATGTTTGTAGGTTTTCGTCCTGGTAAGCACTGGCGATCAAGATCACTACTCTTGCATTTGCATAACTTTCCTCTCTGAGCAGATCGAGTACCTTGATAATCGTTCTTACGAGGACGATCTTCTGAAATTACCATACGGAGGGATGGCGCGTATTACTGAAAGTCTTATAAAACTGGTGACTAGATTAATTATCAGCTCCATTGTTTTGTTAATTGGTCTTCCCCTTTTAAACGCCTTACCTAACTTCTGCCAGGCTGATGCAATGGGAAAGTATATGGCCTACAAAGGGCTCGACAAAGGGAAGAAAGTTGAAGGGTTTCCTTTTGTAAACATTAAATTCAACTGGCAGGGATCAGGGTATACTGTCAATGACTGTGGTCTTTACGTCATGGTTCATATGTTGCTGTACCGTGGAGAGTCATTCGAGTGTACCATAGGGACAAAGGACAACAATGACCTCATGCGAGCGGAAGTTGCTGCCACCCTTGTCCTCAGTGACATTAACGTGGATAGGGAAGCTGTGTTATCTAGGGTAACAGCTTTTAAGGAGGTTAAAGACCGTGAAATGGAGGAGCTGCGTGAGGCACATAGGTTAGCCGGCAACACAAGTGGAAGGAATAGAGGTGTCGGAATCGCCGGAGAGAACAGTTCTGCTAAACGCCCTTGCTCTAAAGTCAGTTCAACCTATCAGACTCCACTTTCCAAAGTAGCCCTGGGCCGGACGCCGTCTAGTAGGGCCCTCTCAGCTGTTAATAGCCGCTCCCGGGATAACGGCGATGGCCTTGGTTGCACCACATATTGCGAGGAACCAGACGCCGACCTTACAGTGGTCACCAAGATGCTGAAGTTGAACAAGGCATTAATTAGGGATATCCCGGTGTATCACAAACAAGTGGCTGATTACGTTTTCCTTGATGACTACAAATTTCCAAATGGGTAAGCTGTCTAAAATCAACAGAACAAATTGAGAACTGTTTTATGCTTTGTATAACTTCAAGATTGAAATGTATAAATTTACCAACTAAAGTTATACATATCGTTAATGGAGTTACATATTCCTAATCTGCAGTTATATGTTTCATCTCTGAAGTTATGCAGTCATTTTAATAGCAGTTATCTTCCCATTTAGTAGACGTTATAGCCTGACTAACACCTGCTGTCTGAACCACAGTGAACTACTTGTGAACTATTCCCGGCACGCAATAATTAATAGGTTGCAAATGTTGTCCATGCTCCCTGAGACGCCAATGAATGATTCGGTGATTGAGTGTTGGTCCTTGTTGCTTAATCGTTTGGAGGCAGAGGAGTGCGCGATTTTTCGTTCCTCTTTCTTCGGTATCCGTCATATGGTATGGTTGTAATCAATCCTTTAATATGCTATAAGAGTTTCACATACCCTCTTTAGAGTTATACTTTGAGGGTATGATATTTAAAACTTTCACAGTTGAAAATAAGACTAAAGTTATACATACCCTCTATGGAGTTACACATTTTGTTTTGAGAAGTTATTAACAGCCAGTATGAACTTAGGCATACTTCAATATGCTATAAGAGTTACTGTGAAACTCCAATGCACAACCCCTATAACTCCTCTGGTATTCTCACACATATACTTCTACTTGAACATGAAATAATCTTGAACCTTGTACGAAACCCTGTCCAACAAACACAGAACACCGAAAGGTTGTACAATTGTGGGACGTCTTCAGAATCGACAGTGGCAAAGATTTCAGCTTGAAGGCTGATTTAATCTTCGTACCCATTAAGATTGAAGCCCATTATGCATGTGCGTGTATCAACTTTAATTCACGGACGATTGATCTTCTTGACAATAAGTACTACTCAAGTCCGGGCCAGTCGGAGATATGCAAAGCGTGTCACATAATTGTAAGTGGAATTAAATTGTAATTACGTTCAACTCAAAAGTGTTGTCACCGCTTTACAATTTCACTTTTTGACGTTTCTGACTTTGTGCCAGGCGAGCCTCATGAGTGACTATCTGGAGTCTAGGGACGAGGACAAGGATAGAAGGAAATACCTACCGGAGTTCTAGTTTTGTCAGATCCAGTTTGCTTGGCATAAGCAAACGATTAACGACACCGAGTCTGGCTTGTTCACCATGATGCACATGTTAATGTAGGAGGGTGATAGTTTTGGTCACGTTGATCTTGAGAGGAAGGTGAACCGTCGATATTTGGTAATCCAGCTGGCAGCGACGCTTGTCCTAGCTGACATGAACATCATCGGGCAAGGAGTTCTGACCAAGGTCAACGGTTTCATTGGCGAGAAAGACCAGATCCTGAAGCAACTAGAAGCCAGACGAAAAGCAGCGCGAAAAGCAGATAAAAAACCTGGGAAAAAATAGAATGTATTTCCTTTGATTTTGTACTCTGTTTTTGCAAGTCTAGTATGTTGTCAAGAAACTCCTTAACAACTTAGACAACTTTTTGGAATAAATTGTTATTATATCATCTTGGTCAGTCATAATTAAAATCCAAGTTTTACAGATAAGAATTAGAGTTATACACTCTGTGAAGTAAAGTTATAAAAATTTTGTACAAGAGTTATACAACACATGACTGCAGTTATGAAAAAAGGCAAAATTTATTAGACTGCTATGAGTTATACAAAAAATAACAACAGTTATACAAATTGTGTACAAGAGTTATACAACACATGATTGCAGTTATGAAAAAGGCAAAATTTATTAGACAGTTATGAGTTTTACAAAAAATAACAAGAGTTATACAAATTGTGTACAACAGTTATACACTCTGTGAAGTACAGTTATCCATATATCGGTAAGAGTTTTACTTAAACCCACTGAAGTTATAATTCGTTCTTTATCAAACTTTTAAATATTGGATTTTTTGCCATGAACAAGAGTCATCCAAATTGTGTAAGAGAGTTATACAACATTAGCTTGAAATTTCACACTCATATTACTGAAGTTATACAATCTGGAAGGTGCAATCCCCATTCAAAATAGACAAAAGCTAGCTACTGAATACCCCTTCCGTCTCGCCAGATTTTTTACCTTTTAAAGAAAAAAAGATTGTAAATAATTTGTTGAGACGGAGGTAGTTTTGTACTGCCTACTACTACAGCATGTTAAGTTTCTCTATTCTTCTTCTTCTTCTTCTTCTTCTTCTTCTTCTTCTTCTTCTTCTTCTTCTTCTTCTTCTTCTTCTTCTTCTTCTTCTTCTTCTTCTTCTTCTTCTTCTTCTTCTTCTTCTCCTTCAGATGCTGGTGAAGACGGTGGATGCTCATAAAATGGGTTAGGGCAGTTCCGTTTATCGTGGTGTGCCATTTGTTTATAGTTATTACACATGCGTTTTGGCTTACAAGTCAAGGCAATGGCTTTAGCCTTAGCTGACACCATTCTTTTATCACGCCTTTGTTTTTTGGATTGTTTTGGTGGAAGTATTGTTACCTCACATTTGGGGGGCAACCAAGGATTTGCTCGAATTCCTGCTTTTAGTTAAATCTTTCTTGTACGGTAAAAGTTTCTCCTTGAACTCTCTAATTAAGGAGCTTAAGTTCACAACTTCAGTCACACTCGTGCCACGAAGTAAACCAATGGTTGTATGAACTTCTGACCACAACTTCACCATCTCAACTTCCTTTCCATCAGCGCTACTATTTGAATCCGTTTGTTCACCATCACATTCTGATAATCTGAATTGCAATGCATCTTTTCTCCATCTTGTAGAAACGTAATCATCTGGAATTGTCTTCTTGCCGTTAGCCGACAAAATCCATACTATATGTCGGCACAGAAATCCCATCCTTTCAAACATCATACAGCTGCACCATGTAGCTAGTGTCCCTGTAATCAAATTAAAATATGCCGTTAGTAGTCTTATACATATAATAATAAGAGTTAAACATTATCAAGGTAGAGTTATACATATGGCAACAAGAGTTATACATTCTGCAAGTAGAGATATACATATAATAACAAGAGTTATACATTCTGAAAGCTAAAGTTATTCAAAATGTTATCAGAGTTATACTACAAATAACTGCAGTTCGGTGAAAAATTGAATAACTTCTAATGTTATTCTGAAAGTAGAGTTATACATATGGCAACAAGAGTTATACATTCGACAAGTAGAGTTATACATATAATAACAAGAGTTATACATTCAGAAAACTTAAGTTATTCAAAATGTTGTCGATTTATACAAAGAGAATAACTCAGTTCAGGTGAACAATTGTATAACTTCTATGTTCGAGACAATGTAACTTTGGCACTATATCTAGCAACTTCAGTCAACTACCACATAGATAAATATTATGCCAAAATGTTGTTACCTGGGTTGTACTCTACGTTGAAACTTTTCTCTCTGATTGAATCCTTAACGACAGTCACTTTAACTCCATCGACTTCAGCATAGCCCCCGGTCGTACATGTATCGATTGAGCAAATGACCTATAGTTGGAATTCCTTGAAAACCTCACGGGTATAAACATTTGACGCATATTCCTCTATGGGTAAATCTGTCCCCCTTGCTGGTGTTGAGTGTCGATTTTCATGGTCAAGTCTCTTCTGCGTATGCCGTTGATGGTCCATAACGCTTTTAAAACGCATCCTAAACTCCACTAAGGTACCTGACTTCTGCTCAAACTTCTTAAAAAAACCATTAATGCTCTCTGATCTCTGGGTTGTCCTCATTACACCACCCATGTTCAAGTCCCTGCAATGCGCCATCACCCATTGGCTCCTTTTATCGTACGCTTCTGTAAACTACTCTTCGTTCACAAGACCACGCGCTTCCATTATTTCTGCCCACCTACAGTCAAAGTCGTCTGCTTCTAGGTTGTCGTCCCATATAATGTTGTTCAATTTCTGAAGGAACTCCTTATAATCCTCCCTTGTCACCCCGAACTTCGATGGCACCTTGTTCATTATATGCCACATGCAAAATCGGTGGCGTGCAGTCTTGAAGGTAAGGGGTACGGCCTTAATAATGCCCGCATCCTGATCTGTGATAATGTACTTGGGTTCCTTTCCACTCATAGCATTCAAAAACCTGTTGAAAACCCACTGGAAGGATTCATGGTCTTCATGGGCAATCAATGTCCCACAGAATGTCACTGATCGCTTTTGGTGATCTATGCCAGTGAATGGCGTGAAAATCATATCGTACTTGTTTGTTGAGTATGTTGGGTCGTGCGACACTGCATCTCCGAAAACGGAGTAGTTCCTTCTAGCGGTTCTGTCAGCCCAGATTGCCCTTCGAAGGCTGTTATCCTTGTCAACTTCATAATCAAAATAAAACCACTGCCTATTTTGTGCCATATTCTTGAACCGGTCTATGAACAATTGACTGTCCCGTTTATGGATGAAGCATTTCAAATCTCGGTGGAAGTTCTTAAAATCAGTTAAGGATGCACCAATGTTCTCGAACCCGTTTCCGAGTTCCTTACACATGTTGTACGTCCTAGTTGCTCCTATTCTCAACTACAGTGGACAACAAATCCTTATCAGTGCTGATTAATAATCAAGGCACTACTACAGATACAGGCTATAACAACGGTCAAAAACCGTTGTTATATAAAAAAGCGGACGTTGTTAAAGCGTCCGTTGTAGAAGGTTTTAACAACGGTTGGTTTACTTAAGGAAACCGTTGTTAAAAATATTAACCACGGTTTTATGTATAAAAACCCGTTGTGGAAAGTGTGACTCAATTTTGGGGGGAAAGTTATAACAACGGGTTGTAATATACAAAACCGTTGTTATAACTAAAGACAACGGGTTGTTTTAAAATAACCGTTGTTGTTTGTTCTTAAAAAATAAAAAAAAAATAAATTAAATATTACTAGATGCATGCATAATTACGGCCTGTTAGAATTCCAATGCATGCATTATTACTGACATTCACTGTACATATGAACGGATAATATGGAATGAGAAGGGTTAGTAATAGGATTTGAAGCAGCATTATTGAGAGAGATGATGATGATTATGGCACAACTTCCTAACATATATATTAATTAAAAAGCAATTAACTCAACCCACACATTGCTTAGTATAAATACATTGCATATCTCAACTAACATTTCCATTATCTCATATATTCATCTCCAAACTCTAAATCGTTAAAACAAACTCTACTTAATCTTTCAAATCAAACTCAAAAAACTCTAAGAAAATGAATGATTTCATCCTAAAGACTCTTACCATGATCGAGAACAACAACAACTTCATCCGCCGGTTCCTCCATATTGAGGAAAGTTTCAGGAGCTACCTTGCGGAAGCTCGATCCGCATCAAGCACGCCAAAGAAGATGGCTTGACGGAGCAAAGAAGCGATTGCGGCTATATGACGATATAGCAATCAACTGAACGGAACCTCCAAATAGCCAAGGAGGAGAGGATGGATACGATAGAGCACAATAAGATCCTCCATGAAAATATAAGAATTGCATTTTTACATATGTAATTTTTTTTTTTAATTTATGTATTTATAAATATATATATATATATATATTAATTATGTTTATCTTACTTCTTCATCTTGCTTCTTCATTGTTTTAGTAACTAATTATGCGAACAATACTTAAACAAATAACATAATGGTCGATAAAAACACATATATGCAAAAGAAATAAATAGAAAAAGAAAATAATGACGATGACAGTGACGGCGAGATTTACCTGATAAATACAGAACGTAATAGACGATGAAATCACAATGACGGCGAGAAGATAAAGCGACGATGAGAAAGAGAGAAATAGAGAAAGAGAGAAAGAGAGTGTGTATGTGTTTTGTGTTTGTTTGTCTCTTTGTGTTTGTGTTTGTGTATTAAGGGTTGTGTTTTGTGGCTGCAGCAGACTTCTGTTTGTGTGGTTTATAGTATGGAAGGTATTGACAACGGTTATTAAACAACAACCGTTGTGAAATATGTTTTAACAACGGTTGTACAAAACACCCGTTGTTAAATAAGTTTTAACAACGGGTTTAAAAAGTAACCGTTGTGATTACTTTTCACTAACTTTGCGCCAATTTTGCGCCAAATTATTAACAACGGTTCCGCATGTGTGACCCGTTGTTAAAAATAATAACAACGGTTTTTATAACTATACCCGTTGTAATTGATTTTAGTAAAATTCGCGCCATACATTCTACAACGTCTATTGTGATTTTCGTGAATAATCGTTGTTAAAGGGGCGTTGTAGTTGCCTAAATTTGTAGTAGTGAGGATTCCTCAACTATAACTCTTTCACCTTTTCATATAACTTCATGAAACATATGCATAACTCCATTGATTGATTGTGCAACTTCTTATTATTTATAACTCTTACATATGCGAATATGTATAACTCTAACAACTTTCTATATAACTCTAAGGCTGTTAAAAATTATTCTAGAATTTTAAAAAATATTTAGAATTTCACAATCAATTACTCGAGGTTTACATAACTCTATGATCTCGGTGTATAACTTTAGAAGTTTGTCATTCAATTAGTGGAGGTTTGATTAATAGTAAACTAACCCTTGAGTTGTACATTATCAAGTACTTGTAAAAATATTCTATGTTCCGCGACATCTTTTGAAACTGACGATCCTCACTGGATACAAGCCCGTGATTATGCCCCATGTGGAATCGGTCAATTACAAATACTCCATTATTCATAAATAGCTTGACATGTGCTTTACACCCTACCCTCTTGACTGTATATTTCCTCTGTTTCGCAGTTCTTATTCCCCATTGAATTTCTTCTTCCCTAATCCCGGTCTCATTTTTTTTACTTACTGCCTCTCCTTTTGGGACATATGTGAATCCCTCTCTGTTGCAAACCAGCAACTTTGACTTTATTTCACCGTCGCGCCATTTTTTCGTCGAGTACTTCCGAACATCAAACCCGGACGCCAATGCATAAATTTTATAGAATGTCACTGCCTCGTCGATTTCAAAATTTTTTTGCCCTACACAAGGTGTAAACTCCGCTGCCAAATGCTTACAATACTCCGTTTCCGCTTCCTTACGACCATCTGAGCAGAATCAAACATCCATGAAATGATTAAGAAATATATAACTCCAAGCTACTTAGCATTTACTCTGTAACTCCAAGCATAGAATATATAACTCTAGGCATATACTGTATAACTCTAGACGCAGATTGTATAACTCTAGTCATACAATGTATAACTCTGGGCACAGACTGTATAACTCTAGGCATATAATGTACCTACTCTAGGTACAGACTGTATAACTCTAGTCATACAATGTATAACTCTAGGCACAGACTGTATAACTGTAGCCATATAATGTATAACTCTTAGCATATAATGTATAACTCTAGTCACAGTCTGTATAACTCTAGTCATACAATGTATAACTCTAGTCATACAATGTATAACTCTAGTCACAGTCTGTATAACTCTAGTCATATAATGTATAACACTAGGCACAGACTGTATAACTCTAGTCATACAATGTATAACTGTAGGCATATAATGTATAACTCTTAGCATATAATGTATAACTCTAGACACAGTCTGTATATGCTAAGAGTTATACATTACATGACTAGAGTTATACATTGTAGACTGTATTACTTTAGTTTCAGAATGTATAACTCTAGTCATACAATGTATAACTCTAGGCACAGACTGTATAACTCTAGGCATATAATGTATAACTCTTAGCATATAATGTATAACTCTAGACACAGTCTGTATAACTCTAGTCATACAATGTATAACTCTAGGCACAGACTGTATAACTCTAGGCATATAATGTATAACCCTCCACATCCTATAACTTCACTTAATGAATGTATAACTTAAGCTATAACATGAATAACTATATCAAAATTGGTTGTTTAGTAATATTTTTTATGCAAAATTTAGGGTTAGAATTACTCTGTTACCTGAAGCTGCGGGAAATTGTCAAAGAGTTTTACAAAAAAACCAGTGGAGTTATAACACGATGAATATAAGAACTGCATGAGTACACTGTATTATTGAAGTTATACATATACGGGTCAGAGTTTTACTTAAACCCACTGAAGTTATAATTCGTTCTTTATCAAGCTTTTAAATTTCCATCATTTTTTGCCATGAACAACAAGCTACCAAAATGAAAGAACAAATCTGATGAACATCATGAAAGTACAACACCATTAAGAATAATAAACACAAATAATGTTCAAGAATAAAGTGCTATATGTAATTTTGGATTGATGTTCATTATTGTAGCTTGTAGTTATTTCATTTGTGTTCATTATTCTTAATGGTGTTGTACTTTCATGGTGTTCATCAGATTTGTTCTTTCATTTTGGTAGCTTGTTGTTCATGGCAAAAAATGATGGAAATTTAAAAGCTTGATAAAGAACGAATTATAACTTCAGTGGGTTTAAGTAAAACTCTGACCCGTATATGTATAACTTCAATAATACAGTGTACTCATGCAGTTCTTATATTCATCGTGTTATAACTCCAATGGTTTTTTGTGAAACTCTTTGACAATTTCCTGCAGCTTCAGGTAACAAATTTTGTACATGAGTTACACAACACATGACTGCAGTTATGAAAAAAGGCAAAATTTATTAGACAGCTATGAGTTATACAAAAAATATCAACAGTTATATAAATTGTGTACAAGAGTTATACAATACATGACTGCAGTTATGAAAAAGGCAGAGTGTATAACTCTAATTCTTATCTGTAAAACTTGGATTTTAATTATGACTGACCAAGATGATATAATAACAATCTATTCCAAAAAGTTATCTAAGTTGTTAAGGAGTTTCTTGACAACATACTAGAGTTGCAAAAATAGAGAATACAAAATCAAAGGAAATACATTTTATTTTTCCCAGGTTTTTTATCTGCTTTTCGCGCTGCTTTTCGTCTGGCTTCTAGTTGCTTCAGGATCTGGTCTTTCTTGCCAATGAAACCGTTGACCTTGGTCAGAACTCCTTGCCCGATGATGTTCATGTCAGCTAGGACAAGCGTCGCTGCCAGCTGGATTACCAAATATCGACGGTTCACCTTTCTCTCAAGATCAACGTGACCAAAACTATCACCCTCGTACATTAACATGTGCATCATGGTGAACAAGCCAGACTCGGTGTCATTAATCGGTTGCTTATGCCAAGCAAACCGGATCTGACGAAACTGGAACTCCGGTAGGTATTTCGCTCTATCCTTGTCCTCGTCCCTAGACTCCAGATAGTCGCTCATGTGGCTCGCCTGGCACAAAGTCAGAAACGTCAAAAAGTGAAATTGTAAAGCGGTGACAACACTTTTGAGTTGAACGTAATTACAATTTAATTCCACTTACAATTACGTGACACGCTTTGCATATCTCCGACTGGCCCGGACTTGAGTAGTACTTATTGTCAAGAAGATCAATTGTCCGTGAATTAAAGTTGATACACGCACATGCATAATGGGCTTCAATCTTAATGGGTACGAAGATTAAATCAGCCTTCAAGCTGAAATCTTTGCCACTGTCGATTCTGAAGACGTCCCACACATTGTACAACCTTTCGGTGTTCTGTGTTTGTTGGACAGGGTTTCGTACAAGGTTCAAGATTATTTCCTGTTCAAGTAGAAGTATATGTGTGAGAATACCAGAGGAGTTATAGGGGTTGTGCATTGGAGTTGCATAGTAACTCTTATAGCATATTGAAGTATGCCTAAGTTCATACTGGCTGTTAATAACTTCTCAAAAGAAAATGTGTAACTCCATAGACGGTATATATAACTTTAGTCTTATTTTGCACTGTGAAAGTTTTAAATATCATACCCTCAAAGTATAACTCTAAATAGGGTATGTGAAACTCTTATAGCATATTAAAGGATTGATTACAACCATACCATATGACGGATAACGAAGAAAGACGAACTAAAAATCGCGCACTCCTCTGCCTCCAAACGATTAAGCAACAAGGACCAACACTCAATCACTGAATCATCCATTGGCGTCTCAGGGAGCATGGACAACATTTTCAACCTATTAATTATTGCGTGCCGGGAATAGTTCACAAGTAGTTCACTGTGGTTCAGACAGCAGGTGTTAGTCAGGCTATAACGTCTACTAAATGGGAAGATAACTGCTATTAAAATGACTGCATAACTTCAGTGATAAAACATATAACTGCAGATTAAGAATGTGTAACTCCATTAACGATATGTATAACTTTAGTTGGTAAAGTTATACATTTCAATCTTGAAGTTATACAAAGCATAAAACAGTTCTCAAGTTGTTCTGTTGATTTTAGACAGCTTACCCATTTGGAAATTGGTAGTCATCAAGGAAAACGTAATCAGCCACTTGTTTGCGATACACCGAGATATCCCTAATTAATGCCTTGTTCAACTTCAACATCTTGGCGACCACTGTAAGGTCGGCGTTCTGTTCCCCGCAATATGTGGTGCAACCAAGGCCATCACCCTTACCCCGGGAGCGGCTATTAACAGCTGAGAGGTCCCGACTAGATGGCGTCCGGCCCAGGGCTACTTTGGAAGGTGGAGTCTGATAGGTTGAACTAACTTTAGAGCAAGGGCGTTTAGCAGAATTGTTCTCTCCGGCGATTCCGACACCTCTCTTCCTTCCACTTGTGTTGCCGGCTAACCTCTGTGCCTCACGCAGCTCCTCCATTTCACGGTCTTTAACCTCCTTAAAAGTTGTTACCCTAGATAACACAGCTTCCCTATCCACGTTAATGTCACTGAGGACAAGGGTGGCAGCAACTTCCGCTCGCATGAGGTCATTGCTGTCCTTTGTCCCTATGGTACACTGGAATGGCTCTCCACGGTACAGCTACATATGAACCATGACGTAAAGACCACAATCATTGACAGTATACCCTGATCCCTGCCAGTTGAATTTAATGTTTAGAAAAGGAAACCCTTCAACTTTCTTCCCTTTGTCGAGCCCTTTGTAGGCCATATACTTTCAATTGCATCAGCCTGGCAGAAGTTAGGCAAGGCGTTTAAAAGGGGAAGACCAATTAACAAAACAATGGAGCTGATAATTAATCTAGTCACCAGTTTTATAAGACTTACAGTAATACGCGCAATCCCTCCGTATGGTTATTTCAGAAGATCGTCCTCGTCAGAACGATTATCAAGGTACTCGACCTGCTCAAAGAGGAAATTTATGCAAATGCAAGAGTAGTGATCTTGATCGCCAGTGCTTACCAGGACGAAAACCTACAAACATGCACCAAAAGTCTAAGAGTTATAAAACATAATTAGAAGATTAGAGGCATACATATTGTGCATAATTGGAATTATACATTCTATGGTTAGAGTTATACATTATATGTCTAGAGTTATACATTCAATTTCTAGAGTTATACAGTATATGCTTACAGTTGTACGTTATGTGCAGTAAGAAGATGCCTAGAGTTATACAGTATATGCTTACAGTTGTACATTATGCGCAGTGAGTTATACATTCTATGGTTAGAGTTATACATTCTATGCCTAGAGTTATGGAGTGAAGTTAGCCACTCATCAAAACTCTAAGCATAAACTGTATAACTCTAGGCAAATAATGTATAACTTCAGCCATAGAATGTATAACTCTAGTCATTCTGAAATCTAAAGTTTTATAATGTATAACTCTAGCCATAAAATGTATAACTGTAAGCATATACAGTATAGTGTATAACTCCAGGTATTACTCTAGGTATAACTCCAGGCATCTAATATATAACTCCAAAGTATATATTGTACAACTCTAAGCATATACTGTAAAACTCTAGGCAAATAATGTATAATTCCAGTATGGAAATGTCTCTATATTGATATCTGAGCTCACCATATCAGAGTCCAGTTGGAATGGACTAGAACACGACTCTTGCCACATGTCCCACGAGGCACAAAAGCCTTCAGAATGATCAACAACCAAGTTTTTTTTTCTGCCTTGCCAAATTGCAATTGCTAGGTCCTATAAAAATGATAGACGGGGGTTGACAGCTTATATCACAAGTTACGTATATTTTGTCACAAAATAACTTGCGGAGTTTGAGCACACTTACAGTGTGACCTAGGCCAAAGAAACAGCGCGAACTTGCAACAGCTGCGGTGTTCACGTGCGTAAGCTGATTGAGTAGTACAGACCAGCAGTCGATGATATTGGCCATAATCTGAGACCCGGGCATCAACGTCTGGAGATCAATACGCGTTATGCAGTTTGGACAGGCATATGTGACCAATTGTTCCCTACAAAGGATTAGCAAAATGAGACACGCAACAAGGGAAAAGATTCATGACCTGTTTCACTGTCGTATTGAAATATAGGTAAAACTTATTTTTTACTTAATCTTTATTATGGACGTGGAATTGATCAAAGACATAATCCATTACATCCTTCCTCAACCTGAACACCTTCCTGAAATGTTCCTTGTTAAATCGCAAAGAATCGTGAGCATACGTCTTTGTCGTGTTCGGTGCCCGCAATCCTGAGAACAACCTAGGTTCTCAGGTACAATGTCCATACACGTAAGGGGGACAGTTGAATGCAGTAAGAAAAGATGGTGGATCATGTCACATCGCGGCACGTAAATAGGGGGTGGGGGTGGTGCAACCGGCTCAATCCTAGCACCAGCGATTTCAACTACCACACCTTGTTTGGCCGCACTAATCGTTCGCTCATCAACCCCGACAAATGCCTCATTCACATCTGCCGTGCTTATGAAAGTCAGAGGGATTTGATTTCCACTCCATTCCGTTGAAGGATCCCCCGGGGTGACCTCCGCACCCTCGACAACAACTACGTTTCACCCCCGTTGTTAGAATGTTGTTCAACATTCTCAATTACATCCTTTAGAACAGTGGCCTGAATGAAAAATAATAAAATTAAACACCATGCTTTTGTATCAAAAACGTTACACGTATAACTCTAAAAGTGATACAAAGAGGTCACAGAGTTACAAACCCAATGAATTACAGTTATTCATAGAAGGGCAAGAGTTATACACATGTGTGAAGTATTAAAAATATGCTATAAGAGTTATACATATTTGAGTTAGAGTTATACACATATGGTTAAGAGTTGTACCAAACGGCCGTTGCCGTTGTACATATTGAAATATAAAGTTATACAAAGAGGCACTACAGTTACAAGGCCTCATCATAAGTTTCAACAAAGTTATACTTTATCAACTTAGAGTTATACACGACCAATTAAAAAAAACGAATGTATAACAAGTATTTAGCGCAAATTAACAAACTTACCTCGCCACCAGGACCACTCCCGTACGCTGGAAGTCCACATAAAGCTTCCTTGATTTCAGCAGTAGAAAACATACACTCCATCAATTCTTGTGTATCCATTGGCAATGATGGGACCGTAGATTTTTCCATCTCCGTATCTGACGGTTGATTGTCTGACAATCTTTCAACATTTTCTTTCAATCCCTCCCCATGAACTTGCTCATGCACCTCATCACCTACCCCGGGCCGTGTTTCAGCATCCTCTGACCGCCCGTTAGCTTGGTCTACAATGCCTGACAATCTTTCATGGTCAATGTCTGACAATATTTCAACATTTTCAACATTTTCTTTCAATCCCTCCCCATGAACTTGCTCACGCACCTCATCACCTACCCCGGGCCGAGTTTCAGCATCCTCTGACCGTCCGTAAGCTTGGTTAATTTCCTCCTCGGTGTACTTCGCTTCCAACAACAACTCTCTGACAGTTTGGATGGGGGTGCACACAATTTGATCCTCTAACCCTGGGCTAGCATCTGACAACGGATTAGAAACTACTGTATCACCTCCCACTTCCTCCATAATCTTTGACCATGAAACTGCAACTGATTTCGTTGGCACGTCAGCTTTGTCCGACTCTCCACGCGGCTCAACACAAGGGTTACCACCCCTGCCACCCCCATCATTGGTGAGACTAGACATAACTTCACTTATTTGACGCGTAGATGCATCGATTCCGTCATATTTTTTGGGGGACTCACTAACTACCTCTCCAAATGCAGGAGCGTTACCAACAGAAACCTTCAGCCTTTCTGCAATCTGTTCTGCTTCAGCGACGTACTTTTGAATCTTTTCACCCTCAATGAATTCTTGAGAGGCCTGACTAGGATTTAGGCCCGTCGGATCACTAGTTACAGCTTTGATCCTTGCGGTTGCATCTGCGTACCATGAATAGAACACAATAGCGTTCCTTTGCATCTGTAGATAAAGGTCGTGAGTACGCTGCATTGAAGAAGTATAGTAAGTTAGTTATATTATAATAGATGGGTACGTTCAGCTGAAACAGAATCAATCTACAAAAATATATAATAGTTTGAACTTACATCGACAGCCCTAGCTTTCAATTCCTGGTCATCCTCGACACCTGCTGGTAGTTCGGTCTGAATGAACTTCTTCTCAGAAGTTGAGCAGGAGAGAGAGGGTGGGGGGGCTGATAGCAATAGTAGTTTGGGTTCACGCGGGTCGCTGAGGCTGATACTGTCCAAACTCCTAATATAAGAGGGATCTTGAAGGCACCTCGGATACCTGGTCTTAGACAAAGTTAAAGTACCCAATCCCCCTTGAGCCACCTCAAATTTTACCCTATCTACAAGCGAAGTTTCATCCCAATGCTTAATCAAAGGTAGATCGTAGGGGCACGGCCTACCCTTGTAATCATATCGCTGAAAGTAGCTTATCATGAGGAAGGGGATACAGCCACCCAACATCGTTACCCCCTTTTTACAGTCTGTCCCTGCTTTCACCATCATTTCCAAAATATAAGAGCACGAGTCAAAATGCAGAATGGTTTTAGGATCTTCTACAGCCCTAACAGCTTCAAATCTATCCCGTTGTTTGGGGTGGGTACGAGGAATAAAGACATAGAGAACAAAACAAATAGTCGGCAAAAATGATCGTCCGCCTCCTCGTACTCCATAAGTTTCTTGTGAACTTTCCCTAAACTTATTGAACTATTTGCTTTGTCCACCCCGTAGGCTTGCCGCCATTTGTCCTTCAGCTCCTTATTTTCGGGATTGTTGGACCCCTTCTACGAACCAGTATGTACCAACGGGAGACGGTTGGGTCCAAAAGGTATCAAAAAACAGTCATGCACGTCATGCTTACTGATCATAAACTCCTTCTTCCGAAAAGCCCTGAACACATATGACCCATCAGAGAAGGACTCCAAGAATAGGCGAACGTGTGCAAGTGGGAGGCTGCTAATCTTAAGCTCCAAAAGGCCACCAAACCCAATTTTCTTAACAGCGGACACCTGATCCTCATTAAGCTTTTCAATGAGAGAGACAAGCCTTTGAGGTCGACACGAAACCGTGATTTCATGCACCCTCTTTACCCTTGGCTTGGCCTCAACCATCTGGGGAAAAACAAGGACAACACACAAAATTAGACATACTGTAGTTGCAGTTAGAGATATTTGCAACAAAGAAATAGACATACTTGTGAATTAAAGTTATACAATAGATAGTCGAGTTATACAAAATATAAGTAATGTTATACATTCGATAGTAGAGTTAATCGAAAAATATCAAGAGTTATACATTCTGACAAAGCAGGTTATTCAAAATATAATCGAGTTATACAACAAATGACAACAGATTATAAAAAAGTCAAACTTTGAACCTTGGAATCAGTCCCTTCTCGATTACTTGGTACATCATCCATCCATGTAGAAATGACAAACAAATAGGGATTGATTATGTATAACCAAAATTCTGTTAAATCAAATTTCTGTAAAATCCAAAATTCTTTTCACCATTCAAAAGAATAGATAATCAGGAGAGTTATACAGAATAACAGTAGAGTTATACATATAATAACAAAAGTTAGACAATCTGAAACTAAAGTTATATAATGTGTAACTCTAGCCATGAATGTATAACTCTATTAATAAAATGTATAACTTCAAGTATATACTGTGTAACTCTAGGCATATATTGTATAACTCTAGGCATATATTGTATAACTCCAGGAATAAAATGTACAACTCTAGGTATATATTGTATAACTCCAGTTATACATTATGACAGCAGAAGTTATTCAACATTTAATCAGAGTTATACAACCAAAATTCTGAATGGTTATACATAATTCAATAAGAGTTATATAAAAAAGAATTTTGAATGGTTTGTCATCTCTTCTTTTCAACCAAAATTCTGTAAAATCCAAAATTTTTTTCACCATTCAAAAGAAGAGATAATCAGGAAAGTTAACTATACAGAATAACAGTACAGTTATACATATAATAACAAAAGTTAGACATTCTGAAAACTAAAGTCATATAATGTATAACTCTAGCCATAGAATGTATAACTCTGGCCATAAAATGTATAACTGTAAGCATATACAAAGATAATGTATAACTCCGAATAACTCCGGTATAACTCTAGGTATAACTCCAGGCATCTAATGTATAACTCCAAAGTATATATTGTATAACTCTAGGCATATACTGTATAACTCTAGATATATATTGTATAAATCCAGGTATAAAATGTATAACTCTAGGCATATATTGTATAACTCTAGGCATAGAAACTAAATAGAAGTAGAGTTATACATATAACAGTTAGAGTTTGACATTATGAAAGAAGAGTTGGTCACAGAATCAGAAGAGCTATACATCTAGTAACCAAAGTTATACATCTAGTAACCAGAGTTATACATATTGGGTACTAAAGTTATACATATAGTAACCAGAGTTATACATCTAGTAACGTATAAATAAAAATCAAAACTTTTAACCTGGATATCAAGTCCCTTGTCAATACTTTCTACAACATCCATCTGTAGATGACAAACAATTGGGATTAAAATTAAGCATATATTTAATTGAAGTTATACATCATTCTATAAGACTTATACCAATAAGACGATATTTTTTACCTTTGATTCAGATTTCTTGGAAGTTTTCTTGGCATTTTTCTTGTTAATTATCAAATGAACTCGTATTTTATCTGCACAACCATAATTAACAATTGAACAAATCAACATCAGCAAACCCATAATTGAAAATCAAAAAATCAAATGAACTCTTTTTATGATAGTTTAACAAAGGCAATAATTAACAAAAAACAAAGTCCAAATCACTAAATAAGGAATGGAAAAAATACCTTATAAAACAATGGAGACATGCCAGTTGGAATTAATTGGTAGTGATGAAAATGGCGTCTGTTGAGTTGGAATTAATTGGTAGTGATGAAAATGGAGTTATCAGCAGTGTGAAGAAAGAAAAGGAAGACGAAATGACAGGAAATAGAGGGAAAAAAACCGCAAGTTGTTTTGAATTATGTGGAAATTGAGGAGGGAAATTGATGTGACCATAATAAGAGCATATTTAGTCCCCGAATTAGCCTTGTTCCCATACTTTTTAGTGCATATTTGGGTCATTTATTGTCTTTAGTCCTTTGCTTTGCATATTCTTTGAGGTTTTGTGTCCTTGGTAGGAAAGGAGTGCAAACCTTGCATTTTCATGGCAAAATGAGGCTAAATCGATTGAATTCAATGACCAAGCATCAAAGAGAAGACAAGATTAGAAGGCCTTTGTACATACTATAGTAGATGGGCAATGATGAGAAAAGATCCTTGAATCACCGAGGAAATCCCCAAGGATTTTATGAAGAAAATGGAAGAAAAGAAGAAGGAAAGAAGCTGTAAGACAATCCGGGCGGATTGTCCTCAAGACGCCCATCCATCACCCACAATCCGAGCGTCTTCCTCCACAAGACGCCCGTGCAAAACGCCTTGAATCCGCCCGTCTTCCCCTTCTGGACGCCGGTCCAGAATCACCCAAATCCGCCCGTCCCGTGCCTTGGACGGCCGGATTCCCTTACAGCCTTTTCGTCTTCTACAAGCTTCAAGGAAGGATGTGCATATTTTTCTAAGACCGGCGAAAAGGAGACCGGAGTCTCCCTAGAGACCGGCGATTCCTCAAGGACTTAATCGTCATTTAAGCCCTTAGTAAACCCTAATTTATGTAACTAATCCCCACTATAAATACCCCATTAGTCTAATTAGAAGAGCATGTTCTTCTTTGCAATCTTTAGTGTAGTTAATATCAATCAAATCTCTCTTTAGTCTTGTAATCAACATTTAATCAAGTTCTAATACAAGTTTTATTTCCTTAATCTCTCTCTTGTTCATCCTTTGTTTTGGGTAATTGAAGACTATTTGGGTTATTATTGGGAGATTGACAACCTTCCAATCTATCATCAAGTACTTCTATTATTGTTTGCTTTATTATTGGAATCGTTAGTAGGTATAATTCTCTTAATCCCTTTTTAATTATTGTTAATCACTTTCATCTATTCATCATGTTTTACTTTGTTGGTATGATTGACAACCTTGCTAGCATGTTCAACATGATAGTGAGTGAGTAGTTTCCTTAGCTAGGGTTAATGGGTAATTAGGGGAAACCAACATGGGGGATGATTCATGCTTAAATTAATATGTTTTCATAGTTTATTTGCTTGCTTTTTGTGATCTCAACTTATGCACATTTTATCTTTGATGAAATGCGAGCCTATAAATCCTTGCATTTTTTACCCATTACCTATCTTTTCAATGAGACTTGTAAGACATAAACAAACTCGAGTCTCATTAGACCATGCATATAGTTGAGTAGGGAAGGTTAAGTCGACTTGTAGGTGTTGTATAATCTAATCGATTCGGCTCCGGGACCCAATCTTTCCTAGGATTGTAAGATATAAACCAACTCGATCCATCACAACAATAATTGCTTGCTTATAATTTGAGAATATGTTTGTATGATCAATTCCCATGAATCCCCTATGACCCCATGACACCCTAGTGCCTTTTATCAATTGTTCACATCCCTTTTTAGTCATCTTCTTTGTTTACTTTCATTGCTATTTAGTTTAGTGATCTTCTACTTCAAACCCCAAATTGTGACACCCTTAGACACCACTAGTTGCAATAGAAAATCTCATCTCAATTCCCGTCCCTTGGGATCCGACCTTTACTTGCCTCTTTACTAATTGTAGAGTTGTTTGTGAAGTTATAAATTGTGTTTTCGTCTAGGTGCTCCTAATGACAAGAAACGAAAACTAAACCTCCTCGAGAGTCCGACCAAAAATGGCGCCGTTGCCGGGGACGGTGTTAACTTGATTTATATTTTCTTATATTGTTATTAGTTGTGTCTTTCTTTGCCTTGGGGAAGTAAAACACCTCAAGGTTTGTTCTAATTGTTTTCGAGTTGTTTGATATTTTGCATGTCTAGAAGATCACAAGGTAACTTATTACCCTTTGATCACGAAATTGAAAGGACTTTGACAACCAATAGGAGACTTGCTAGGAGAACTTTGAGAGGTATTGGTGAGGTTGTAGATATTCAACCAAATACTATTGAGTTCATCAACACTTTTGCAAGAGAAGGTGAGGAGAACCCAACACAAAACCCAACACAAAATCAACCCACAATGCCTAAGTTTTCATCACATTCCGTGCCAACCGAGGAGAACCTACTCAATGGTACTCCCACACCACAACACTTAACCGGAAATTTCATTGCCAAATCCGCATTTATCCAATTAGTCGAAAGAAGCCAATTTGGGGGGATGCCTAGAGAAGACCCTCACTCTCACATGGAGACTTTTTGTGACTATTGTGATGCGATATCTTAAACCGGTGTAACTCAAGACCAAATTCGATGGGTCTTATTTCCTTTTTCTCTAATTGGCACCGCGAAACAATGGTTGAAAGGCCTTGATAAGGCTACTCTCGGAATTGATTCTTGGAAGAAATTGGCTCTAGCTTTCTACAAAAAGTTCTATCCACCGGAAAAGACTAACATGCTAAGAGCTCAAATCACGGGCTTTAAGCAAAGAGATGAAGAATCTTTGTATGAAGCTTGGGAGCGATTCAAAGGAATTTGCCGCTCATGTCCTCACCATGGACTTAGCGAGTGGTTCTTGGTACAACAATTTTGGAACGGTCTTTATGAAGACTCAAGAAACATTCTCAACATGGGATCAAATGGAATGTTCACCGAACTTGATGACAATCAAACTTGGAACAAAATTGAGGAAATGGTGGTCCATAACTCACAATATAGTAGGCCTCGCAAGGCTACTAGAGGAGGAAAGCATGAAGTGGACTCTATTACTCAATTGGGTGCTCAACTTAGTGCTCACATTGATACCATCAATTTGAAGTTTGAAAAAGCTATGGCTAGACCTGAAGAAGCCTCAAAATCACCAAAGCATCATGTTAATGCCATGACGGCATCTTCATCAATCCCAAGTGGGATATGTGAGAATTGTGGAACTTTGGGACATGACCAATGTGAATGTAGGGGAACAAATGAACAAGTGAATGATTTTCAAGCATACAAGAGTGGTACCCCTTATTCCAACTATTACAATGAGAACACCAAATTCCACCCAAATCTCTCATACAAAAGCCAAAATGTTCAAAACCCTCAACCAACATACATCCCACCTCCCATGAGAAACCAAAATCAAAGACCCTTTTACAACCAAAACCAAGGTTACCGAAATCAAACTCCATACAATCAACAAAATGACCAAGGTTTTGATGTTCAAAAAGCGGTCCTCCAAATGCAAAAGAATCAACAAGAGTTTTTCACTCAAATGAAAAAGGATAATCAAGCAAAGGAAATCACCATCAACAACATCCTAGCCCACACCAAAATGTTGGAAACCCAATTGACTCAACTAGCATCTTCAAACTCACAAAGACATAAGGGGCAATTACCACCTCAAAGTAATCCCCCAAGACATGAAACGGTTAGTGCCATTCACTTGAGAAGTGGTACAAGATATGAAGCACCAAAGGAGAAAGTTGAGGATGAAGTTGTGGAAGCTAGTGACAAAGAAGAAATTGTGCAAAACTCCAAGGATGGAGAACCATCAAAAGAAGAAGTTTCAAAGAAAAATGAAGACAAGGCCAAGGAGAAGGAGCCCATTGTGATTAGACTTCCTTTTCCAAGTCGTCAAGCCAAGCCCAAATTTGATGACCAACTTGGAAAGTTTATGGAGATTGTGAAGAATTTAGAAGTCTCGATTCCTTTCACGGAATTAATCAGTCACGTGCCGGCCTATGCAAAATACATGAAAGACATCCTCACGAAGAAGAAGTCTATCCGGAAGCTTGAGACTATCGCCTTCACTAAGGTGAGTAGTGCAATACTTCAAGGGAGTTCACCTCCAAAACTCAAAGATCCGGGAAGCTTCTCAATACCGTGTACCATTGGCGACACCATGATCAACAAAGCCTTATGTGATCTAGGGGCTAGTTTGAGTGTTATGCCGTATTCAGTGAGTAAAAGGTTAGGGATGGGAGAGCTTAAATGCACCAATATCACACTCCAAATGGCCGATAGATCGACGAAGACACCATTAGGGATATGGGAAGATGTTCCCGTAAGAGTTGGGAAATTTTTCATCCCGGTGGACTTTGTCATAGTTGACATGGAATAAGACTCCAATATTCCGATCATTCTAGGAAGACCTTTCTTGCACACCGCGGGTGCGGTGATTGATATGAAGCATGGAGAGCTCACTCTAGAAGTGGGAGATAAGAGCATAGCTTTCAATCTTGACAAGACCATGAGAGCTCCCCCTTTGCATGAACCATGTTTTATGGTTGATCATTATAGCCGGAAGGATGATAGGAAGAAGTCGGAATTCCAATGGAAGAAGAAAGTTGATGATGCTCCATTCAAAGAGCAAGAGAATTGTAACAAAGAGAGCTTGAAAAGCTCACCAAAGTCAAGCAATGTAGAGGATGGCCACCTTGGTCAAGACAATAAAGTGGGAGAGTTGTCTCTATCAACTCAAGATATCTTTAGTGATCAAGTAGATGAAGTTTGTGGTCTTTGGAACGATGAGTTTGAAGGGATTTTCAATCCCTACATTGGCAATGCTATCGATAAAGACCAACATGAAGGACAACAAGGGCAAAGATCTATTGAAGATCTTTATCATGACAATGAACAAGCTTTTGACTACTTCTTCAAGGTGTTAAGCAACATCAACAACACCTTGGAAATGCCCCCATGACATCTCACTAAGGATGAGAGTTTGGTGGAGTCCACTCCAAACCACCATTTGTAAATATTTCTAAATCCTTAACTTGCATTTTAATTCCTACATTGCATTTTTGTCATTTTTGGATTTTTATGCTTTGATCACGATAATTATCATGTTTGAGAGAAGTGAGGGAGGGACTAATGAATTTAATTGATGTGTAGTGCTTTAGCTTAGTGTGGGGATAGCAATTGCCTAGGCTATTCATGCCTTAGTAGTGCCCCTACAATAAGGAACACGGGATTTGAAGAATGAAAAATGACACGGGATATGCAAGTGCACGGATAGAACTGAATCCGGGTAGACCAGGGAGAATCCGAGCGTCCTTCAGGGGAATCCGCTCGTCTTTAGGGAATCCGAGCGTCATTTGCAGAATCCGTTCGTCCAATTTAACTGAAAAATTGAAAATTTGGGACTGTTGAAGAATTCGAGCGTCCCAGCAAAGAAGATGCTCGTCTTAATGAATCCGCTCGTCTTTGCAGAAAGACGCCCGTCTTTCTGCCAGTGCAAAATAAGAAAACTTGCTGTAACAAAATCCGCCCGTCTTTGAAAGAATCCGCTCGTCCCGCAGTCGAAGAATCCGAGCGTCCCAGCTGAAAGACGCCCGTCTTTAGGCGGGGAATTCCTGAACCCAGAATAGGCAGAATCCGAGCTCCCCGAAGGAAAAACGCCCGTCTTCCCCTGCAGTTTCAAAATTTTCGGGTGTTTTTAAATACCCCTCCCACATTTATTTCTTCATTCATTCATTCAAAACACTACCAAAACCCCAAAATCCTCATCCTCTCCATCACAAAAACAAGATTTCCTCAACCAAATTCAACAAAATCTAATCCAAACTTCCTTTCAACAACAATTAATCACTCCATTTCCAACAACAATCAATCCAAGCACCAAAATCTTCAACCTTTGAGTCGATTTTTGAAACACAAAGGCAAAGCCTTTCATCTTAAAATCGATTTGGGTATAATTGAAAATTGAAGATTTTCAATCTTTTCTTGGTATAATCATCAATGGCAAGAATAAAAGGATCAACAAAGGCACTTAAGGCAAAGGCACTCTCAAAAAGGCAACAATGCCTTCAAGCAAAGAAAGCCTCATTGGCTATGGTGGTTGCTAGTGCAAACTTGGAAGTTCAACAACAGCAAAATCCTCCCTTGGAAGCAACAACATCATCAACTCCGGAAATTGCTCAATTATCAAACTATCCGGAGGTAATTTTCATTTCTAACTCCCATAGGGATACATTTGCCAAGTATGCTAGGAAATCCTTTCTACCCACCAAATTCATATGTGAAGATGCCTTGAACAAATTGGGTGTCCTTGAGCAAACAAAAGCCTTCTTTGAAGCCATGGGGTTGGGAAAATTGTTTACTACAAGAGAATTTACATACCCCTCCCTTACCTTGGAATTCTTGAGTTCATTGAAAGTGACTAAGGTAGAGAGACTAGAGAATACATCGAGTTTCGCCTGGCCAATGTGAATAGGCGCATCACCTTTGATGTTTTGAGTAAAGCATTAGGTCTTAGTGATACACCTCGCTATTACAAGAAGCCCGAAAAATATGACCCCGCTCCTCTTTGGGAGGCGATTTCCCGGAAGAAATTTGAGAACTATCATGCTTGTCGCGCTCTTTTTGTCCACCATCCGGGCATTAGAGTGTGGCACAAGGTCATCGGGAATACTATCATTGCAAGAAAAGACACTAACCACTTTACCAAGCTCGATTGTGTTCTACTTGAGTCGGCCTTAAATATTGGAAGGGAATTCACCAAGCCTTACAATGCTCTAAAGCTTTTGGTGGAAAGATGGCTCAATGTTGATTGTGGAAAGGAAGGCACCGCTTTTATCGTAAATGGAGGTCTAGTTACTCTCTTAGCCAAGTACTTTGATCCGAATTTTAACAAGGATAGCAAGTATGTGGCGAAAAGAGGGGGTCATCTCATTGACATGGATGCCATGATTAACAAGTACAAGTGGGTCAAGGATAACCCTCTTGACACCAAATATGGGTCGCTCACCAATGATGCTAGATCTTTTACTTTGCCTTCCAAGATATGTCGCTTGAGTGTTCATAGAACAAACTACCTTCTTCCCCTCTCAAAGGAAGCCGAATACATCATCCGTCAACAAAGGGGTGAAATTGAAATGCCCCCCTCCTCCATTGTCACACCACCCTACCCATTCAAATATCAAGAGTTCAAACCCGAAGGTGTTGAAGTGGGCAATGACTACATGACTCTACTTATGGAAGAGATGCACAAACAAGCTTATAAGGATCGGGAAGATGCATACTTGGCCCAATATCCACCCCTTCTTCATTTAGCTTGGCAAGGACTACTTGATCCTTCATGTCCTTTGCCTAGTTGGGCGGATAGGGAAGTTTTTTTTCTAAGAGCATCTAGGGGTGAAAGACCGGGTGACGATGAGGTTGTCGGTGATGATGTTGTCGGTGATGAGGTTGTTGATGATGAGGACATTATTGAAGAGGTAAATGAAGAAGAAAAGGCTAATGAAGATGATGAGGAAAGTGATGAAGGAAGTGATCAAGGAAGTGAAGTGGGAAGTGGTGATGAGTCCACTTCTATTAAGGAAGATGATGACAATGATGATATGGTGGAAGACTAGCAAGCTTTGGAGGCTCCTACCCTCTTGAGGTTTGTCTACTTCTTTCTTTGTTTTATTTATTTTATCTTGATCATGGTTGGAGAGTCCTAGCAACATAGAGAACTAACACCTTGGCCCCATTGAGGTATTCTTATTTTATTGTTCCCACTTTTGAAAATCCAAAATGACAAATTTAGTTTCATGCATTGCATCTTGTGTGCATGAACTACCCCCAACTTTAGGACATTAGAAATAATGTCTATCTTGGTTTGGGGAAGTACATGCATACGCAACGGGAGGTAATCTAAATTACGCTCTCCGTCATAAACAAAAAAAAAATCCATGCATCATGTAGTGTAGATTAGTATAACTTGTATTTAGTGTAGAATTCATGCATCATGCTTGCATAACTTTCCATCATTTTGGCCATTGAGGACAATGCCCATATTAGTGTGGGGATGGGGAATTCTAACTTAACTTTTATTCAAAAATTCGAAAAAATCAAAAAAAATTGAAAAAAAATTTGAAAATCGAAAAACAAGTTCATTTCCTTTGTAGTGTAGAATTGTATATATTGTTGTATATATTGTGTTTGCTTTATCCTTGTTCACATTGAATGACTACGCCACATCCTAGACATGAGGATATTGAAGACCGCATGATATGATCTTTCCAATCTCCTTTTTCCTCTTTATGTTAATGACTATGTGGCTTTATTTTGATTGATGCGGTATAACAATGTGAACTTAGGACTTGCATTTAGTTTATATGTCATATTAGTTGGTAGAATCATTTGCATTAGGATGTTTATATGCTAGTTGCATCATGGCATGTAGTTTGCATGTTAGAAAATTTTGCGAAACCGTCTACATGGGAAGCTTGAAAAGTGTATATAGGCCCTACTAGATGCTTTTTCTTCTTAAGACTTTGCTTGTTAGAATACTTGTAAAACACCCCAGGATGTGTCATGCTAGTATCCTTTGAACCATGGTTTAAGGCCTAGTCAAGAGTACCTTGTGGTGTGATAACTCCTTGGCTACCGTTTATTCCTAGGTGACCCTTGAAACCATGCATCATTCATCCATGTTCTACCACATTTTTGTCATCAAAGGGAATGGGCACAAAAAGAAATCAATTTGAGTTCAATGAAATGAAATGTGAAAGAAAGTTTGCAAAATCCATCAAATGAAAAGAGGAGAAAAAATAGAACTCCTATGCTTCAAATATAAGGCACCCTCACTACATATGGGGTGACTTTGAAAATGTTCAAAATAAATGCAAAGAAAAGTTGAAAGTTATCAAGTGTTGAAATGCCAAAAATAAAAAAGAAATGGCAAGAAAGTGTTCTCAAATGTTATATGCCACAAGAAATTGGGGGGAAAAACATCAACAAAGCAAACTCCCAAAGTAAAACTCAAATACTATCGATCCCTTTATCCATCGTATCCATTTTTGTGCATGGTAGAGAGGGGACGACCCTTCTTCTTGTCTAGGCAAGAGGGGGAATTCCGCGATCCTCCAGTGTTTCTAACACCATAAGGAGTCTATTCTTGACAAAAGCATTTAATGATTGAGGACAAAGGTACCCTAGCTTGACACAACTTGGAGGTGATTTGTTGGTATCCTTCTAGGCTTAGTAGTTTGAAGAAATTGCATCTATGAAGGAGTGTGTACCCTTGAATTGCTTCCCTTGTAGATAATTTCCGCCACTTAGATGAGGAAAGTGGCTATTCTTTTGTAGATGCATCCTTTGTTTGACTTTGTGTGCTTAATGTTTGGATGTATTGTCATTTTGTCAAGACCCACCTTGCCTTGCAAGAAGGCATCCTAC
Organism: Silene latifolia; assembly: GCF_048544455.1. Taxonomy (NCBI): domain Eukaryota; kingdom Viridiplantae; phylum Streptophyta; class Magnoliopsida; order Caryophyllales; family Caryophyllaceae; genus Silene; species Silene latifolia. The sequence continues at coordinate 221,319,955 of NC_133537.1, read as the reverse complement.
CTCATGGTTGTCTTGTTGTGAGTCGAAGGGGCGGAGTGAGACCCGCTAATTGTCTCATATCGGCTATGCTATTAGGTTAGTTTAAATAATGGTCCTAGCCTTTGTCACCTCTTTACTCGGGACGAGCAAATGTTCGGTTTGGGGATATTTGATGTGACCATAATTAGAGCATATTTAGTCCCCGAATTAGCCTTATTCCCATGCTTTTTAGTGCATGTTTGGGTCATTTATTGTCTTTAGTCCTTTGTTTTGCATATTCTTTTAGGTTTTGTGTCCTTGGTAGGAAAGGAGTGCAAACCTTGCATTTTCATGGCAAAATGAGGCTAAATTGATTGAATTCAATGACCAAGCATCAAAGAGAAGACAAGATTAGAAGGCCTTTGTACATACTATAGTAGATGGGCAATGATGAGAAAAGATCCTTGCATCCCCGAGGAAATCCCCAAGGATTTTATGAAGAAAATGGAAGAAAAGAAGAAGGAAAGAAGATGTAAGACAATTCGGGCGGATTGTCCTCAAGACGCCCGTCCATCACCCACAACCGAGCGTCTTCCTCCACAAGACGCCCGTGAAAAACGCCCAGAATCCGCCCGTCTTCCCCTTCTGGACGCCCGTCCAGAATCACCCAAATCCGCCCGTCCCGTGCCCTGGACGCTCGGATTCCCTTACAGCCTTTTCGTCTTCTACAAGCTTCAAGGAAGGATGCGCATATTTTTCTAAGACGGCGAAAAGGAGACCGGAGTCTCCCTAGAGACCGGCGATTCCTCAAGGACTTAATCATCATTTAAGCCCTTAGTAAACACTAATTCATGTAACTAATCCCCACTATAAATACCCCATTAGTCTAATAGAAGAGCATGTTCTTCTTAGCAATCTTTAGTGTAGTTAATATCAATCAAATCTCTCTTTAATCTTGTAATCAACATTTAATCAAGTTCTAATACAAGTTTCATTTCCTTAATCTCTCTCTTGTTCATCCTTTGTTTTGGGTAATTGAAGACTATTTGGGTTATTATTGGGAGATTGACAACCTTCCAATCTGTCATCAAGTACTTCTATTATTCTTTGCTTTATTATTGGAATCATTAGTAGGTATAATTATCTTAATCCCTTTTTAATTATTGTTAATCACTTTCATATATTCATCATGTTTTGCTTTGTTAGTATGATTGACAACCTTGCTAGCATGTTCAACATGATAATGAGTGAGTAGTTTCCTTAGCTAGGGTTAATGGGTAATTAGGAGAAACCCACATGGGGGATGATTCATGCTTAAATTAATATGTTTTCATAGTTTATTTGCTTGCTTGTTGTGATCTCAACTTATGCACATGTTATGTTTGATGAAATGCGAGCCTATGAATCCTTGCATTTTTTACCCATCACCTATCTTTTCAATGAGACTTGTAAGACATAAACCAAATCGAGTCTCATTAGACCATGCATATAGTTTAGTAGGGAAGATTAAGTCGACTTGTAGGTGTTGTACAATCTAATCGATTCGGCTCCGGGACCCAAACTTTCCTAGGATTGTAAGATATAAACCAACTCGATCCATCACAACAATAATTGCTTGCTTATAATTTGAGAATATGTTTGTATGACCAATTCCCATGAATCCCCTTTGACCCCATGACACCCTAGTGCCTTTTATCAATTGTTTACATCCCATTCAATTCATCTTGCTTGTTTATTTTTATTGCTATTTAGTTTAGTGATCTTCTACTTCAAACCCCAAATTGTGACACCCTTAGACACCACTAGTTGCAATAAAAAATCTCATCTCAATTCCCATCCCTTGGGATCCGACCTTTACTTGCCTCTTTACTAATTGTAGAGTTGTTTGTGAAGTTATAAATTGTGTTTTGGTCTAGGTGCTTCTAACGACAAATACCGAAAACTAAACCTCCTCGAGAGTCCGACTAGAAATGATGACGGACTGATGGACATAACACTATAGCATGCATGGGTTAGTGGTAAGAGGAGAGAGGTAAATCTAAAATATTAGTTGAGTGGGGTTTTACTGCGCAATCTTGGCCATTGGTTTGCTTGATTCAACAGCCCACATTAGGACTTATGGACTTAATATGATATAATGACCTTAGTTGATCTCTTCTCTCTCTCTCTCTCTCTCTCTCTCTATATATATATATATATATATATATATATGTATATATATATATATATATATATATATATATATATATGTATATATATATATATGTATATATATATATATGTATATATATATATATGTATATATATATATATGTATATATATATATATGTATATATATATATATATATATATATATATATATATATAAGATATCACTCCTTCTGTCATGTTCATTTATTTATCCCTTTTTTTATTAATTATTTGTGAGTGATTCTTTAATTAACATTAAACAAATGAGTGCGAGAGAGGGAATACTCCATATAAATCATTCACAAATTAAACTCTTAAAACTAATAAAGTATTAATGATCTCGTGATTTTCCCGGGCTCCAAAACTAGTTTTTATTTATTACACAACTATTAATAAAAAAAAAAGTAAAGTTATTCATCTTACTACACCCCTTCACCTTTCATCTCCCCTTAACTTACACTCATGATATATCAATCTTTTTTTATATAAAAAGTTTCACAATTTCTTATTGTCTCAAGCCATTTTTCCTCCGACCATTTCTCAAAATTCTTTAAATGTTTGTGTTGCATGTTTAGTTGTGTTTAAGGTATCTATTAGAGGGCTTATAGTATTTGTTATCCTCGGCGCTTTTATGTAAAAATTTTTTAAATGATTATTTTGGCAGGTTATTCTACAAGCCGTTTCCTTTGATTTTTTTATTTGACATCAGGTATTGACATTTTAACTCTATTACTACTAATTTTGTATTAACTAATATTGTAACTTTATTTGGCAATGTTACAATTTTTATAGTGTGAACCAGATCTCTCTTACACGTAGTACCAAATGGTTAGTTTGAGGTTATAATGTGTTAACATTTGCTTCACGTCTTCTGATCTATGCTTGTTTCTAAAATAATAATATATTTGTTGCGCTCTCTCTTTTTCTTACGTCTTTATTTTTTCTTTGTAGAATGAGAACATATACTCTGTGTGAGTTAATATGGATATGTATATGCTCAAGATGGATTATAATTATGATACATTACCTTTCTCATAAGTTGTCAATGTATTCTTATCGTCTTGGTGATACTTTTATATTTGTTGTGTATTTCTTAGAAAGTAATGGGTTAGTGTCCAATTTTATATAGAGCAATTAGTCATTACTTCCATGATGTTATGCTTACCTAGAGCGATTAGATATCTATATTTTTGTCTTTTGTTTTACTAACTTATAACCATGTTCTTATTTATATCAGGTATACGTTTATGACTCTGCATTTTCCTTCAATAGGTTAGGCTAGAAAATTGTTGGAATCTATTTAACAAAGGGTTATATTTATGAGTTTAAACATTAAAGAAATGTAAATCCATATATTCGTTGGGTAGTTGATCATGGTAGAGCAAATAATTAGTCTTTTATGAATTTTTTTTATGTATATTTAAGGATTCGCATTGGGTGTCATTAACAAAGAGTGTATTACTAGGAGGTCATCAAGATTCTTGGAATATGTTCTTCCACTATCGTTGTATGGATTTTTCATTTGGATAGAATTGTTAGACGCAACTTATATTTTTTTCCTAGGAAAACAAGTAGATAAAATATTTGATGTGTTTGGTTTACGCATCATAGATTATTGAAGAGTTCTCTCTATATTCTGAGTTGTGATATACAATGTCATCTAAAATAAAATGAGAAACAATATCAATTTCAAGTGTCATGGTAAACAAGGTTATCTTTTTATGAAGTAGGTTATTTATAAAGGTGTTAACACTTCATAATTGAATCCTTATAACTTATCGACAAGGTTACACCAACGTAAAAATTATGTCACCAACAAAGTCAAAACTAAAATAAATTGTTAATTACAAAGTATAATATTAAAGGGTAAATTGATAATCACTACCAACATAAGTCCACTTTTTCACAATCACTACCAACATAAAAAAAGTTTCATAATCAATACCACAAAACCAACTCCGGTCTAAAAACACTACCATTTTGCAGGAAAACCTCATTAAAGACGAGAATTTCAAATTTCCCTCTTAAAAGCATGTTTTTTTAATCCCGAAACTACCCCTCCCCTGTTAATTTAAACCTCCTCTATCCTATTCTACTCCTCCATTGTTCCTAAATCCGTAAAACGCATAATCCCTCTCCTCTTGTCCCCTTCTTCCCTCTTCCCTTCCCTATGCTATTTTTTTCTGGTTAAGGTATTGATCTCCCTTTATCTTATCAATTTTTGTTATCTACAATTCTTTTTATCCTGTACTACACTTACCCATTTCATATAATCAATCTAAAAATGGCATATTAACCTCTTCAGTTCCCATCTCCCTTTTTATTTCTTGCTAAATCTGGGTTTCATTGACATTTATTATGCTTACCCATTTAATGATGTTCTATTAATTTGATTTTAGCATTGCTATTTCTTTCAAAAATAGCATGGAAGGTGATAATAGGCGACCTAATTACAAGTGCCATTGCTGTGTTCCACTTGCTATTACTAAGTCATGGACTAGGGACAACCCAGTAAGACATTTCATGACCTGCAAATTTCGCCATTGTGATTTTTATAGATGGTGATCAAAGTGAGTGGCAAAGAAATATTATTAACGAAGTTATGTTGGACAAGCAGATTTTGATTAATGAGAAAAATTTGTTGAAGTCTGAAAATTCTCATTTGATGGAGAACAATGAGAAACTCAAAGATGAGAATGCTTTACTTAAGACAAAAATCATGGATCTTGAAAGAGAGATGGTTTTCCTAGTTTATGAAGCAAGGGGCCATGGCATGAAGGTAAAGGCAATTTATGTTCCTTCTTTAGCCATTGTTGTGTTGTTGTTGATTAAGTTTAGCACCTAGTATGTTGCTAGTGTAAGTCAATGATTTCTAGTTTATTAGTAGTATGTTGTTAGTGAAAATTATGCCATTTTCAAGTATAGGCATAATCTGCCATTTCCAAGTGCTGACATATTCTGCCATTCTCAAGTGTAGGCATATTCACCATTTTCAAATGTAGGCATATTCTGCCATTTCCTATGTGTTGTACTTAAATATTGTTAAAGCAATGGAAAGCAATGTTTTTCTAAGATTAACATTTCAAAGTTGCATCATTCATAATAATCCCAAATGGATGCAATCCATCATTCATTAAAGCTCCATACATCAGACATGATACTAAATTAAAGGTCCATACATTAGATAAGATACTAAGATAATAAATTACAGTCACTGCCTACTTGTACTCCCATCAAAACCTAACTGTCTCCTACCCTTGTTAGTCTTACATAATCTACTGAAAGTGTTGTTGTCCCCTCTAATCTGTGGCTGATGTTGAATTGGTTGGCTTCCTCCATGAGTTGATTGTTGACTTGGTAGGCTACCTCCTGATGGTGAGCGAGTCGTTGTTCACTCAATCAAACACATTTATATTCTCAACAAAAAACTAGGTAGTGGTTAAGTCGAGGTCGATCCACGGGACGGTATGCGTTGGGTTCTAAGTCTATCTATCTCAATTGATGCTACTGTCACAATTGGTTTGGGGTTGAAGTTGTGTTCTAAGCTACAACAAGGAAATGTAAATAATTGAAAAACAAGACAAGTAAATACAAATGAAGATGTAAATAATTGATTAAAGATACTAGGGTATCATGAGATCATAGGGGAATCATGGTAAGATAGCCTAAACAAGTCACATAGATTGCAAGTAATTATTATTGTTGGAATCGAGTTAGTTTATATTTTACAATTCCTAGGAAGTTTTGGGTCTCAGAGCCGAGTTGGTCAAGACTTTAAAACATCTACAAGTCGACTTCATTCTTCCTATTCAACTATATGCATGGTCTAAAAAGCCTTGAGTTGGTTTATGTCTTACAAGTCTTATTGAAAGGATAAGGGAATCATGCTAGGTTGTCAATCAAGCATTTCATCAAACATAACATGTGCATAAGTTGAAAATACAATAAGCAAGCATTCATATGAACTTATTAAGCATGGATTTGTCCCATAATTACTCCCCTAATCCCCCACTAACCCAAACCAAGAGACTACTCACTCATTATCACGGTGAACAAGATAGCAATGGTGTCAAACATCTCAACATAATTGAACATGATGAATAAGTAAGATAACAAGACAAGAGAATAAAAAGTAAGTAAAGAGGGATTAAGAAAGTTACCAACATGGAAAGTAAAGATGAACATAAATAAAGAAGAATCCTTGAATAAAGATAGAGACTTGTCACTTAGTCCAAATGTAAATAACCTGAGATTGAAAGAACAATTGTTGAAAGATTGAAGTGCTTTGTGGAAAGACTAAAGACTAATCTACTCCTAATCTAATCTAAGGAAACTTTGCCTACATTAAGAGGGCTTAATCTAAACTAAGGGGACTTAACCCTCACTTTATTACAAAGAGAGTATATATAGTGATACAATGATTATGTTAACTAAGGGTTTAAATGACGATTAGACCCCTCAAGTGACGTTCAAGGCCTTGTAAGTCCTGGGAAGGGGACGCTCGACCTCTGCTAGAAGACAATAATCATATATGGAGAGATGCCCGACCTGGCATGGGGTGCCCGTCCAGAGCTTTGGGATGCCCGGACCGACTTTGGGACGCCCGTCCTCAAGTGCTTTCCCTTCTTCTTGTTAGGCTGCCTCGTGATCCGTGGGAATCATTGAGGAGCCATGGGGGTCATTGTGGAGCCGTGGGGGTCCTTCATCATTGCCCAATTCCTTGTTTTATTGACTTAAGCCTTTGGTATTGGTATCCTCTTCGATGCTTCATCGTTAGATGTTATCAATTTAGCTCCGCTTCACTCCGCCTAGCCAAGTTAGTGCTCTTCTCCTACAAAGGACACCAAATCTCATAGAACATGCATAGAAAGAAGCTAAAGACAAGAAATGACCGTAATACATACTAAAAAGCATGGGAATTAGGCTAGTTAGGGGACTAAATGTGTCTAAATAGGACTCACATTACCTCCATGACTTAATTGTTGACTTGCTTGATGTTGGCTGCCAGATGCTATAAACTGAAGTACCTCAGCATCATGTTGCTTTTTTTCCTTCTTCTTGTTAACTAAGGCCCTTACTTTGTTAGTCCACTCAGAGGTAGGTCTTGGCTGTTTCAGGGGAGCCTTTGGAGTGTTCTTACAGGTCCTCATATTATGGCCCACTTATCCACATTTTCCACAAGTTCTTTGCAATCTTGGCCTTTTAGCTTGCTCTGAACTAGTCCCCTCACCAACTTCTTTTCTTCTCTTTTTGAGGCTATGGCTACCTGGAAACTTCCTATATGGAGGAGGCAATGGTTTTACCTTACCCACACTTTCCCATTGACATATTCTAGGCATTGGAGGTATAGGAGTTCCATATGCAGCTAAATACTTGTCTTTTGTGTATGCCTGATGAACATAATCCTCATAGTTGGCCCTTTGATGGTGGATGGCAGCAATTGCATGTTGGCAAGGAAGCCCACATAACTGCCAATGACCACAACTACAATTTTGTGATGGCAGATCCACCACATATTGTTTGCTCATGTACTCTACCTCAAAAGAATCATCAGAAGATGCATATACATCACAACAGTTGGCCCATCCAAAGCCCACTTCAGAAACTTCTCAACATAGGGCATCGGCTTACTAGTATAACCATTTACACCTTGTCTTTTCTCATAATATTTTTCATGACATATCTCCTCAGCCACTCAATCATTGTTAATATTGGTTTATCCCTAACTTCCTTCAAGACAGAGTTGAAACTCTCCCACATGTTGTTTGTTAACATGTTTGATTTGCAGCTTGTGTTGAATGTATGTCTACTCCAGTGAGAGGCACCTATTTCATTAAAATAGGTGTAGGCTCTTGCATTTAAAAATTTGATCCCATTCATTTCAAACTTAAATTCTGCCCGTGGAGTCAATAATAGTAGGTTGTTAGCAATTTACATGTGACATTGATAGATTATAAAGCATCAGAGAGTTAAATAGTTACCTCTGTTGATGCCCTAGCTGCTTTCCAGAAGGCTTCTTTAAAAAGTATGCCTGGAAATTGGACTTTGAAGTTGACCCATATATGTCTCACACAAAATTTGATGTGAGCTTTAGGAGTAACAACATTGAATGCTTCTCTTATTCCCTTTCGTCTGTCTGACATGATTGTAATGCCCAGTCCTGCTTCCATGCCAAGATCTTCCATAAGCAACCTCAAAAACAAACACCAGGTCTCCCCATTCTCAATTTCAACAACAACCCATGCAATTGGGTAAATATTATTATTACCATCCATCCCAACAATAACTAAGCTGTTGGACCACATAGTTATATGATTAAGTTTTGATAATGATAAGTATGAGCTTTATATTATATATACTCTTGCTCGTAATCGTTTGTTTAGTCTTCGTAAGATTGACTTAGGTTACAAGTTTAGAAAGTAATGTTATAGCATCCTTAGCTATAACATTGAAGATTTGTGAAGCATCATTCAAGTAATGTTATAGCAGCTTGAGCTATAACATTGAAGATTCCTAAAGCGTCATAGTAACTGTAACAAGTTTCAAGTATGATGATCACTCAAGCAAAAGGCTCGATCAAGTCTATAACAAGCTCAAGATGAAGAGCTTATGATCAAGATGAAGAGATGATTCTACTACTGAAGATCTCCAGGAATATTAGCTAGTATAGGTCATCATTCGATAACGGTAATTTTAGAAGTAATTTTGACAAGTAATGTAATAGCTGTTTTAGTTATAACTTTACTAGTTGAACTCAAAGTTATATGTGATTCTACTATAACTTTGAGCTGCAATATAAAGAACACGATTTTAATGTTTTTAAAATATATTTTTCAAAGCTTTAATAATAAAAGCTTTAAAGAAAGTATGTTTATAGTAGAGTGAGATTTGGGATATGATTAGATCAAATGAGTTTGAGATTATTCTATTGATTAGTAAAATAACTTATGAGTTGTCATGCTATCTAGGTTTTTCCTTTAATTCATATCTAAACCCTAATTATCTAACCTAATATCTTAGCGAGGGTTTCGGTTTGGGTGGCCGGCCTATGAGCCGTTTTTTCCTCCTTATTCGAATACTCTTTGTGCAAGTTAGGGTTTGGAATAAATCTTCGTAATAATATTTGGTTAAGATATTTTATCTTCATATATTATTTGATTTATTTTTTTCCATTATATAAAGATATTATTAGGTTAAAATTAGATCTCGTACTTACTATATACTTCACACGTGATCTATATAGTATCTAGGGTTTTATGGTAAAGATCTTAAATAAATATTTGTTAGAGATATTTGATCTCCTTATATTTATTTTGTATCTTTTATCTAAAATAGTGTTAGATTAAAATAGGAAAAAGATAGATCTTATTCCTTTCCTAATCTACACGTGATCTAGGGTTTAGGTAAAGATCTTAGATAAAATATTTGTTAAAAATATTTTATCTCCTTATATTTATTCCATATCTTTTGGTAAGATATTATTAGAATAAATAAATGGATTAAGATCTTTTTCTTACTTAGATAAGAACTAAAGTAGATCAAAATAATATTTGTTATAGATTTCTTATCTCCTTATATTATTTTTATTCCTTCTTACTTTCCAAGATTAAGGAAGATTAGACCAAATCTCTTTCTTGCCTCTCACGACACACACACGACATCTAGGGTTTTCTTCCTAAACCTAGATCTCCTCTCTACTATAAATACAAGCACTTATTCATTCTTTAAAATTACTTTTCAACTTTGAGCTTTAAAATATCCTTGCAAACAAATTAAGTTTATCATTATTTTGCAATCGAAAATTATTTTGAAAAGTCGTGTTGTTCTTTATTGCAATTACTTTTTAAGTTACGTTATTGGATAATAGTGCTTCATATTGTTTCTTACTCGTTCAATTGTGTGAACACCTAGAAGAACAATCAAGTACTTTCTTAGTAACTTAAGATAGTCAAAACCGAATATCTAGTGATATTCAAATTGAGTTATACCTAGAGTTAGCTATATGAGTGGGTTGATAATTTTTGTAATCCGGGGAAATGTACTATAATTATTAATCGAGAATAGTGGACGTAGGCTTCAACGTGTGAAGCTGAACCACTTCAAAATCGTGTGTCTTTTCAGTTTTCCTTTTCGTTCATTTCATTACGTTCATAATCACCTAATTAATTAGTTAAAGTTTAATCAATAAACTTTAAGTAATTAATTACTTTGATATAAAATAAAAAGTGGGCATAAATTTTTAAATACTCAATTCACCCCCCTCTCGAGTATTTCGGGTGTGATAGACTCTTCAATTGGTATCAGAGCCTCGTGCTCTTGATTGCCTAACCGCAAAGAGGCTAGATCCGTCTATCTTTTTATCTTTTTATTTTATTTTCATTCCGCTGCCTTACACGTGTGAAATGGATTCCAAGTATCTTAAGTGTCCTATCTTTGATGGGAAGAATTATGGACTTTGGAAAAACATGATGACACAATACATAAAAGGACATGATTGGGAGTGCTGGACGATTATCAAGAATGGACCAAACAAAATTTTGGTCGCATCTTCGGAAGGCACTACCTATGAGAAAAAGGAAGAAGACTATATTGAGGCTGATTACAAGAAGGCTGAGAAAAACTCGAAAGCGATAAGCTTGTTACAAAACGGCATGACATCGACCGAATTCGATCGTTTTTCTTGTTGCACTTCGGCCAAGGAAATATGGGATGGTCTTAAGTTGGCCTATGAAGGAACGTCGGCTGTTAGGAAATATCGTATTGGCTTACTGATTCAAAAATATGAACTTTTTAAAATGGAAAAGAATAAATCACTTGATAGCATGTCAGCATGATTTTCTGCTATAGTCAATGAGCTCAAAAATCTTGGTAAAACCTTTAACTCCGAGGATATTGCTAGAAAAGTACTTAGGAGTCTAACCAAGAAATGGCGTCCCAAGGTCACAGTTATGGAAGAAGTCAGAGATCTCACTTCTCTTCCTTACGCAGAACTTATTGGTGCTCTCATGACTCATGAACTCGTCCTGGATGACGATGAGGCCGAGTCCAGTAATACTAAGAGCATGGCTCTAAAAGCTCGTGCTAAGGAAGAGGAAGACGTTGAAATAGAGGACGAAAAGGTTTTGTTTGCTAAACGATTTAATAAACGAATTTTCAGAAATACACAAGCAAAATCGTTCAACAACAACAAGTCCTACAATAAGAAAACTTCTGAGTCTAAGAATACGTTTGCTAATAGAGGATGCTTCAAGTGTGGAGAATCCAGTCATATGATTAAGGATTATCCCACATGGGAGAAAATTAAAGACAAAGCAAAACGTGAGAAGACAAAGAAGGAATTCAAGCAAGTGATGATGGCATCATGCTGGGGAGATCTCGACCCTGAGGATGACGAAGCATCAAAAGAAGAAGAAGTTTCTAACCTATGTCTAAGCAACGTTAGTCTTAACCTCTTCTCAGACAATGATAAAGATAGCGTGGGCTCCTACTGCTGCTTCCTAGGAGATTCCGATTCAGAAGAAGAAGAAGAGGTAAGTTATCTTGAACTTAAGAAAAGTGTTAAGAAATTGCCTAAGAATGCTTTAATTGAATATTTTGAACAATCTCTTGATTAGTGTCACGAACAAGAGATGGAATTGAAAGACTTGAAAGAACAAATTCTCGATATTTCTGAAGAGAATCACCTCCTTAAAGCAAAGGCCAAAAAGCTCAAATCTAAAGTTACAGCTAATATGGCTGCAACTTCAAATACGACAAATGCTGAGAAGAAGGCTCTTGAGTCTAAAGTTATAGCTAATGAAGCTATAACCTCAGAACTGAAACTCAACATTAAGCATCTTCACGCCAAAGTTATAGCTAGTGAAGCTATAACATTGGAATTGAGGAAAATCAAAGAGCTTCTTGAGTCTAAGACTACGGCTAGAGAAGTCGTGATCTCAGATCAAAAGAAGGAGATTGAATCTCTAACTCATCAGTTAAAGGAATCTAAAACCGTTCTATCAAATACTAAAATAACGCATACCGAGACGGTAAGAGTTCTTAATGATAGATTCCAAAACTTTCGTGACAATTATGAAAAGACTCATCCTCCCAAGGTCATAGAGTCAGACCATTCCAAATGTAATGAAGAGATACAATCCTTAAAAGAATTACTCTTGCATGCTAGAAAGGTTCACGAAAAATGGGAAGGTAGCACACGTGTCCTAAATTTCCTAACTGAGCAATCAAATAACAACATGAAGATGGGATTAGGGCACGAGTGCTATGGCCGTAGAGATCACTCTAAATGTAAATCAACCCCTTCCGAATGAGATTTCAGAAGGAGAAAATATACAAATTTACCAGAATATTTGATTTGCAATAACTGTGGTCATACTGAAAATATCCAAGAAAATTGTGTCAAATATGCTCAGGATTTAAGAAAAGGAATCAACTTTGTTAAAGCATCTGACACTGTTTTCGAGGAAAGTGATTGTACCCCATCTGAACTAAGTATCAATGAAGAACGCAACAATGATCATCGTTGGTTCTACGATATCAGCTTTGATTTCAAGAAGGCTACCAAATAAAAACAAACACCTAAACCTAAAGAGCCCTTCAAAACCAAAGCTCCTCCAAAACAACCTGAAAGACCACGACATAAAGAACCCACAACTCAACCTAAGACGGTTCCTAAACAAACCCATTCGCCTCCAAAACGTAAAGTTATAAAAAAAGGTTTGGGTTAAAAAAGATATAGTTTTTAGAGTGACTAACGTCAATGGACCCAACTTAGCTTGGGTACCTAAAAACTGTATCTAATTATTTTGCAGGTTGTGGTGAAAGAAAATAACCTATGGTACCTTGATAGTGGATGCTCAAGGTACATGACTGGAGTTGTAAATTTATTTCTTTTACTTGAACCCTTCGATGGAGGCAAGGTCACATTTGGTGATAACAAGAAGGGTAAGATCACCGGTGTTGGTAAAGTTGGAATATCTTCTTCTAATTCTATTAGTGATGTTTATCTTGTTAGTGGTCTCAAACACAATTTACTGAGTATCTCTCAATTATGCGACAAAGGAAATAAAGTTGTCTTTCATTCAGATTCTTGTCGAATAATAATTGGAGGAACAAGTAGTGTTGTGCTTGAAGGACATCGTAGAAGGAATGTTTATATGATTGATCTAAATAATATTCCTACTAATTCATTCACTTGCATGAAAGTAACGACAGATGATCCGTGCCTTTGGCACAAAAGATTTTCTCACATAAATTCAACAACGTTGAATAAACTAAAGAAATGGGATTTGGTTGAAGGACTTCCCTCAATCAAATTCGATCAAGAAACATTATGTGATTCGTGTGCTCGATGCAAACATGTTAGATCATCGTTCAAACCTAAGAGAATTGCAAGTACCAAGGAACCATTAGAACTCGTGCATATGGATCTATGTGGCCCAATGAAGGTAAGAAGTAGAGGCGGATCCAGGTATGTCTTCGTTATAGTTGATGACTATTCTAGATATGTTTGGCCAATATTTCTCAATTCAAAGGATGAATCTTTTGAAGAGTTTGCAGTTCTAATGAAGCTTGCCCAAAATAAGTATAAATCAAAATTAGTTTCATTCGTACGGACCATGGCACCAAATTTGATAACCATGCTTTTATAGAATATTGTAGGGAGAATGGCGTTAGGCATAACTTCTCAGCACCACGAACCCCACAACAAAGCGGTGTTGTTGAGAGTATGAATAGGACGTTAGAGGATATGGCACTCACTATGTTGTTATGTAGTGGATTACCTCGCATTTTTTGGGCTGAAGCTGTTAGTACTGCATGTTATGTTCATAATCGAGCTCTAATTAGACCCATTCTAAAGAAGACTCCATATGAGCTTTTTAGGGGACGTAAACCTAACCTATCACATCTACGTTGCTTCGGGAGTAAATGTTTTGTCCATAATAATGGAAAAAATAGATTACACAAATTCGATCCCAGAAGTGACGAAGCGGTGTTTGTCGGTTATTCTAATCATAGTAAAGCATATAAGGTTTTCAATAAGAGAACCTTATGCATCGAAGAAAGTGTTCATGATTTTTTTTTATGAGAATAATATGTTTGACAAAGCTGAACAGGATGAGGAAGAAGATTTGAACGAACCTGATTTCCGACTATCCAGGGATGAACTTCCATAATTGGATGAGGAAGATAAAGAAATTGAGGGTACAAATGATGAACAAAGAAGTCCTTCGAATGATAAAGGAAAGAGAACTGAGAGTTTAGTTGATGATACTAAAACCTCTTCTCAATCTAAACAATTGGAGGATAAAGTTATAACTGATGAAGCTATAACTTCAACTCCAAATCAATGAACTAGGTCCAATGTGATAACTGATTCTGTTATAACACCAGGATTGGATTCAGGGGGAACAAGGCTTGAACCCCAATCATTCGAAGAAGGTGATACTAGTTCAGATGAAGATGTGCCTCCTGTTTCTAAGAAATGGAGATATAAGGACTCTCATCCAATGGAAACCATCCTAGGAAGTCTGAATGAAGGTGTTCGAACTCGTAGAAGACTTAACAACTTTTGCTCGTTCTACTCCTTTTTCTCAACCATTGAGCCAACGAATATCAAAGAAGCACTTGCAGAACCAGATTGGATCATTGCTATGCTAGAAGAGCTTCAACAGTTCGAACGGAACAAAGTTTGGCATTTGATTCTAAGACCTAAAGATCGAATGGTTATTGGTACAAGATGGGTTTTTAGAAACAAGCTGGAGGATACAAGAGTTATAGTACGAAATAAAGCAGGATTGGTTGTACAAGGGTATAATCAACAAGAAGGAATTGACTATGATGAGAACTTCGCTCCTGTAGCCAGACTTGAGGCTATTAGATTATTAATAGCATTTGCTGCTCATAAAGGAATTAAACTTTATCAAATGGACGTTAAGACAACATTTCTTAACGGTTATTTGAATGAGGAGGTTTTCGTCGAACAACCTCCAGGATTTCTCGATAGCAAGTTTCAAAACCATGTTTTCAAATTAGATAAAGCGATGTATGGTTTGAAATAAGCTCCGAAGTCGTGGTACGACAGATTGTCAAAATATATTCTTGAAAGTGGTTTTAAAAGAGGATTTGTCGACAAAACCCTATTTCTGAAAACTGAGGATTCCGATTTATTAGTTGTGCAAATTTACGTTGATGATATTATCTTTGGTTCAACTAATGATCGTTTATGTAAGTATTTTTCAGAATTAATGACCTCAGAATTCGAGATGAGCATGATGGGATAACTCAAGTTCTTCCTTGGACTCCAAATTCAACAAACTCCTGAAGGAATCATGATACACCAACAAAAATACATCAAGGAGCTAATCAAGAAATTCGGTAGGGAAAACTCTAATTTTAAACCTACTCCTATGGGTACGGATAAGAAGTTGACCTTGGATGAAAACGGTAAGTGTCGATGAGACGACTTATCGAGGTATGATTGGCTCACTTCTTTATTTAACTTCTAGTCGTCCCGATATTATGTTTAGTGTATGCGTATGTGCTCGATTTCAATCGTGCCCTAAAGAATCGCATATGATTGCAGTTAAGAGAATCTTGAAGTATTTAATTGGTACATCTAAATTATATCAGTGGTATCCTCTTGAGTGTAATATCGATCTCATAGGGTATTCAGATGCAGATTATGCAGGTTGTTCACTTGACAGAAAAAGTACTTCTGGCATAGCCACGTTTGTTGGATCATGTATTATCACGTGGGGGTCAAAGAAGCAAAATTCCGTTGCATTATCTACTGCTGAAGCCTGCTGGATTGGTATGTTCTCAACTTTTATGGCTTAAGCAACAATTATGTGATTATGGTGTTAATGTTGGGTGTATACCTATTTTATGTGATAACATGAGTGCCATAATTATATCTAAGAACCCTGCACAGCACTCACGAACTAAGCATATAGACATTAGACACCATTTTCTACGTGATCATGTAGATCAGGGCAACATAAGACTGGAATTTTGTAGTACAGAAAAACAATGGGCTGACATTTTTACCAAAGCATTGGCTAGAGAACGTTTTGAGATTTTACGGTTGGAAATTGGTTTAATTGGTGGCAACTAAACTTGTCACAAATATTTTATTTCTCGTATGATTGACTAGTTAAGACGAGATTGTATGTCTGTGTCCGTATTTTCCGTTGCAAGTACATTCTTATATAGTATTTTATTATTTTATAAGAATATTCCGTTTGCTAGTCTATTATATTTTGTGTTGCATACAAACCATATCTTTCATCACTTATACATTCTAAGGTTTAGAGCTTCATAAACCAATGAAATTCATGATTAGTTTCATTTAGGATGTGAGTAGTACTCCTTACATGGCATGTAACATCAAATTGCATAAGCATGAAATTTGTCTCTTATTACCTGTATACACTCGAGTTTGTGGTGGTGACACCTGTGGAGAGGCGATCCTTCCTTTACGTTTTACCTACTAACCTCACATTAGCCAAATTTGCCGTGTTTTGATCTATTTATTCTACTACATTCCATATGGCCTACCCTTGTCAAGCTAGTCTTGTTGGTAAGTTTGGAAGTCTTGTTGTGGTCAATTTTGTTGGTGTTGTGATGAATATTGGAAGGAAGAAGAAAAAGATGGATTAAAAAAATTTAAAAAAACGGAGAAAAAAATGATACAAAAGATGGAAAAGCAAGAATCTCTTATTACTCCTATTCTTATCATTTCCATATTACTTGAGGAGAAGTACTTGTTGATGTGAGTGAGTTTATGCCGTACTTGGCATGGTGCATCATCTTTCATGTTGGGTTGGAAAGTGGAATATGACTACTTTTGATTGTGATCGGTTCTAGCTTGGCTTTTACCTCCACATATCCAAATTATTTTGCCCCTTCTTACCCAATTACCTCACCTCACATTAGTTTATAAGTACTCGACATGTGTTTTGGACCTCGATTGGTTGGAGTGTATATGTACGGTCGCTAGAGATATCTATCATGTTACATTGCATGCATGCTTTTGTAGGTCGTAGTTAGGTGAGTGACTATTTTCATTCTCTCTTACAAAATCTATACTCATCTTGGTTTGTATTACACATTTTATATATAGAGCTTGCTTATGTTGAAGTCGTTCTTATGCTATAATATATGCTTTGATTAATATACATTTCTTGCCTCGGTTGGTATCATTCTAGTCGTTTTATGTCTGTTCTCGTCTTTTCGATGATGTCAAGAGGGGAAAGAAATGATCGTGACTTAAGTATTTGCCTAAGCGTGCTCCTTGTCAGAACCTTTAATCTCTTAAGGTCCTTAGATTCCATACTTTGTATATAAGTGATTGTTCTTGCATTCAACTGTCTATGACTTTTATAGTATTATATTGAGGGGGATCTTACACTTAGTCACAAATTGTAAGAGACTTGTCATCATGAAAAAGGGGGAATTTGTTGGACCATATAGTTATATTATTAAGTTTTCATAATGACAAGTATGCGCTTTATATTATATATACTCTTGCTCGTAATCGTTTGTTTAGTCTTCGTAAGATTGACTTAGGTTACAAGTTTAGCAAATAATGTTATAGCATCCTTAGCTATAACATTGAAGATTTGTGAAGCATCATTCAAGTAATGTTATAGCAGCTTGAGCTATAACATTGAATATTCCTAAAGCGTCATAGTAACTGTAACTAGTTTCAAGTATGATGATCACTCAAGCAAAAGGCTCGATCAAGTCTATAACAAGCTCAAGATGAAGAGCTTATGATCAAGATGAAGAGATGATTCTACTACTGAAGATCTCCAGGAAGATTAGCTAGTATAGGTCATCATTCGATAACGGTAATTTTAGAAGTAATTTTGACAAGTAATGTAATAGCTGTTTTAGTTATAACTTTACTAGTTGAACTCAAAGTTATAGGTGATTCTACTATAACTTTGAGCTGCAATATAAAGAACACGATTTTAATGTTTTTAAAATATATTTTTCAAAGCTTAAATAATAAAAGCTTTAAAGAAAAGTATGTTTATATATACCTATTGATGATTCTTTCCCCGACGATACTTTATTTGCTGTATTATCGTCTATTGTTAACCAAGAGCCTTGGTATGCAGATATAGCTAACTTCGTTGTCAGTGGCAAGCTGCCGCCTGACCTTTCTCATCAGCAGAGGAAGCGTCGTTTTGTAACGCTAAGCAAAGATTTTTGGGACGATCCTTATTTATTTAAGGAATGTGCAGACGGTTCTACAGACGGTGTATTCCGCAGTGGGAGGCCAAAGTAGTCCTGGAAGGCTGTCACTCCTCTTCCTATGGTGGTCACCACGGTCCATTGCGCACCGTGGCTAAGGTACTTCAGTCTGGTTTTTACTGGCCTTCTTTGTTTGCTGATGCTAAGTCTTTTGTTTCAGCCTGTGATGCTTGCCAATGATTAGGGAACATTTCAAAGAGACATGAGATGCCACAAAATGGTATCTTAGAGGTTGAGGTTTTTGATGTCTAGGGCATTGACTTCCAAGGACCATTCCCCTCTAGTAAAGGTAACAGGTACATTTTAGTGGATGTAGATTATGTGTCGAAATGGGTTGAGGCAATTGCCTCACCTCATTGTGATGCCAAGACCGTGATAAAAATGTTTAAAAAGGTCATATGTCCCTGAATTAGTGTCCCTAGGGTCGTCATTAGTGATGGGAGAATGCACGTTAAAGAAAAGAAACTAACTTCAATTCTGTCTAAAGTTGGTGTCCAACACCGACGTGGTTTGGGGTATCATCCCCAAACTAGTGGCCAGGTAGAGGTCCTTAATCGCGAGCTGAAAGAGATCATGTCTAAGGTAGTTTCTAAATCACGGAAGGACTGGAGTCTTAAATTAGAAGACACATTATGGGCCTACAGAACTGCCTTTAAGACACCAATTGGTGCATCACCTTATAGGTTAGTTTATGGGAAATCAGGTCACTTACCTGTTGAATTGGAATGTAAGGCTTGGTGGGCAATTCGTGATCTTAACTGTGATCCTAAGTTGTGTGGTCAGAATCGTCTTTTGCAGCTAGATGAGTTGGAAGAATTTAGGATTAACGTCTATGATAGCTCGCGCATTTATAAAGAAAAGACGAAGAGATGGCATGGCAAAAGAATTCTACCTCGGGAGTTTCATGTTGGGCAAAAGGTGCTGCTGTTTAATGCCCGATTGCGATTATTTCCTGGGAAGTTGAAGTCCAGGTGGAGTGGTCCTTATACGGTGACGGCTGTTACCAAATTTGGATCCGTTGAGCTCCAAGATTCCGAAGGAAGTCGGTTCAAGGTGAATGGGCAATATGTGAAGCATTATCACGAGGCAAATGAAGCAGACAATCGTGTTGAAGTCTTGTACTTCGACGAGCTAGATGCGCCAGTTAATTGATGCCAGAAAGGTCGTGCGGGACCTCTTAAACCTGCGCTCTCCGGGAGGCAACCCGGACTGTTTTATTGGACTTTTGTTGAACTTTTTATTTGCCTTCAGCTTTTTGTTGAACTTTAGACGCTGTTTTATGCACCCTATATATTTTCCTTGCTTTTGATGCGTGTTATGCAGGTACAGTCACTCGATCGAGTAGTTTTTCTGCTCGATCGAGCACTTTTGAGATCACATTCACTCGATCAAGTGATTTCAGTACTCAATCGACAAGCTGCATAACCCGGATCACTCGATCAAGTAAAAATTTTCTCGATCGAGCACCTTTTGATGCCACTTCACTCGATCGAGCTATTCCAATCCACTCGATCGAGTGGTTTCGTCTTCCAGCTGTTACTTTTCGTCTATTGAGCTACTGCTTGACTTCTTTTGACCTCCCATGTTCATGGTCGGTTTGGGGAGGTCCCTCTTCATGACGTTTTGTAAGTCTTCCGACTCCACTTATCCTTCTCTCCTTAGTTTGCATTTCTTTCCCTATTTTTTGTACAATGAGGGCATTGTACGGTTTGGTTTGGGGAGGTATGCATCCATATCTATGTCTGCATGTTTTCTTGCATTTTCGTTTGCACGTTTATTTATTTTCGCATGCATTGTCGTTTTTAATTCAAAAAATCACATAAATTTCAAAAAATTTCACGTTTAATTTGAGTCGGAACGTTTGAACCTTGACGCTACATTGAATCCTTACCTTAGCCTTGCATTTTCTTGACATTTCGTTGGCATGATAATGTGCATGAACTACGAGTTTTTGTTTCTCTCTTATCTGAACGAATAGACTTGACTCGCATACTAGCAAGGTATACATTACATTCTGAGGTTAGAGCTTTATAAACTGCTGACATTCATGACCGGTTTCATTTAGGATGTGAGTAGTACTCTCTGAAAGGCATGTAACATCAATTTGCATAAGCATGAGTCTAGTCTTCTTAATACATGTATGCATTCGGTCTGTGGATGGTGACACATGTTAGGAGAGGCAGTTCCCTTTTATTTCATTCTACCCATGAGCCCCACATAGCCATATTGCCTATTGTCCTTTTAGCTACATACTATAATTTTTCCTACCCTAGTCGAGCTAGTAATGAGTAGCTGTTTGGAATGCTCTACTGCAGTTTGGTTATTTTTATTTGAATTCAGAA
Source organism: Silene latifolia (assembly GCF_048544455.1). NCBI lineage: Eukaryota > Viridiplantae > Streptophyta > Magnoliopsida > Caryophyllales > Caryophyllaceae > Silene > Silene latifolia. Next base: position 221,299,201 of record NC_133537.1, on the reverse strand, counting down.
GATGGTGGAAGAATTGAAGGGAATGAAGAAAAAAATGATGGATGAAAATGAAAAAAGAAGAAGAAAAGAATGAAAAAAAATGGAATATGAAAAAGAAAAAGAAAGAAAAATCATGTGCAGAGAATTGAGAAATTGTATAATGATTTCACTCCCATGTTTTACTTATATTTTATGGGGAGATGACAAGTTTTTGGTGTATTGTGAGCTGAGTGCATGGAATTTGCGCCGTTTTGTTTTATTATATTGAGTATGAAGTTTGGATGCAGTTCAATATTTGGATTCGTTGTTGCTAGCCTGGCTATTAACCCCACATATCCAAATTCATCTTTGCCCCTTCTTACCCATTACCTCCCTTACCCAAATGTAAGTCCTCGGCATGTGTCTTGGTCATTAGTATGGTTGGAATGCGTATGTACGGTTGTAGAGACTTTATTCAGGTTAACTGCATGCATGTGCTTGTAGGTCGAGTTAGGTGAGCATCTTTACTTCTTTCTATCTTTCACATATATACTCACCTTGTGCCTAAATTTGAGTGATGAGCAACCCGTGAGAGTCCGATACTTTTGAGTCTTGCAAGGTCGACGGTTCAGTAAGTTTGAAACATTGATTTAACTCGTTTGCACTTATCGTTTGCCACTTTGTTAGTTGTTGCATTAAACTGGTTTTGGTGGGTGATTTTTAGCTGATGTGTTGGTCCCGTTCCACTGTTTATTCTTAGTTACATTCATAGTTTGCTTGGGGACAAGCAAAGGTTTGGTTTGGAGAGATTTGATGCGTGTATTTTATATAAGGTTTTTACCTCATTTTTACACGCATTTCTGTATTATTTACGTGGCATCTAGCTACAAATACCCCCGAATACTCTACTTTGGTTCGTTTTATGTAAATTGCAGGAATAAGCCAAATAGGAGATAAAGCGAGCCTAAACTCGTCCCATTTATATGCATTTGTGGAGAACAAGGAGCCGGAGCTTGGAATCTATCACTTTGAAGACGCGTGATCTAGTTTCGGAAGGTGTTTAGTGCCTAAACGTACCAAGATAGCTCGATCGACTACTTTTCTAGTCGATCGAATGCTTTATATACTGAAGGTTACTCGATCGAGCAGTCCCAGTATTCAATCAAGTAGGCAATACAAGGAGTTACTCGATCGAGTGGTTTAATTCCACTCAATCGAGGGGTTTGCCGCTTAGTTACTCGATCGAGTGGTTTATTTCCACTCGATCGAGCAGTTTTGCCTGTATTAAAGTTTTTCCGCCTATTTTTGTATGGGCTTTTGTAATTTAGTTATGGATTAGGTTTAGAGGAGGATTTTCGTATGCTACTAAATACAGTAGACTGCGTAACTCTTCCTCATTCACTTTTCACTAGAAAAACTTCTACTGTTTTTTCCTTTTACCTTTCCTCTACTCTTTACTACTCGGATTGGAATTTGTGATCGGTATTATTACTACTTTTAATTCCTTAATTATAATTGTTGTTATATTTCTATCTTTCTTTTATTGTTGTCATCATTACTCCTTTCAATCTTTGCGAGCTTTATCATCATGTTTAATTCTTGTTACCTATATGTTATTATTGTTAATTCGATAGTGATGCATAGCTAATTTCCCTCGCTAAGACTAGGGGATCCATGGTTATGAAGGGATAGTGATTGATTTATTGGGTTAATGCTGGTGTAGTCCTTGTTGTTAATTGCTGCATCTGTCTGTATCTGTCTAATTGAGTTGACGCAATTAGGCATTTATATCTTAGTAAACCTTGACCTGGACCGAAATGTTGGAAAGGGTGAGACTCGTAGCGAACAATAGGGCACTATAGTGCGGACGAAAGCTAAGCTATTAGTGCTTTAGGGCGAATTGAGACCGAGAGGAGATATTCACTGCTCCTCGGACCATACTTGCATTGACTTGAGACCTAGAACACTTGATCGGATGAACATGGTGAACCGTTTGTCTTAGCTGCTTTCTTTATCTGCTTACCCTTTTTCTCTGCCTTATTCTTTTTCTTATGCTCATTAGCTTAGAACAATACAATTAAAAACCCCCCATTTTAGTTACCATGACGAACTTAGACAAAGCTGACATTTTCCCATCTCCCTGTGGAGATCGACCCGACTTCCATAGCTATATTAGTTAGAGCCAGTTGGTTATTTTTGATAGGTATACGACTGCCCTGTCAAATTTTAGCGCCGTTGCCGGGGAGGTGGCGCAATTTTGTTGCTTTATTTGAGTTTGTCTCTCGTCTCAAGGAATTTATTCCTTGAGACTGATCTCATATGTTGCGAAGTTTTTGAATAGATTTGCAGGTTATCTGTTCTATAAGAGAACATCGTCGCACCTGCTTTGCTTTGTAAATTCTATTTGTCAGGATGCCTAAAATAGCCAGCCATTCAGAGCCTAATGTGGATTCACTTTCAAAAGGTTTCCTGTTACCCAGTACTGAGTCAAGAACCTTTGGAATCCACCCATCTTATATACAGCTGGTCGAGAGAAATCTCTTTAGGGGGGGTACCTGAAGAAGATCGATGCAGGCATATAGAACTGTTTACAGAGTATTGCTCTACCATTCCTCTTGCCGCTGGGGTGACACAGGACAAAGTGAAGGGAGCTCTTTTTCCCTTTTGTTTAGCTGATGATGCCCGGGAATGGTTGAGGGATTTAGATAGGGAGGCAGCCGGTGTAACCGACTGGAGTTCCCTTGCTTTGGCCTTTTACAGGCGATATTTCCCACCGCAGCGCACTAATGCCTTGAGAGCTCAGATTACTTCTTTTGAGCAACTACCTACTGAAGATTTAGATGGGGTGTTGGCGAGGTTCAAGAAGCTCGTCCGTTGTGTGCCTCACCATGGTCTCAAACGTTGGTTCCTTTGTACCCAGTTTTACAACGGGTTATAACGGAACCAAAGAGTTATTCTTGTTAGTGTAGCTAAGGGGAGATTCACGAAGAATGTTGAAGATGACCAAGGGTGGCTCCTTTTTGAAGAGATGGCTATTCATGTTTCAGAATATGGAAATCCCCGAGGTAGTGAGCAAGTTAACGAGTTGGCTACAGCTGCAGTGGAAAGTCCTAGCAAAAGTCTAGGTAATGTGGAGATTACGAAAGCTGTGAGTGAAATCGCACAGGTCTGTTCAATCACTGAGCATGTGGAGATATGTGGTAGATGTGGCATGGAAGGGCATGACCCTATTGATTGTCTGGAAAGTATAGAGCGAGTCCTTACTTATCATAAATACAAGCACGGGGTCGCTTTCTCTCAATTATACGAGGAAATGAAGAATGTTTCTACTCTTTCTACGCCGGCACCCCAGCCGGTCTCTCCTTCTACAATCAAGGAAATTGCCGAACTGAAATCCTTGATGTTGAACTTAACACAACAGTTTGGGGAGAAATGTAGCGAGAGTGAAACTGTTATTGTGGAATTAAGAGAACAAGCCATGCATCTAACAATCGCGAAAGACAAAGCCAACCTTCTACCGACATGCGATCCGGTTAATGCTACGAATCTCCAAGGTGGCCTTACTCATGAGGGGCCACAAGTACCAGAAGAAGGGGTTTTGACAGCTGATAATGCCCCGGAAGATGATTTGGATGAGTTTTTGGACGAAATCCTTGCTGCGTGTTGTCCAGACACTCGATCGAGTGAAAATTCTACTCGATCGAGTGAAATAATCCATCCCATCACTCGATCGAATGATAATTGTGGTCGATCGAGTAGTACTCAAATTATCGATGCTCGATCGAGTGATATTCTTACTCGATCGAGTGAAATACCTGGAGAAATCACCCGATCGAGTGAACAAAGTGATCGATCGAGCAAGCCTGAAAAAGAGATCACTCGATCGAGTGAAGAAAATGGTCGATCGAGTAAACGCCACCATGAAAGCACTCGATCGAGTGAGGAAAGTACTCGATCGAGTGAGGAAAGTACTCGATCGAGTACCAGAAGCAGCGGAGACCTTATTGTGCTATCTAATTCCGCTACCGTGTCATCTTCCCCTGCTGTGGAGACGTCACACACTGATAAAGGTAAAGAGAAAGTCGCGGGTTCACTCATTGCTACCAGAGTACCCTTTCCAAGTCGTCTGAAGGACGCGAAGGTCGAGCGACAGTACAGTAAGTTTGTGGACGTTGTGAAGAACCTCCAGGTAACTGTCCCTTTTACCGAACTTGTTACCCAGGTACCTACTTACGCTAAATTTATGAAAGATATTGTGACGCGTAAGAGAGAGCTAAGTGAGTTTGAGACGGTTTCATTTATGGAAGAGTCTAGTACCTTACTTTTAAATAAGACTCCGCCTAAAATGAAGGACTCGGGTAGCTTCTCTATTTCCTGTGTTATAGGCAATTTAGTTATTGATAAGGCTCTTTGTGATTTAGGAGCCAGCGTCAGCGTCATGCCCCTATCTGTCTGCAAGAAATTGTATATGGGTCATCTTAAATTGACTAACATTACCCTACAGATGGCTGATAGATCTGTTAGGAGACCCTTAGGTGTCTTGGAGGACGTGCCTGTGAAAATAGGCAAGTTCTTTATACTAGTAGATTTCATTGTTTTAGACATAGCTGAGGACACCCGGACCCCAATTATCTTAGGAAGACCGTTCCTTTGTACAACTGGGGCCATTATTGATGTCAAACAAGGGCGTTTGACTCTTGCAGTAGGGGATGGCGCGATCACTTTTATCCTGCCTAGCACTTTGGCTCGGCCAATGATAGAGGAGACTTGTTATTCGGTTGATATTATTGATGAGTCTATTTATGACTTCTGGTCGGGTTATTTTATGAAGGACCCACTAGAGGCTCTTATGCTTTCGGATGAGTCTGTAGATAACCCAGATGACGATGATGCTGTGTTGGATTTGCTTATAGATGATTTAGATGAGCGTGAACTCACCAACGCTGAGGGAGAGCAAGTGGAACAGATGATCAGTACTCTTTGCTCCATCGAGGTAAAGGTGCCAGAGCGTAAGTCTCCCCCCTCTCATCTAAAATATGCTTTCTTAGATGATACTGAGCGATATCCAGTCATCGTTAGTGCTAAGCTTGATAATGATCAGCTGGCCTCTTTGTTAGCTGTGCTTAAGAAAAACAGGAAAGCTTTGGGTTATTCTTTGGACGATATCAAGGTGATTAGTCCCGATATTTGTATGCACAAGATAGAGCTGGAGGAAGATCACAAACCTTGCATGTGTTCGGCCACTGAACCGTAAGATGCAAGATGTTGTGATGGCTGAGGTAATAAAGCTGCTCGATGCAGGTATTATCTATTCTGTTGGTCATTCTAAATGGGTGAGTCCAGTGCAGGTGGTCCCGAAGAAAGGAGGGACTACTGTGGTCAAGAATGACAAAAATGAGTTGATACCTACTAGAGTAGTAACTGGCTGGCGGATGTGTATAGACTACAGACAGCTGAATGCCGCCACAAAGAAAGATCACTTTCCCCTTCCTTTTATTGATAAAATGGTAGAAAGGTTAGCTTCTCATAAATTTTTCTGCTATTTAGATGGGTATTCAGGGTTCTTTCAGATCCCTATTTACCCAGACGATCAAGCTAAGACTACATTTACTTGTCCTCAAGGCGTGTTTGCTTATCGCAGGATGCCTTTTGGTTTGTGTAATGCCCCTGCCACCTTCCAAAGGTGCATGATGGGGATATTTCAGAGTTTATCGAGTCTATTATGGAAGTTTTCATGGACGATTTCAGTGTTTATGGTAGTGATTTTTCTAACTGTCTGTCTAACCTTGATAAAGTGTTGCAGCGCTGCATCGAGGTTAATCTCGTGCTTAACTGGGAGAAGTGTCATTTCATGGTCAACGGGGGAGTTGTCTTAGGGCACTTAGTTTCTGATAGGGGAATAGAGGTTGATAAATTAAAGGTGGAAGTGATCTAGCAATTACCACCTCCTGTTAATGTTAAGGGGGTGAGGAGTTTCCTTGGCCACGCCGGCTTCTATCGCCGGTTTATCAAGGATTTCTCAAAAATTGCTAAACCACTTACACAGCTGCTACTTAAGGAGGCCCCTTTTGTGTTTACTGATGACTGTCTTTCTGCTTTTCACAGGTTAAAGCAGGCTTTAGTCTCTGCACCGATCATTCAGCCTCCCGACTGGGACTTGCCGTTTGAGATAATGTGTGATGCCAGTGACTATGCACTAGGAGCGGTGCTAGGCCAAAGAAAAGACAAATCTTTAAATGCAATCTACTATGCGAGCCGAACTCTGGATGAGGCTCAAGTGAAGTACACTAACACTGAAAAAGAGCTGCTAGCTGTAGTTTATGCCTTAGAGAAATTTTGTTCTTATTTGATTGGGTCAGAAGTTACTGTTTTTATTGACCATGCAGCTCTGAGGCACCTCCTTGCTAAGAAGGAGGCTAAACCACGGCTGTTGAGATGGATACTCCTTCTTCAAGAGTTTGATTTGCAGATTAAAGATAAGAAAAGAGCTGAGAACGTTGTAGCTGATCATCTGTCGCGACTGTCGCGACAAGAAGGGGAAGATTCTTTACCTATTTATGATTCTTTCCCTGACGATACTTTATTTGCTGTATTATCGTCTATTGTTAGCCAAGAGCCTTGGTATGCAGATATAGCTAACTTCGTTGTCAGTGGCAAGCAAGTCGCCCCGACCTTTCTCATCAGCAGAGGAAGCGTTTTCTGTATAACGCTAAGTAGTATTTTTGGGACGATCCTTATTTATTTAAGGAATGTGCAGACGGTCTCTACAGATGGTGTATTCCACAGTGGGAGGCCAAAGTAGTCCTGAAAGGCTGTCACTCCTCTTCCTATGGTGGTCACCACGGTCCATCGCGCACCGTGGCTAAGGTACTTCAGTCTGGTTTTTACTGGCCTTCTTTGTTTGCTGATGCTAAGTCTTTTGTTTCAGCCTGTGATGCTTGCCAACGATCAGGGAACATTTCAAAGAGACATGAGATGCCACAAAATGGTATCTTAGAGGTTGAGGTTTTCGATGTCTGGGGAATTGACTTCCAAGGACCGTTCCCGTCTAGTAAAGGTAACAGGTACATTTTAGTGGTTGTAGATTATGTGTCAAAATGGGTTGAGGCAATTGCCTCACCTTATTGTGATTCCAAGACCGTGATAAAAATGTTTAAAAAGGTCATATTTCCCCGATTTGGTGTCCCTAGGGTCGTCATTAGGGATGGGGGAATGCACTTTAAAGAAAAGAAACTAACTTCTATTCTGTCTAAAGTTGGTGTCCAACACCGGCGTGGTTTGGGGTATCATCCCCTAACTAGTGGTCAGGTAGAGGTCTCTAATCGCGAGCTGAAAGAGATCTTGTCTAAGGTAGTTTCTAAATCACGGAAGGACTGAAGTCTTAAATTAGAAGACACATTATGGGCCTACAGAACTGCCTTTAAGACAACAATTGGTGCATCACCTTATTGGTTAGTTTATGGGAAATCATGTCACTTACCTGTTGAATTGGAATGTAAGGCTTGGTGGGCAATTCGTGAGCTTAACTTTGATCCTAAGTTGTGTGGTCAGAATCGTCTTTTGCAGCTAGATGAGTTGGAAGAATTTAGGCTTAACGCCTATGATAGCTCGCGCATTTATAAAGAAAAGACGAAGAGATGGCATGACAAAAGAATTCTACCTCGGGAGTTTCATGTTGGTCAAAAGGTGCTGCTGTTTAATGCCCGATTGCGATTATTTCCTGGCAAGCTGAAGTCCAGGTGGAGTGGTCCTTATACGGTGACGGCTGTTACCAAATTTGGATCCGTTGAGCTCGAAGATTCCGAAGAAAGTCGGTTCAAGGTGAATGGGCAATATGTGAAGCATTATCACGAGGCAAATGAAGCAGACAATCGTGTTGAAGTCTTGTACTTCGACGAGCTAGATGCGCCAAGTAATTGATGCCAGAAAGGTCGTGCGGGACCTCTTAAACCTGCGCTCTCCGGGAGGCAACCCGGACTGTTTTATTGTCCTTTTGTAGAACTTTTTATTTGCCTTCAGCTTTTTGTCGAACTTTAGACGCTGTTTTATGCACCCTATGTATTTTCCTTGCTTTTGATGCGTGTTCTGCAGGTACAGTCACTCGATCGAGTAGTTTTTCTACTCGATCGAGCACTTTTGAGATCATATTCACTCGATCGAGTGATTTCAGTACTCGATCGAGTGATTTCATTACTCGATCGACAAGCTGCATAACCCGGATCACTCGATCGAGTAACAATTTTCTCGATCGAGCACCTTTTGATGCCACTTCACTCGATCGAGCTATTCCAATCCACTCGATCGAGTGGTTTCGTCTTCCAGCCGTTACTTTTCGTCTGTTGACCTACTGCTTGACTTCTTTTGACCTCCCATGTTCATGGTCGGTTTGGGGAGGTCCTTCTTCTTGACGTTTTGTAAGTCTTCCGACTCCACTTATCCTTCTCTCCTTAGTTTGCATTTCTTTCCCTATTTTTGGTACAATGAGGGCATTGTACGGTTTGGTTTGGGGAGGTATGCATCCATATCGGTGTCTGCATGTTTTCTTGCATTTTCGTTTGCACGTTTTTTTTTTCGCATGCATTGTCGTTTTTAATTCGGAAAATCACATAAATTTCAAAAACAATTCACGTTTAATTTGAGTCAGAACGTTTGAACCTTGACGCTACATTGAATCGTTACCTTAGCCTTGCATTTTCTTGACATTTCGTTGGCATGATAATGTGCATGATCTACGAATTTTTGTTTCTCTCTTATCTGAACGAATAGACTTCACTCGCATATTGGCAAGCTACATTACATTCTGAGGTTAGAGCTTTATAAACTGGTGACATTCATGACCGTTTTCATTTAGGATGTGAGTAGTACTCTCTGAAAGGCATGTAGCAACAATTTGCATAAGCATGAGTCTAGTCTTCTTAATACCTGTATGCATTCGGTCTGTGGATGGTGATACATGTTATGAGAGGCAGTTCCCTTTTATTTCATTCTACCCATGAGCCCCACATAGCCATATTGCCTTTTGTCCTTTTAGCTACATACTATAATTTTTCCTACCCTAGCCGAGCTAATAATGAGTAGCTGTTTGGAATGCTCTACTGCAGTTTGGTTATTTTTATTTGAATTCAGAAGATGGTGGAAGAATTGAAGGGAATGAAGAAAAAAATGATGGATGAAAATGAAAAAAAAAAGAAGAAAAAAATGAAAAAAAAAATGGAATATGAAAAAGAAAAAGAAAGAAAAATCATGTGCAGAGAATTGAGAAATTGTATAATGATTTTCACTCCCATGTTTTACTTATATTTTATGGGGAGTTGACAAGTTTTTGGTGTATTGTGAGCTGAGTGCATGGAATTTGCGCCGTTTTGTTTTATTATATTGAGTATGAAGTTGGGATGCAGTTCAATATTTGGATTCGTTGTTGCTAGCCTGGCTATTAACCCCACATATCCAAATTCATCTTTGCCCCTTCTTACCCATTACCTCACTTACCCAAATGTAAGTCCTCGGCATGTGTCTTGGTCATTAGTATGGTTGGAATGCTTATGTACGGTTGTAGAGACTTTATTCATGTTAACTGCATGCATGTTCTTGTAGGTCGAGTTAGGTGAGCATCTATACTTCTTTCTATCTTTCACATATATACTCACCTTGTGCCTAAATTTGAGTGATGAGCAACCCGTGAGAGTCCGATACTTTTGAGTCTTGCAAGGTCGACGGTTCAGTAAGTTTGAAACATTGATTTAACTCGTTTGCACTTATCGTTTGCCACTTTGTTAGTTGTTGCATTAAACTGGTTTTGGTGGGTGATTTTTAGCTGATGTGTTGGTCCCGTTCCACTGTTTATTCTTAGTTACATTAATAGTTTGCTTGGGGACAAGCAAAGGTTTGGTTTGGGGAGATTTGATGCGTGTATTTTATATAAGGTTTTTACCTCATTTTTACACGTATTTCTGTATTATTTACATGGCATCTAGCTACAAATACCCCCGAATACTCTACTTTGGTTCGTTTTATGTAAATTGCAGGAATAAGCCAAAGAGGGGATAAATCGAGCCTAAACTCGTCCCATTTACAAGCATTTGTGGAGAACAAGGAGCCGGAGCTTGGAATCTATCACTTTGAAGACGCGTGAGCTAGTTTCGGAAGGTGTTTAGTGCCTAAATGTACCAAGATAGCTCGATCGACTACTTTTCTAGTCCATCGAATGCTTTATATACTGAAGGTTACTCGATCGAGCAGTCCCAGTATTCAATCAAGTAGGCAATACAAGGAGTTACTCGATCTAGTGGTTTAATTCCACTCGATTGAGGGGTTTGACGCTTAGTTACTCGATCGAGTGGTTTATTTCCACTTGATCGAGTGGTTTTGCATGTATTAGAGTTTTTCCGCCTATTTTCGTATGGGCTTTTGTAATTTAGTTATGGATTAGGTTTAGAGGAGGATTTTCGTATGCTACTAAATACAGTAGACTGCGTAACTCTTCCTCATTCACTTTTCACTAGAAAAACTTCTACTGTTTCTTCCTTTTACCTTTCCTCTACTCTTTACTACTCAGATTGGAATTTGTGATCGGTATTATTACTCCTTTTAATTCCTTAATTATAATTGTTTTTATATTTCTATCTTTCTTTTGTTGCTGTCATCATTACTCCTTTCAATCTTTGCGAGCTTTATCATCATGTTTAATTCTTGTTACCTATATGTTATTATTGTTAATTCGATAGTGATGCATAGCTAATTTCCCTCGCTACGACTAGGGGATCCATGGTTATGAAGGGATAGTGATTGATTTATTGGGTTAATGCTGGTGTAGTCCTTGTTGTTAATTGCTGCATCTGTCTGTATCTGTCTAATTGAGTCGACGCAATTAGGCATTTATATCTTAGTAAACCTTGACCTGGACCGAAAGGTTGGAAAGGGTGAGACTCGTAGCGAACAATATGGCACTATAGTGAGGGTGAAAGCTAAGCTATTAGTGCTTTAGGGCGAATTTAGACCGAGAGGAGATATTCACTGCTCCTCGGACCATACTTGCATTGACTTGAGACCTAGATCACTTGACCGGATGAACATGGTGAACCATTTGTCTTAGCTGCTTTCTTTATCTGCTTACCCTTTTTCTCTGCCTTATTCTTTTTCTTATGCTCATTAGCTTAGAACAATACAATTAAAAACCCCCCATTTTAGTTACCATGACGAACTTAGACAAAGCTGACATTTTCCCATCTCCCCGTGGAGATCGGCCCGACTTCTCTAGCTATATTAGTTAGAGCCAGTTGGTTATTTTTGATAGGTATACGACTGCCCTGTCAAATTTTGGCCACAAAAGACTTGAGTACTTTCGAGCCAGAGCTATATAATTATCTTTTTGCAGAAGACCAGTCTTTAGTAGAAAACATTCCTATTTTTGCCGATCAACAAGTAAAGATGCCAAAACTTTCCAGTCACTCGGTGCCTAAAGCATCCTCAATTCTAAAGGGTTTCAATCTCCAGACTGAGGATGGGAATACATTCGACATCCGTCCTTCCTACATCAACCTGGTGGAAAGAAATCTCTATAGAGGTGTGGCAGGTGAAGACCCGAGGAAGCACATGGAGGTCTTTACAGACTACTGTTCTACTATCCCCGCCACAAAGAGGGTAACTCAAGACAAGATTAAGGAGGTTTTTTTTCCTTTCTCTTTGACCGACTCGGCCAGGAGTGGTGATCGATTTGGACCGCACAAATGCAGGAGTTCTGATTAGGAGTCTCTTGCTCTTGCCTTTTACAAGAGATATTTCCCTCCACAAACGCACCAATCACCGAGGGCCAAGATTACCGCCAAGCAGGCTCCGATGAGACTTTATATGAGGCATGGTCCTGATTCAAGAAATTGGTGAGGTCTATTCCTCACCATGGTTTTGACCCATGGTTTATATCTAACCAGTTCTACAATAGGTTGTACGATGACCACAGAGCCATACTTGATGCGTCATCTAATGGGAGATTCCAGGAAAACACCGACGATGATAAGGGATGGGCCCTTATTGAATAGATGCCGAATCACAGTGATGAGTATGGAAACACAAGGGATGGTATTAGAACAGTTCATGCAGTCGATAAACAGGTTGTGGCTTAGCTGGAAGCCATGAATGCTAGATTTGACAAGTTGGAGTTACATTCTGCTGGGGAGCCTCAGACGGTCCATATGCTTACTAGAGGGGAGACCGTCACATATGAGAGGTGTGGGAGAAATGATGGTCACACTGCTGTTGGCTGTCTTATGGAGAAGGAACAAGTCCTTGCCTTTCAACAATATAGGCAAGAAAGAGGTTCCTATTACAACAACCAAGGGGCAGTCCATCCCAATTTGAGGTGGACTAGTCAAAATGTGCTCAATCCTACCCCTCCTCCGCACCAGCAGCAGCCGTATGTTCCTCTACACAAGAATCAACAAGGCTTTCAGAAGCCTCTTTCCTTCCCTCCTCCCAATCACGGAGCATCATCTTCTGGAGGGGTGAGTGAGATTGGTGAGCTAAAGACTATGCTGCAATCTTTTACAAAGCAGTGGCAGTTGAGTGATCAACAGAAAGATGCATCCATTAAGGCACTTGAAACTCAAGTTGCCCAATTAGCCGCGAACCAATCTGCAAGGAAACCGGGTCATTTACCGTCACAAACAAATAAAAATCCATATGAGATGGTAAATTTAATTAATCTGAGGAGCGGTCGTTCATATGAGGGACCGGAAGTGTTGAAATTAGACCCGAGGAAGGAAATAATAGCTGATGAATAGTGTTCTGTCAAAGGAAATGAGCTGACGGTGAAGAAAGTACTCGATCGACTAGTTTCTGGAGGTTGATCGAGTAGATTTGATGAAGAAAGTACTCGATCGAGTGGAATTTCTACTCGATCGAGTGAACAGGACAAGCCAACTGCTCGATCGAGTGAATTTTCTACTCGATCGAGTGATGCTGTTGAAGAAACTACTCGATCGAATGGGAATTTTGGTCGATCGAGTAGTATGGACGACGGACAGCTTGATCGAGAGCCTGCTAGTGCTCTATTGAGTGAGAAATCACTTGAAAGACCTCATTCGAGAGGAAAGAAGCGTCCAAAGGATACAGAGCTTGATCCGGCTAACACGTTGGAAGAGGGAAACAAGGGACTCGAGATACCCATCACGGTTCCCTTCCCGAGGTGTCTGCAGAATACTAAAGCTAATTCAAAAATCGGCAAATTTGCCGAGATCCTGAGAAGCTTGCAGGTCACTGTACCATTCGCCGAACTGCTGACACAGGTACCCTCTTACCTTAAATTTATGAAAGAAATTTTATCGCGTAAGAGGCACATTAGTGATAATGAGACGATAGGCTTGACTGAGGTGGGGACGGCCCTAGTTCAGAATAAGTTACCTCCCAAACAGTCAGACCCGGGTAGTTTTTCGATTCCGTGTCATATCGGTACCCACTTGATTGATAACGCGTTATGCGATCTTGGCGCTAGCGTGAGTGTCTAACCGTTGTCTCTGGCTAAGAGACTTGGTTTGACAAAGTTTAATTGCACCAACATGACTGTCCAGATGGCCGACCGTAGTATATCACGACCACTAGGTGTAATAGAAGACGTACCTGTTAAGATCGGGAGGTTCTTTATTCCCGTTGACTTCGTTGTACTTGACATCCCCGAAGATGCATATACCCCTATTATTTTGGGGAGACCATTTTTATCTACTGCCCGTGCAGTAATAGACGTCGGGGGCAAGACATTGACTTTTCAGGTTGGGGACGAGGAGCTGATATTCCATCAGTCTAAGTTCCGGAGGGCTCCTATGCAAGCTCAGCCTTGCAATGCCCTCTCTTCTATTGACCCTATTATTGACACTCCAAATGAAAATTTGGAGCATTGTCTTGCTATTGTTACCCCTCCGCCTCGTTGAGAGCAAAAAGAAGGAAAGTTAAATCTGCTTTTCCTTGCTGCAGTGCTGAGATGAAAACAATAAAGGAGTTGTCAAAGGGCATTGTGCAATTAATGTCGACTCAAGTTGGGAGTGACAAGTGTTACAAATAGGTGAGAAAGGAGCGAGGGTGAGAAAAGTTCGAGCATATGTGGATGTGAACTATTCACCTCCGAACGATTCAATTTCAAGCTCATGGAAGCTGAAGAGGACGATCAATGTTGCTGAGGTGACGTCCTCCAGTCAGGAGCCCTCCGAGGGGCTACTAAATTGCTTTGGGAAGTAAGCGGGGAAATGCCTCGTGTACCATCTTGTATAAACAATTTTTGAATTTCCGATGAATTTCTTTTATTGCTTTTAATTAGGACAATTAGAATTTAGACAATTTTTAGCGTAGATAAAGACTATAGACTGTTACTTTGCGTATTTGGTACTTTGGGATATTTTTGCAAGTGTTTCTATGCAGGTTTGGGGAAGTTTACGCAAATATAAAGGAAGAATGACGAATTCAGGAGCTTACACGAGAAAAAGAGCTCGATCGAGTACTTTTTGTACTCGATCGAGTGGATTTTGTTCGATCGAGTAATGACATACTAGTCGATCGAGTAAAGCAGAAATAGGGAGTTCTTGATCGAGTAAATTTCTACTCGATCGAGTAGATGGATCCACAGAGTCCTCGATCGAGCAGTTCTAAACCACTCGATCGAGTGAAATCGCAAGGGACGCAGGGAGTTTTTCCTTAACTTCCTTGTTTTTGGTTCTATTTTTCATTCTCCCCCATTATTTCGACTAACCTCCCTTTTTGCGATTAAAACACCCCCAAATCCCCATTTTTCTTGCCCTTTTGCCGAAACCTCCACCTACATCTTGCTCTTTGCTAATTAATCATTCAAAGCCCTTTGTTTTCCCCTTGATTTGTGCTGTTTTACACGGTTTATTATTGAAGGATTAGGGTTCCGCGGTTTTCATCTAAAAATCGCCTAATTTGATTATTTCATGTCGATTAATTCTTCTTTGTAGGATCTCTAGCATCAAGTAAGTAATTCCTACACCTTATTGCATTTTAATTTCATTAATTATGCCCTTTATGAAGTGTATTAGGAATTAGGGCTTTGATTTCGGTTTTGGGTCGAAATTTTCGACTTAAATTTCATTTTCTTGTTTAATTTACACTACTTGATGCTTAATTCCCATGCCTCATTGTTTCTTACATGTTTAATTCGAATTATGCGAGAAATTTGCGATACGAGTTCAGGACAGTCGAAATTTTCAACTTTAATCTTGGTTTTTGCTGCTGTAATTTGCTTAGTCAACCTCAATTGTTGTTTAGTTGCTGATGTTGATGCTTTCTACCCCGTCCCCTATCGCTGTTTACATGACTCTATTCGAAATTTTTGAGGAAAGTTGGGAATTTTGTGCTGTAAGTCGAATTTTTCGACTGGTTAGGGGAGTTTCCTGTTGTTTTCAGGCCGATTATCACGCTGTTTTCATGCTCTTTCTTATCAAATTCCCCTACCCTTGGTTTACAGGATGGATTCTAGCTCACTGCCCTCTACTAGCCAGACTTCTAGTCCATCCTTACCTGAGAGGGTGGTCCCTGCTGTTACCACCGCCTCCACTTCTGTTAGTACTGCACCCCGTGTTCTTAGTCTCTCTGCGCGGTCGTTTTCTTTACGCCTAGCTAGCACCGCTGCTAGCTCTTTTTAACTACCACTTCGATTCTGGCCACCACCACTGCTAGCACTGCTGCTAGTATTTCTTCGTCAGTGGTGGCCACAGCAGCCACATCCTCTACTCCAGTCGCTGTTTTCACACCCGTGGCGGACTCACCTGCAGTTACAGCTGCCTTTAGAGCAGCCCTAGTCCCTCGCACCGTCACTGGACGGGCTTCTATTTCGGGTTCTAGAGGCCGAGGCCGAGGTCGTGGACGGTCTACGCCAGCTCCTAGCACTTCCACTTCAGCTGCTCCTTCTGGCACGGTCATTGTTCGAGGGGATAGCTCCCTCGACTCTCACCCAGACTACCCGCGGGTAATTTTTATTAACGATGTACATCGTAAGAGGTTTTATAACCTCCTAGGCTGTGAGTGTTTACCTACCCGGTTTTTAGATAAACCGGCACTTGAGAGACTCGGCATCTACGAGTCAGTTTGTGAGCTTCTACGGGGCACGGGGATGGCCGGACTCATTACCATGAGTGGCCGTACCTTTCTGGAGCTGAGTCTTGAGTTCCTCAGCTCCTTCACCTTCTCCTCCGGGGCACACGACGCTGCCCCCACTAGTATTTCTGTGTCTTTCCGGTTGTTCAACCGGACCTTTTCGATGACTTTGGAGGAGTTTGGTAGGAGACTTGACCTCTCCTCTACGGGCGACGCTACAGCCCCTAGGAGGGTCATTGTTCAGCTCTGGCGGACCTTGGCCCAAACCACCTTTCCCGAGTGAAAGCTCGCACAGGTCCACCTTCCCCCTGCCCGTTACTTTCTCAGACTGATGGGGAGCACCATTTTTGGCCGAAAGGAGCCAAACAACATCAACAACAATGAGCTCTCCATCTTAGGCGGTTACCTGAACATCGACTGCGAGGGTCCCTTCACCCTCAACATCGCTTATCTGACCGCCCAGCACCTCTAGGCCCAGGGGCTGAAGCTTACGGGATCCATTGCCTGCGGTGGTATAGCCACCATTCTTGCCCGTTCCTTCTACCCCGTCTGGCCTCGTGACTTACCGTACCTCCGGGGAGAGAGGTACTTGAGCCTGGATGCCATGCACTCTCAGCATTGGCTGACCACCGACTACCAGATATGGAAGATAGACGGTTCCTTGTCTGTGGACCTACCTTGTGACACTCTCCCCCGTCTAGCCCCTTTGCCTACTGTCGCTAGGGGCGCCCGACTTCCACCACTGCCTGCCTACCACCTTCCACTCCGACCACCTCCGACTTTACCCGCCGCCAAGAAGCGGCATAGACTTGAGACTGTAGAGGGGTCCACACCTTCTGGGAGTACCCAGCCTTCCACGGCTACTCCCATTCCGACCGCTACCCCTACTCCTACTCTTGCACCCACCGACCAGATACAGGCACAGCCGGTCCTATCGGCCACTTTCGTACCACCTCCACCCTTTGTGGCGTCCGCGGTCATGGACCAAGGGCGCCGTGACGGTTTGTTGCTTGAGATTGCAGAGAGACAGGCTCGTATGGAGAGGGACTTAGCTCTTACCTTGCACCCTCTGTACGAGTACCACTTGAGGCGACACCGTCCGATCCCAGAGGGTTGGCCACACCCTTCCTTTTACCGGTACCCAGATGAGGGGTACCCGGAGTCTGCTGAGGAGGAGGAGGAGGAGGACGAGGTCGAGAACCCTGAGGTGGCAGTGGAGAGAGCTCGAGCTGAGCAGAGGAGGAGGAGAGAGGAGGAGGAGGATCCGGAGTTCACAGTGGAGGACATCCGTGATGAGGAGGCCGATGAGTAGCTATTGGTCTACTCACTTCCCCAGTTTTCTGTCTGGTTTGGGAATGTTAGTATTTTTTATGTACATCTTACTCTTTTATTTTTGTCTCCTCTTTATTTTATTGTTTTTATTCTTTATTGATTGTATATTCCCGTTCCCCTGTATATATCTGCTGGTGTATGCTGGAGGACAACGAGGGCGTTGTCTGTTTTGGTTTGGGGAGGTTATTGCATCCTTTTGAGTTTGCATTTGCATTCGTTTTGCATACACGTTTATTTATTTCAGCTTGCATTGTTTATTTATTTCTTTAACAAAATCAAAAAAAAAAAAAAAAAAACTAGAAAATTTCAAAAATTCAAAAATATTCACGTTTATTTTTGCATATAGGTTGAGTCGGAACGGTAGATTTCCGTGATGAAACTGCACTATAACTTGTCATTTTCACTTGAGCCTTGCACTTCTGTTAATAGTTATTAGCTTTGTCATACGCATAATCTACGTGTTTCTGTTCAAATATAGCTGACTGTTTGGACTTGACCTGATAAATTGGCAAACTACTCCATAATTTCTGAGTTTTAGAGCCCATAACTGGTGACATTCATGACCAGTTAATTAGGAATTGAGAGTAGTACTCCTTGCATAGCATGTTCATCAATTTTTCACTTTTATGACATTCAATTTCTTGTCAAATGCACACATTCGGGTTTGTGGTTGGTGTCTCATGCAGGGAGGTGCTTGCAAATTTTCCCCCTTTCCTTATATTTTTCACCCATTTACCCCCACATAAGCCAAAACTTGCCTTTTTGACCCATTAGCTACATCCCAAACTGAGCCTGCCTAGTCAAGCTAGTTTAGTATGTCTTTTGTGGTTTGATTTTCCGTCTGCAGTTTGGCCCGTATTTATTTGTATGGAGTTGGTGTAAATAGAGGAAGGAGAAAAAGAGAAAAAAAAAAGAATTGAAAAAAAGTGGAAAACGTGAAAGAAGGAAAAAAAATGAAAAAATGAAAAAAAGGGAAGCTGATTCACATGAAAAAGAAAAAAAAAAGAAGAAAAAAAGAGTTTCATTTGTTTGTTTTGATTCATTAGACGGTGTTTAAAAGAGGAAAGTTTGTGACCGTCTAACTCCTCCATTCTTATTCCATATTTTTGAGGAGATTGTGTTTGAGTTTAGTGAGCTGTGTGCCAAATGAAGGGCACTTGTATTCTATTGTTCAGTCAGTTGAGATTCGGACGGTCTTATATGGTCCTGTTTAGGAACTAGCTTGACGCTTTTACCTCCACACTACCATAACTTGTTTTGCCTTATCTCACCTGAACCTCACTATTACCATATTATTTGTAAGCCCTTGGCTGTGACGGACATTATTGGTTGGAGTGTGTGCATTAGTACTTGAATTGTCTTTCATTTTTGTTGCATGCATGCTATGTAGGTCGCAGTTAGGTGAGTGGACTGTCTTTCCTTCTCTCTTTTACATATAACATTCACCCTTTGCTTCATGAGAGAAGAGTGACCACGAGAGAGTCCGATTTTGTTGGTCTTGCAAGGTCGATAGGTCTGCTATTTTTCTGAACAGCTTATAACTCGTTTGCGTATTGACTGCTTAGCTATAGCTGTTAGTTTTTGTTGCATTAAAATTGGTTCAAGTAGATAAGTTAAGCTAGCTCTGAGTTTTCATTTCCGTTCCATTAGTTGCATTTTAGTTTACTCAAGGACGAGTAAAGGTTTGGTTTGGGGAGATTTGATACGTGCATATTGTATAGTCTTTTTAGCCTATTTTAGCATGTATTTCTATGCATTTTTGTACTGTTTATATAGTATTATGCCCCGAATTGGCTACTTTGGTTCGTTTTGTCCGTTTTGTAGAAATGAACGCGAAAGTAGTGGAATCGTACCCTTTTTCGTCCTTTTTGCATGCATTTAGGGGAGACGGGATTTTCCAGAGTAAGGTACTGCATTGGAATGCGTGAAGGAACGGTTTACGAGGCATTCGGTGATGAGAGTGGGCTGATTTGAAGGATGAAGACTCGATCGAGTAGTTTTGTTACTCGATCGAGTGGTTTTCATGGCCCAGTTGGTCGATCGAGCAGATGTTTACTCGATCCAGAAGCGTTGAAAAGAGGGTTACTCGATCGAGTAACTATTCTACTCGATCGAGTAGGTTTTCTGTGGTTTTGCTCAATCGAGTGGATTTAATCTACTCGATCGAGTGGTTTGTGTTGGCGTGGGCTTTAATTAGCCCGTGAGTTGTTTTTAGTTGATAAACTTAGTTATTTCCCTATTTAAGCACGCTTTAGCTAGGTCATTCGTACCTATTCTTTACTTAGCTTTTATCTATTCTTCACAACAAGACTGCGTTACTTTTTGCTCTTCACTGTAACCTTGCTTTCAGGATTATTTCGCTTGGATTTTGTCGTTCTTTACGCCGGATTCGCACGATTGTAATCTCTTTCTCCTCTCTTAATAATAATCGATCTTTTGTTTGCTTTAATCCTTTGTTTTACTTCATTTAATTTCTGCCCTAATTTACTTTTATGCAATTTAATTATCGTTTTAGTATGTTGAATGCTGGTTATTTATCTGCTGTTAGTTTTGATAGTTTGAATAGCAATATGAGTAGCTAAATCTAATTCATGTTGAGATTAGGGGATCTACGGTAGAAATGTGACGATGTAGTAAATAGTTTAGATGAATTAATTGTGAGACTCTGTCACTATAGCCATTTAACTGTATTTTTACCGACTTAGTTAAGTGCACGCTTCTGAGTCATCCCTTTAATCTGGCTAAAATTAATCCTAGATCGAAAGATTGGACTAAATAGGCCTGCTATGAACAGTAGACTACCCTGACAAGGATGAAAGTTAAGTTAGTGGTAATTTAGGATAGAAAGTGGACCGAAAGGACCTTTCCATATCCGTCTCGCATTAATTTGTCTAAGTTGTTTACAGTTGAGTCACTAGACTACCGTAGTGAACCGAAATCCTGACATGACCCTTCTCTATCTGATAGTTTAATTCTATTTCCTGCCTTACTGCTCTATCTCTACTTCTCTTTCCTTTAAACCTTCTAGTTTAGAAAACCAATTCAAACAACCCCCCCCCCCCCATTTGTGACCAAATAGACGGACTTCTACAGATATCTTGCCTCCCTGAGGAGATCGACCTGACTTCCCTAGCTATATAGTTAGTTTAGTTAGTTTATTTTTGATAGGTATACGACAGACGTATCAAGTCACACGCCCAAAATGACCAAGAAACGAGTGAGGTATGACCGTTTTACGAAAATTGGACAGTGCTGAGAAACGCGTAGGGTACTAGATCGAGTGGCCCTCACTCGATCGAGTGCACCTCTTGTTACTCGATCGAGTAGCCCTGGTAATTTGTTGTACGTGCCTCTGACCTTCACCTACTCGATCGAGTAAGTCACTTACTCGATCGAGTGACCTGTACTCGATCTAGTGACCGCTGTTTTCGGTCATATGTTTATCTTTTGACTTCGTCGCCTATTATCTTTAATTCAAAGGTGTTCTTTTGCTTCTTTATGCAAGGTTTTACATATGTGTTGGTCCTGATGCGTAAGTTACCCAATCTTATGATGTAAGGTGTGGCACCTGTGGTGAGTATGAGTTTGGTGGGGAGGACATGAGTTATATGTGATTGTGATAGATAGTGGAAAAAGAAAAGAAAGATTGCTAAGTGATGCGATCCCGCTAAGTGTTCACAAATTAAGATGTGGTCGTTAGTCACGGTCGAATCAAAACACAATTTGTAGCTTAACAAGCAACTCTACAATTAGTAAAGAGGCAAGTAAAGGTCGGATCCCAAGGGACGGAAGTTGAAATGAGATTTCTATTGTAACTAGTGGTGTCTAAGGGGTGTCACAAATTGGGTTGATGTAGAAGGTTACTAAACTTGAATAACAATGAAAATAAACAAGCAAGATGAATAAAAAGGGGTGTAAACAATTGATTAAAGGCACTAGGGTGTCATGGGATCATAGGGGAATCATGGGATATGATCATACAAACATGTTCTCAAATTATAAGCAAGCAATTATTGTTGTGATGGATTGAGTTGGGTTATATCTTACAATCCTAGGAAAGTTTGGGTCCCGGAGCCGAATCGATTAGATTGTACAACACCTACAAGTCGACTTAATCTTCTCTACTCAACAACATGCATGGTCTAATGAAACTCGAGTTGGGTTATGTCTTACAAGTCTCATTGAAAGGATAGGAGATGATAGTAAATGCAAGGATTCATAGGCTTAGCATTTCATCAAATATAACATGTGCATGAGTTGAGATCAAAACAAGCAAGCAAATAAAACATGAAAGCATATTAATTTAAGCATGAATCATTCCCCATGTTGGTTTCCCCTAATCACCCATTAACCCTAGCTAAGAGACTACTCACTCATTATCATGTTGATCATGCTAGCAAGGTTGTCAATCATACCAACAATATGAAACATGATGAATAAATGAAAGTAATTAACAATAATTAAAAGGGGATTAAGAGATTATACCTACTAATGATTCCAATAATAAAGCAAGAATAATAGAAGTACTTGAATGCTAGATTGAGAGGTTGTCAATCTCCCAATAATAACCCAAATAATCTTCAATTACCCAAAATAAAGGATGAACAAAAGAGAGATTAAAGAACTAAAACTTGGATTAAAACTTGATTAATACTTGATTAATAGTTGATTACAATATTGAAGAGAGATTTGATTGATATTAACTACACTAATTATTGATAAGAAGAACATGCTCCTCTAATTAGCCTAATGGGGTATTTATAGTGAAAATTAGGGAGGATGCATTAGGGTTAACTAAGGGCTAAACTAGTAATTACACTTTTTAAGTTGAGCAAGGAGGACCCGGTATTTTCTGAGAGAAGGGCTTCTCTTTTCGTAGCTTGAAGAAGACAATCCGTGCTGTGAAGAAATCCGGGCGGAATAAGGTCGGGACGGACGGATTTGGGCGGTGGAATCCGAGCGGATTTTGAGGAATCCGGATGGATTGTTGAGGGGAATCCGAGCGGATTCGAGGCACGGGGCGCTCGGATTGTGCGGGGGGCTGGACGGGCGGATTGTTGACAATCCGCTCGGATTGTCGATCGGCATTAGTAACTTCTTCTTTTCTTCCCTTTTCTTCATAAATTCCTTGGGGATTTCCTTGGGGACTCAAGGATCTTTCCTCAACATTGCTCTTCTACTATGATATGTACAAAGGCCTTCTAATCTTGTCTCTCCTTGATGCTTGGTCATTGAATTCGATCAATTTAGTCTCGTTTTGCCATGAAAATGCAAGATTCTTACTCCTTTCCTACCAAGGGATCAAAATCTCAAAGAATATGCAAAACAAAGAACTAAAGATAAGAAATGACCCAAATAAGCACTAAAAAGCATGGAAACAAGGCTAATTCGGGGGCTAAATATGCGCCAATTATGGTCACATCAAATATCCCCAAACCGAACCTTTGCTCGTCCCGAGTAAAGAGGTGACAAAGACTAGGACCAATACTAACCTATCCTAATAATATAGCCGATATGAGACAATTAGCGGGTCTCACTCCGCCCCTTCAACTCACAACAAGACAACCATGAGGTAGGATGCCTTCTTGCAAGGCAAGGTGGGTCTTGCCAAAATGGCGACACATCCAAACATTAAGCACACAAAAACACATAATGGATGCATCTACAAAAAGAATAGCCACTCCCTCATCAAGTGGCGGAAGCACTAGAGATGAACAAATTTAAGGGCATGTAATCCTTCACAAATACTAGTTCAACAAATTACTAAGTCTAAGAGGATGGCACTAAATCACCTCCAAATGGTGTTAAACTAGACTACTTTTGTCCTCAATTTCCAAATGTTTTCGTCAAGAGCGATCGGATGGTGGTGGAATGATGATCCCTATGATGCTAGTGGCATATGACATGACAAGTCTCGAATTCTCTACAAAAGTAAAGGTCATGGATCGTCCCAAGCTCGACCAAGTGGCTTGACAAAAGGCTTTTTGGGAATGAAATGCTCAAATCTTTATTCACAATGGGTGGATATGACTAGTATTTCAAAATTGTCCTCATTTCACTTTCACATTTCAAAAATTTAAGATGGGGTTTGTCCCTTCCGGGCTAGTGTCCTTTGCTTTCGCCAATCGCTTATTAGGCAACCGGTTAACCTCTAGACAATAGCTTTTCGGGGTGAAGTCACTTTGTCTCTGGGCGGCCGAATTCACAACCGTATGGGGGCCCAATTCAATGGATCCCATACCAAAGCACATCGAAGTGGTAAACCTCCATCAAAACAACTTAAAATTTCTCAACATTCAACAATTCATAACACTTGAGGTTTCCTTGGCATTACATTACTTCCACATGACAAAATTTGTTTGAGATGAGCACTTCAAGCTTATTGATAGAAAAATTTTTGGGTTGCCTTACCACAAGGTCAATCAAGGTCACCTAGACAAGTTAACCAAGTCCATATCGCATCACGGGGTTGGATAGGTGACTCACATGCAAACTCTTGACTAGGCCTTGGGTCATGGGTCAAAAGACACTAGTATGACACTATCTAGGGTGTTTTACAACCATTCTAGTAGGCAAAGTCTTAAGTTGAACAAGTATTTATAATGGCCTAGTTGCTCTTGTCAAAGTTCCTAAGTAGGCATTTTTCAAAACATTTCTAACATGCAACTACATGCCATGATGCAACTAATATAAACATCCTAATGCAAGTGATTCTACCAACTAATATGACATATAAACTAAATGCAAGTCCTAAGTTCACATTGTTTTTACCGCATCAATCAAAATAAAGCCACATAGTCATTAACATAAAGAGGAAAAAGGAGATTGGAAAGATCATACCATGCGGTCTTCAATATCCTCATGTCTCGGATGTGGCGTAGTCGATCAATGTGAACAAAGGATAGAACAAACACAATATATACAAGACAATATATACAAAGGAAATAAACATATTTTTGGGTTTTCATTTCTTCAAATTTTTATGATTTTTGAAATTTTTCGATTTTTTTGGATTTTTAAATAAGAGTTAAATGTTAGAATTTCCATCCCCACACTAATATGGGCATTGTCCTCAATGGCCAAAATGATGGAAATTATGCAAAGATGATGCATGATTTCTATACTAAATGCAATCTACACTAAGCTACACTACATGATGCATGGTTTTTGTTATGACGGAGAGGATAATTTAGATTACCTCCCGTTGTGTATGCATTAACTTCCCCAAACCGAGTAAGACACTATTGCTAATGTCAAAGGATGGGTATAGTTTATGCACACACTATGCTATGCATGAAACTAATTTGTCATTTTGGATTTTACAAATGGGAACAATAGAATAAGAACACTTCAATGGTACCGAGGTGTGAGTCCTTTGATGGCGCTAGGACTAAACCAACAATGATCAAAATGAAATAAAATACAAAGAGAGAAATAGACAAACCATGGGAGTGTAGGAGTCTCCAAGGCTTGCTAATCTTCCATCATGCTATCATCATCATCACTTCCCTCATGAGAAGTGGACACATTGCCACTTTCCTTGTCATTTGCTTCTTCACTTTCTTTCTCATCTTTATCTTCATCATCTTCACCATCCCTTTCTTCTTCACTTGCTTTTTCCTCAATATTATCATCAACTTCTTCATCATTTCCAACAACCTCATTGTCTCCCACCACGTTCCTAGATGCACCCGGAAATAAGACTTCTCTATCCGCCCAACTAGGCAAAGGACAAGATGGATCAAGGAGTCCTTGCCTAGCTAGATGTAGGAGGGGTGGATATTGAGCCAAATAAGCATTTTTCCGATCTTCATGGGCTTGCTTGTGCATTGCTTGCATGAGAAGAGTCACATAGTCTTTCCCAATTTCAATTCCTTCCGGTTTGAACTCTTCATACTCAAAGGGGTAAGGTGGTATGACAATGGAAGTGGAGGGGGTTTCAAGATCACCCTTTTGTTGTTGAATGATATACTCGGCTTCTTCGGAAAGGGGAAGTAGATAATTGGTCCGGTGGATGCTTAGGCGACAAATCTTCGAGGGCAAGGTGAACGATCTAGCTTCACTAGTTAACCATCCATACTTAGTGTCAAGGGGGTTATGGGCAACCCACTTGAACTTGTGAATCATAATATGCATATCAATAAGATGGCCACCTTCCTTTGCTTTGTACTTGTTATCCTTATTGAAGTTAGGATCAAAGTGCTTGGCTAGGAGTGTGACTAGGCCGCCATTGACAATAACGGTCGTGCCCTTCTTCCCACTATCAACATTAAGCCATCTATCTATCAAGAGCCTCAAAGAATTGTAGGGCTCGGTATGAATTCTTCCGATATTCAAAGCCGATTCAAGGAGAATAAAATCAAGTCTTGTGAAATGATTGGTGTCTTTCCTAGCAATTATGGTATTTCCCACAACCTTGTGCCATACTCTTATGTCCGGATGATGGACCAAAAGAGCACGACATGCATGAAAATCCTCAAATTTCTTTCCGAAGATTGCCTCCCAAAGAGGCTCGGGGTCATACTTTCCATAATGCTTAAGATAACGCGATTCATCACTAAGACCCAAAATTTCACCTAATTCCGTAAAGGTAATGCGTCTACTAACATTAGCTAGACGAAACTCGAGATTTTCTCTATTCTCAACTTTGGTGACTTTCAAAGAACTTAAAAATTCCAAGACAAGGTAGGGGTATGTCAATTCCTTTGTTTCAAACAATTTCTTCAACCCCATGGCTTTGAAAAAGGCTTTTGTTTGTTCCAGAACACCCAATTTTTCCAAGGTATCTTTACATATGAATTTGGTGGATTGAATAGATTTCATAGCAAACTTGACAAAGGTATTTCTATGGGTATCGGAAATAAAAGTTACCTCCGGATAATGCAAAAGTTGATTAATTACCGGAGTAGAAGATGTTGATGGTCCCATAGAAGGTTGTTGTTGTTGTTGCACTTCCAAGTTTGGTGTTGCCACCACCATAGCCAAAGCTTTCTTTGTTTGAAGAGCCTTTTGCCTTTGTGAGAGTGCCTTAGCCTTTGGTGCCTTTGTTGCTCCCTCAGTCCTTGCCATTGATGAGCTTAACCAAGAAAAGAGTGAAAAATCTTCAATTTGTAGTATGCCCAAATCGATTTGAAGGTGAAAGGCTTTGCCTTTATGAAAACAAAAATCGACTCAAAGGTTAAAGATTTTGTTCTTGGTTTTGATTTTTGTTGAAGAAGGAGTGATTAATTTGTTGTTGGAAGGATGGTTTGATTTGATTTTGGTGAATGTTGTTGAGGGTTTTTGTTTTTATGATGGAGAGGATGAGGGTTTTGATGTTGTGGGTAGTGTTTATGAATGAATGAATGAATGAATGAAGGTGGGAGGGGTTTTAAAGTGGCCGAAAATTTCAAAACTGCAGGGGCAATCCGTGCGGATTAGGCTCAATCCGTGCGGATTCTGCTTCTTCTACCTTTGCAAAAGCTGGCCTAAAGACGGGCGGATTTGGTACAATCCGCTCGGATTTGCTGAACACGGGACGGGCGGATTTGCTCAATGACGGACGGATTTCTGTCTAGAGAAATTTGCTTGTTTTCCTCAGCTGCAAAGACGGGCGTCTTTCTCACAAGACGAACGGATTTTTCAAGACGGGCGGATTTTCAGAAATCCGCTCGGATTCTTTAACAGTCAAGAAAATTTCAAAATTCAGCTCAGTTCAAGACGGGCGTCTTTTCTGCAGGACGCTCGGATTGCATAAGACGGGCGGATTCTTGGGAATCCGCTCGGATTCTTCCCCTATGTACACGGATTCAGTTCCACCCGTGCACAGCGCATTCCCTTTATCATTCTTTCATTCTTTCTTTCAAGTCTTGTGTTCTTCATTGTGGGGGCACTACTAAGGCATGGATAGCCTAGGCAATTGCCATCCCCACACTAAGGTAAAGCACTACACATCAATTGAAATTGTTAGTCCCTCCCTCACTTCTCTCTTACATGACAATTATTTTAATCAAAGTAAATAAAAATCCAAAGATGACAAAAATGCAATACAAGAATTGAAATGTAAGTTAGGGAGTTAGAAATATTTACAAGTGGTGGTTTAGGGAGGACTCCACCAAACTCTCATTCTCGATGAGATGTCAAGGGGGCATGTTCAAGGTGTTGTTGATGTTGCTCAACACCTTGAAGAAGTAATCAAAAGCTTGTTCATTATTATGGTAGAGGTCCTCAATAGACCGTGGCCCTTGTTGTTGATCATGATCGATGGCATGCCCAATGTAGGGATTAAAAATCCCTTCAAATTCGTCGTCCCAAAGACCACAAACTTTATTGAGTTGATCATTGAAAATCTCTTGCTTAGATGGAGACAACTCTCCCAATTTCTTCTCTAGGCCAATGAGGCCATCCTCTTCTTCCTTGGTTGATTTTGATGAGCTTTGCAAGCTCTCCTTGTCACAATTCACTTGCTCTTTGAATGGAGCATCTTCAATTTTCTTCCTCCATTGGAGTTCCGATTTCTTCCTTTCATCTTTTCGGCTATAATGATCAATCATGAAACATGGCTCATGCAAACGAGGAGCTCTCATAGTCTTGTCAAGATTAAAAGTTATGCTTTCATCTCCCACTTCTAGAGTGAGCTCACCATGTTTCACATCAATCACCGCACCGGCGGTGTGTAGGAAAGGTCTTCCTAGGATGATTGGAATGTTGGAATCTTCCTCCATATCAACAATGACAAAGTCCACCGGGATGAAAAACTTCCCAATTCGCACGGGGACATCTTCCCATATCCCTAATAGTGTCTTCGTCGATCTATCGGCCATTTGGAGTGTGATGTTGGTGCATTTAAGCTCTCCCATCCCCAACCTTTTACTTACCGAGTACGGCATGACACTCACACTAGCCCCTAGATCACATAAGGCTTTGTTGATCGTCGTGTCGCCAATGGTACACGGTATTGAAAAGCTTCCCGGATCCTTTAACTTTGGAGGTGAACTCCCTTGAAGTATTGCACTACTCACCTTAGTGAAGGCGATAGTCTCAAGTTTCCGGATCGACTTCTTCTTTGTGAGGATATCTTTCATGTACTTCGCATAGGCCGGGACGTGATTGATTAATTCCGTGAAAGGAATTGAGACTTCTAAATTCTTCACAATTTCCATGAACTTTCCAAGTTGATCATCAAATTTGGGCTTGGCTTGACAACTTGGAAAAGGAAGTCTAATCACAATGGGCTCCTTCTCTTTGGCCTTGTCTTCACTTTTCTTTGAACTTTCTTCTTTTGATGATTCTCCATCTTTGGAGTTTTGCACAATTTCTTCCTTTTCACTAGCTTCCACAACTTCATCCTCAACTTGCTTCTTCGGTGCTTCATACCTTGTACCACTTCTCAAGTGAATGGCACTAACCGTTTCATGTCTAGGGGGATTAATTTGAGGTGGTAATTGCCCCTTTTGTCTTTGTGAGCTTGAAGATGCTAGTTGAGTCAATTGTGTTTCCAACATCTTGGTGTGAGCTAGAATGTTGTTCATGGTGGTTTTCTTTGCTTGGCTATCTTTTTGCATTTGGGTGAAAAATTCTTGTTGATTCTTTTGCATTTGGAGGACCGCTTTTTGGACATCAAAACCTTGGTCATTTTGGTGATTGTATGGATTTTGATTTTGGTAACCTTGGTTTTGATTGTAAAAGGGTCTTTGATTTTGGTTTCTCATGGGTGGTGGAGTGTATGTTGTTTGAGGGTTTTGAACATTTTGGCTTTTGTATGAGAGATTTGGATGGAACTTGGTGTTTTCATTGTAAAAATTTGAATAAGGGGTACCACTTTTATATGCTTGGAAAGCATTCACTTGTTCGGTTGTTCCCCTACACTCACTTGGGTCATGACCCAAAGTTCCACAATTCTCGCATATCCCACTTGGGATTGATGAGGATGCCGTCATGGCATTGACATGATGCTTCGA
The DNA here is from genome assembly GCF_048544455.1 of Silene latifolia. Lineage (NCBI taxonomy): Eukaryota > Viridiplantae > Streptophyta > Magnoliopsida > Caryophyllales > Caryophyllaceae > Silene > Silene latifolia. Next base: position 221,269,877 of record NC_133537.1, on the reverse strand, counting down.
TGATTTTGAGTTTTCCTCAAGTCTAGCCATAGCTTGTTCAAACTTCAAGTTGATTGTATCGATATGGGAGCTTAGTTGGGCACCTAATTGAGTAACGGCGTCCACCTCATACTTTCCTCCTCTAGTAGCCTTGCGAGGCCTACTATATTGTGAATTGTGGATTGCCATCTCTTCAATTTTGCTCCAAGTTTGGTTGTCATCAACCTCGGTGAACATCCCATTCGATCCCATATTAAGGATATTTCTTGAGTCTTCATAAAGACCGTTCCAAAATTGTTGCACCAAAAACCATTCGCTAAGTCCATGGTGAGGACATGAGCGACAAATTCCCTTGAACCGCTCCCAAGCTTCATACAAAGACTCTTCATCCCTTTGCTTAAAACCCGTAATTTGAGCTCTTATCATGTTGCTCTTTTCCGGTGGGTAGAATTTTTTGTAGAAAGCTAGAGCCAACTTCTTCCAAGAATCTATTCCAAGGGTGGCCTTATCAAGGCCCTTCAACCATTGCTTTGCGGTGCCGATTAAGGAAAAAGGAAATAAGACCCATCTAATTTGGTCTTGAGTCACGCCCGTTTGAGAGATAGCATCACAATAATCGCAAAAGGTTTCCATATGAGAATGAGGATCCTCACTAGGCATCCCCCCAAATTGGCTCCTCTCAACTAGTTGGATGAAGGCGGACTTGGCAATAAAGTTTCCGGTGAGATGTTGCGGTGTAGGAGTACCATTTGGTAGATTCTCCTCGGTGGGTACGGAGTGTGACGAGAATTTTGGCATTGTAGGTGGATTTTGTGGGGTATTGTGTAATGGGTTTTCTTCTCCTTCTATTGCGAAAGGATTGACAAACTCACTAGTGGGTTGAACAAATTCACCAACACCTCTCAAATTCCTCCTAACAAGTCTCCTATTGTTCGTCAAGGTTCTTTCGATTTCACGGTCAAAAGGTAACAAATCACTTTGTAACCTTCTAGACATGCAAAATATCAAACAACTCAAAAAAAATTAGAACAAACCTTGAGGAGTTTTACTTCCTCAAGGCGAAGAAAGACACAACTAATAACAATAAAAAGAAATCTAAATCAAACAAACACCGTCCCCGGCAACGGCGCCATTTTTTATGCGATCCCGCTAAGTGTTCACAAATTAAGATGTGGTCGTTGGTCACGGTCGAATCAAAACACAATTTGTAGCTTAACAAGCAACTCTACAATTAGTAAAGAGGCAAGTAAAGGTCGGATCCCAAGGGACGGGAGTTGAAATGAGATTTCTATTGTAACTAGTGGTGTCTAAGGGGTGTCACAAATTGGGTTGATGTAGAAGGTTACTAAACTAGAATAACAATGAAAATAAACAAGCAAGATGAATAAAAAGGGGTGTAAACAATTGATTAAAGGCACTAGGGTGTCATGGGATCATAGGGGAATCATGGGATATGATCATACAAACATGTTCTCAAATTATAAGCAAGCAATTATTGTTGTGATGGATTGAGTTGGGTTATATCTTACAATCCTAGGAAAGTTTGGGTCCCGGAGCCGAATCGATTAGATTGTACAACACCTACAAGTCGACTTAATCTTCCCTACTCAACAACATGCATGGTCTAATGAAACTCGAGTTGGGTTATGTCTTACAAGTCTCATTGAAAGGATAGGAGATGATAGTAAATGCAAGGATTCATAGGCTTAGCATTTCATCAAATATAACATGTGCATGAGTTGAGATCAAAACAAGCAAGCAAATAAAACATGAAAGCATATTAATTTAAGCATGAATCATTCCCCATGTTGGTTTCCCTAATCACCCATTAACCCTAGCTAAGAGACTACTCACTCATTATCATGTTGATCATGCTAGCAAGGTTGTCAATCATACCAACAATATGAAACATGATGAATAAATGAAAGTAATTAACAATAATTAAAAGGGGATTAAGAGATTATACCTACTAATGATTCCAATAATAAAGCAAGAATAATAGAAGTACTTGAATGCTAGATTGAGAGGTTGTCAATCTCCCAATAATAACCAAATAATCTTCAATTACCCAAAATAAAGGATGAACAAAAGAGAGATTAAAGAACTAAATCTTGGATTAAAACTTGATTAATACTTGATTACAATATTGAAGAGAGATTTGATTGATATTAACTACACTAATTATTGATAAGAAGAACATGCTCCTCTAATTAGCCTAATGGGGTATTTATAGTGAAAATTAGGGAGGATGCATTAGGGTTAACTAAGGGCTAAACTAGTAATTACACTTTTAAGTTGAGCAAGGAGGACCCGGTATTTTCCGAGAGAAAGGCTTCTCTTTTCGTAGAGCTTGAAGAAGACAATCCGTCTTTGTGAAGAAATCCGGGCGGAATAAGGTCGGGACGGACGGGTTTGGGCGGTGGAATCCGAGCGGATTCTCGAGGAATCCGGACGGATTGTCGAGGGGAATCCGAGCGGATTCGAGCACGGACGCTCGGATTGTGGGGCTGGACGGGCGGATTGTTGACAATCCGCTCGGATTGTCATCAAAGATAGTAACTTCTTCTTTTCTTCCCTTTTCTTCATAAATTCCTTGGGGATTTCCTTGGGGACTCAAGGATGTTTCCTCAACATTGCTCTTCTACTATGATATGTACAAAGGCCTTCTAATCTTGTCTCTCCTTGATGCTTGGTCATTGAATTCGATCAATTTAGTCTCGTTTTGCCATGAAAATGCAAGATTCTTACTCCTTTCCTACCAAGGGATCAAAATCTCAAAGAATATGCAAAACAAAGAACTAAAGATAAGAAATGACCCAAATAAGCACTAAAAAGCATGGAAACAAGGCTAATTCGGGGGCTAAATATGCGCCAATTATGGTCACATCACTAAGTCTTATTGGGAGCATGTTTTGTGAGATGAGAAGAGTGATATGATTGTGTATTGAGTAATGTTAAAGTAAGTGAATGTGGGCAAGGGATGATGTGAGTCTAAGGAACTTGAGAATGAAAAGATTGAAAGGAATTATGGAGAGAAATGGTTAGATTGTGTTGGTTAAGAATGTATGTAATGAAAGATCGTTGTAGATAGATGGAGAAGAGTGGCATATAGTGAACTTAGTGGAGACATACCGCGACGTGGAATTGCAGATAGTGAGTGAGTTTGGGAATTTTTATTATCAAGAGGTGAAACTAATGTGTGATTTCCAAGGGCAATTAACGGTATGAAATGAGTTTTGGGATTCTAGAAAAAAAAAATGATTGGTGATGAGTGTGAGTGATAGCATGAGATGGTCTGGACTGATTGGTAATAAGTGTGAGTGATAGCATGATAAGAGAAGATCCATGGTAAGAAAGAGTGAGATGGTACTGATATGAAATAATGGGATTTGAGATTTGGAGCAATAAGAAGGTAACCAGAGCACTAAAGAGTTAGATAGAAGTAATAAGAAGTTGAACTATTAATTGGTATTATTGAGTGTAAAGAGAAAAGAAGGATAAAAAGTAAGCTGAGAAAAATGTTGACCGGAGTTATGTGATATAGAAGTAATGAATCGTCGAGATGTGTGATACTATCATGAGGATTTGAGTTAACGGTTATGTAGGGGTTCCAGGACGACATGTTAATCATGAGTTTTGAGGAATTAAGGAAAGTAAAAAGCTTGGTGAAGAATTTGCACGATAGGAGATCTTGGTGGTGAGTTGGGTGACGATACAATTAAGGATAGTATTAGGAATAAGTTGAGGTAAATTTTGTTGGTGGATTTGATGTCGTTATTTGGAATGCTAACCGAAGATAGGAAATAAACTGTTATATTTAGAGGTGAGTGGAAGATATTTTTTGTACGAGCAGTGGTGGTATTGTGGTGTTGTCACTATTGATTAAGGGTTATGATAGATAAGAAAGATAGTAATTCTAAAGAGGTTGATCTTATATAGGCCGGATTAATATGTACGGTTGTAAGGAAGCATAAGACGTGGTCTTAGGAGGCGGTTGCTATTAGTTGAGTATTAGTTGTATGGTTATATTTGGCAGAGGGTGATGGTTATGCGAATGGGAGAGTATGTTTTGCGGGGCATACGAGTTAAGCTCGGGCGAGAGGTAACCTTTATCAAGTGGTAACTTACGTGTTCAGGATTGACTAGTTCGATGTGATTATGGGTCTATGATGTGTATAAATGTTTGTGTGAGGTTCTGACCTCACGAGAAATGGTAGGGTGTGATAGTTATAAAGTTGTCATATGAATGTTTTGTGATATATGTTGGGTACGGTAAACTAATGGAATGATGTTTAAAAGTGATAGTTTGGGTGATCTGGCATGGCTAGTTATACTTGTATGTGTATTCATGATATATGTTTATTCCGTGAAAAGGTATGGATGATATTCATGAGATTCTTGTCTGTTTATTTCGTATAATATGTTGTGTTGTGATCTAGTAAAGCAGTTTTGAGTAAGTTTTCTTATCTGAAAAGTTATATTGAGTCAGTGTTTACGGGAATTGTATGTGGTTGTGATGTCTATCGATGTGGTTGTTGTGCCTCGGGTGGTGATCCGGGCACGGTACTTCGTGTTGTGATGCGGGTATTTTCGCGCTGTAGTGCGGCTGTTGGTGGCGGTGTTGCGATGCCGTCACTGGTTGTGGTGGAGTAGGCGGGATGATTATGATTCGAGTTTCGAAAGTACATACCAGTTATACATAGATTGTTGTTTTGTCTGCTGCTGTTTCCTGTGAGTTTCAATTTGGACAGATAGACGGTTGTTTTGTTTATTAATGTTTCTTACCAGTTTCAGCTTGGGCGTGAGGGTAGACTATGATATGGAAGAGAGTTGTGTATGTTTCTGTTGCCGGCATGGTATAGCGATATTCTGTTGATAGGACACAATTGTGAGAGGTTGTTACAGTAATTTTGATCTTGTTTTAAGATGAGGCATTGGTAGACATAATAATGGCAAGTGAATGGTGGAACATGTGTTGTTCTGATCTGAAAGTTGCAAGTGGTTCATAATCTTTTATTGGGACAGTGAGTATAAGGTGTTGGAAATTAGTATCATGTTAAGTTATGGATGAGTTTTGCGGTAATGAAAGAAAAGAACTTGAGGATCTAGTGTGAGTGTGTGTAATAATTGTGGATTGTGAGTTATGAGTAAGGAGATAGGTGCATGTATAAAAAACTATGTCGTTTTGGCTGTAATAGGGAACAGTTGAAGTTTTAGTTAAGCTAAAGATTTTGTGGTATAGGTTAGGTGATATGCCGAGTGAATTGAGGTATGAGAACTGTTTAAGTAAGAGAGCCTTGGATATAGGAATGGTGAGTGTTATATTATAGGCAGTTATCTTTGACATGCGGTGGTGATGAAGATAATGAGAAGATATAGCTAAGGATTTAGTATTAGTGAGTTACGAGGATGTAACATTTATTTTAAGAGGAGTAGGATGCGATAAAAGAGAGTTTCATGGTTGTGCATGTTGTAGTATAATTGGAAGTAGAGTGTTGGTATAGCATAAAGGATGGATCTTTGTTGTGATTGATTTTATTAAAGGTCATGGTCGCGCTTGTAGTAGTGTGATGTTTACGAGTGTGAGAATATTTCGATAGTGTTGACAGCTGAATGATGACGTTTATGAGTTCGATAGTGTTGACAGTTGGATGATGAGGTTATGAGTGTGAGTAAACTTCGAGGACGAAGTTCCTTTTAAGGGTGGTAGAATGTAACATTCCGTTTGATGTTATGTGTATCTGGATATTGGTTTTTCTAGTGGATAATAGGTTACGGAGCTAGCAGCGTTTGTGGATAGTAGGCTTAGTTGGTGGAGTTGGTGTTAAGAGTTCATGTTTGATAGGTTGGGGTTTTGTTTTGAGTCCTTAGTTGCGTTGTTGTGTCTTACTCGAGTTAGTATGTTTGTTTTGGGTATGGGTTGAACTTCGGGTACAAGTTCCTTTTAAGGAGGGAAGACTGTAATACTACGGTTTTCTATGTCTTTGGGTACTCTATCAAGTGGGGCTTACTCTGTCGAGTAAGTAAGTTGTTTTACGAAACAGTGTTCTGTCTGGTGGGTACTCGATCGAGTAAGTGTGGCACTCGATCGAGTAATGGTCACTCGATCGAGTAAGTGACTTACTCGATCGAGTAAGTGCGTATTACGGGTTGTTTTAGCCGGGTTTTGTTAATAACGCGAAGATTAATATAAAAGGTTTCCGTCATTATTCTTAATCATTTTATTTCTTAAAACCTTTCAAGAGAAGAGAAAAGAGTTACGAAGTTCGCATTCGTCACGTTATTAACAAATCCCAAAGGTTAAGTGGTCGGATCGTCGTGTGCTTTATGCCGTTGAGTTCGTCGCGTCGAGGGTAAGATACTTGTATAGTTTTTATGTTTTTTCATCAATTTTGGTTAAACCCTAATTGGGTAGATTTGGGGGTTTTGGGTGTTTGATTGGTTTAGTAGTAATTGCATGATTGTATATGTGGTTATAGGAGGAGATTTCGTAGAAGAGCACTTTGATTAGCTGCTTGTGACGGTCTTGTGATGGCTTATTCCAGGTAGGGTTTCCCTACTCAGTATTGGTTACATAAGTGTTGTTGGTAATTGTTGTTGTTGTTTTTGTAAATCGTATTGGTATTGGATTCGGATTTGGTGATTGTTGGTAGTGTAATGTGATTATCGTTGTATAACTGTCTATGATCTTCAAGGTGCGTCCCTGGCTGAGTGGAGTCACTTGCGGGAGTGGCTTCACGCCCTTGATTCGCCTTCTGTGGAACCCGCCACAGAAGGGATGTGCACATTAATGAACATGGGTCTATCGCTCGATGGATATGAGCGGGGCTGAGGTTGGAACGGCTGGGGTCCCCCACTGGCGGCAAGGAGTATCTGTTGCGATGGGTAGTCTGGCATGGCTACACACTTCGGTGTGAAGTCAGATATGTGGAGATAGGGTGGAGTTGTGGAGATTGAGATGTGCTGTTTGAGTTGTTTATAATATGGTTTCATTGCAGCTGTTGTTTTTATGTAATTAGTACTGACCTCATTTAAATGTTTTAAAAACTGTGGTGATCCATTCGGGGTGGTGAGCAGTTATTGAGCAGGTATGAGACGATGCGCATGGGATAGCTAGGATGAGTCACCACGTTGCTATTTTAGAAGTCTTCCGCTGTGTCGAACACTTTTAGTTGTTTAGTATTTGACAGTTTTGAGAACCTTTGTATTTTCTTTTATCAGTTTCGGTTTTGGTTGTATCGCTTTAAATTTTATTATTATTAAAGTATGGTTCGTTATTGTCTATTTGATTATCATTGCCTCGGGTAACCGAGACGGTAGCACTCCCATGCTTTAAGTGGTCCTGGTAAGGCACTTGGAGTATGGGGGTGTTACAGCCAGCCTGGGATTTTAAATCATCCCTATCAGTTTGAAAGCTCGAGTCGGTGTAACCCTTTACACTTAGCTCGAAATATCGTCCAAACACCAAGAATAAATCCTTAGTCCTTCTCATGTATTTAAGGATATTCTTGACGGCTATCCAGTGACTTTCACCTGGCTTGTCTTGAAATCTGCTAGTCATGCTCAAAGCATATGATATATCGGGACGAGTGCATATCATGGCATACATGATTGATCCAACAGCGAAAGCATAAGGGATCAATTTTATGCGTTCAATATCATCAGGTTCTGTGGGTGACTGAGACTTGCTCAATGTAACCCCACTGCCCATTGGAATAAAACCCCTCTTGGAGTTGTCCATGTTGAAACGTCGAAGAACCTTATCAATATAAGACTCTTGACTTAGTGCCAATATCCTCTTAGATCTATCTCTATAGATCCGAATACCTAATATGCGTTGTGCCTCTCCTAAATCTTTCATTTGAAAATGATTCCCTACCCACCCCTTACTTCTGAGAAGTATGTCGTCTACATACAAGATTAGAAAGATAACTTTGCTCCCACTAAACTTCATGTATAAACATGGTTCTTCAACACTTCGAGTGAAACCATTCTCTTTTATTACATGATCAAAACGATGATTCCAACTTCTCGATGATTGCTTAAGACCATAGATGGATCTCTTATGTTTGCATACAATGTTAGGATTTTTAGGATGTACAAAACCCTCAGGTTGTACCATGTAAACTTCCTCCTCTAAATACCTATTTAGAAAGGCGATTTTGACATCTATTTGCCATATTTCATATTCATGAAATGCGGCAATCGCTAACATAATCCGAATTGATCTAAGCATGGCTACGGGGGCAAAGGTTTCGTCATAGTGTAAACCATGAACTTGGGTGAAACCTTTTGCAACTAGCCTCGCTTTGTAGACATCATCATGCCCTTCTCTACCATTATTTACCTTAAAGATCCATTTGCATTGAAGGGGGCTCACACCTTTAGGCAAATCAATCAAGTCCCACACTTGGTTCTCTTGCATAGATTTTATTTCGGATTGCATGGCCTCTTGCCATAAAGTTGAATTTGGACTAAAAATTGCAGCTTTGTAGGTTGCGGGGTTGTCACTTTCCAAAATTAAGACGTCCAACTCGTCGTCCAACTCGATGATGCCCACGTATCGATCGGGTTGGCGACTAACCCTACGTGACCTACTAGGTTCGGAAGGAACAACAACTTCATTAGATGATGAAGGAACATCTTCTTGCACCTCTTTTTCAGTTTGTGGTTCTTGAACTTCGTCAAGTTCAAAATTTCTCTCACTCTATCTCTTAGAAATAAACTCATTCTCTAAGAAGACAGCTTCACGAGCCACAAACACTTTGTTTTCGTAAACGGATGTACAAGTAAAAACCATGTGTTTCTTTTGGATAACCTACAAAGATGCATTTTTGGGATCTTGGGGCTAGCTTATTGTTAGTCTTGATTTTGACATAAGCATCATAACAACAACTCTTTATATAAGACAAATTGGGGACCTTCCCTTTCCACATCTCATATGGAGTCTTCTCAGTGGCTTTAGTCGGGCTACGATTGAGTGAGTGAACGGCCGTTTTAAGGGAAAATCCCCAAAAGGAATTTGGTAAATCAGTTATACTCATCATTGACCGAACCATATCTAGTAGGGTTTGATTTCTCCTTTCGGCAACACCATTGAGTTGAGGTGTCCCCTGTGGAGTGAGTTGTGATACAATGCCAAAATCCTTTAAGTGAGAATCGAATTCATTGCTAAGATATTCCCCACCACGATCGGATCGTAGTACTTTAATCTTCTTGTTCAATTGGTTCTCTACTTCGTTTTGAAATTCTTTGAATTTCTCAAAAGCTTCACTTTTATGTTTGATTAAGTATATATACCCATATCTACTTAAACCATCGATAAAGGTGACGAAGTAGTCAAAATTGCCTCTAGCGGTGATAGTCATTGGACCACATACATCGATATGTATTAGTCCTAACAAATCACTTTCTCGTGTTCCTTTACCATTAAAAGGATCGCGAGTCATTTTGCCTAGAAGACATGATTCGCATATACCAAATGATTGAAAATCAAATGATTTAATAATACCAGACGACACTAGTCTTTTAATGCACTTTTCATTTATGTGACCTAATCGACAATGCCAAATGTACGATTCATATGGGTCACTTGTTTTGAGCCTTTTTGATTTTATGTCATTGATATCTTTACTTGAGTTAGGAGTTTCAAGAACATAAATGCCATTAACTGAAGTGCCTCGGCCTATGACCAAGTCATTTCTAGAAATTATACAACAATTGTTTTTAATAGCTAAAGAAAATCCTTCCATGTCTAACATGGCAACGGAAACGATGTTCCTAGATAAAGACGGTACAAAATAACAATTATGCAAGTACAACTCAAAGCCATTTGCTAAAACAAGTACATAAGTCCCTTTTGAAATGGCGGCTACCCTAGCTCTATTTCCTAGTCGGAGATCTACATCACCCTTGTTTAGCTTTTTCACATGTCTAAGCCCCTGTAAATGATTACAAAAGTGAGAACCACAACCGGTATCCAATACCCATGTTGAGGTGGAAGTATAATTTATATCAACAAAAAATTTTTCGGAAGAAATATTACCAAGTGGAACGTGAGATCCACCATTGATATCTCCCAAAAAGATGGGGCAATTCCTCACCCAATGTCCCAAGCCACGACAATAAAGGCATACATTGGTAGTCCCACTAGCCATTAAATCCCTATGGTTTGAATTAGACCTCTTACTTCTTTTCCTCTTCATGCACTTTCTATTCTTGATGGAAAGTTCTTTGCAGAAACTCCCACTAGCTTTCTCATTTCTCCTTGCTTCTGAAGACAAGGATCCCATGGTGTTAGTGAGGTTGTCTTCACAAGACTTATTCACTAAGTTGCTTGTTGTTATAAGAGGTGGGGAAGTAGTAATGAAGTTAAGAGTACCATCGGAACCAATGCCAAAATGAATTTCTCTAGTCGTATCTAGGTTGTTTTGAGAGCAAATTTCGTCGAATGATGTGTGACATGATTCAATAGTGATCGGTGTTATTGAGTTGGATGAATCTATTGCGGTAAAAGATGACTTCAAAATGGATATGAAGGAAAATAATTAACATTTATCGTTATTATACTTGTAAACATTTTAAACAAGTTTAGCATGTATTTAGTGACCTCTACCCAACTATAATAAATGATTCCGAGATCCATCTTTAGACAAATATGGGCACGGGAAAACCGATACATCCCATACTTATAAAAATTTGGTGAATTAACTCTTTAATTGATTCTACTTTAGAACTCTTGGTCGATGTTTTTCATAAAACCCATCTCTAGCCACGGAACATAAGACTAGTCATAATATCCCGTTGAGACCAACCAAATTTTGCGTGTAATAATGTTTTATTACCCCACTTACTTAATGACAAATGAAGGCACTTTGGGAAAACCGAACCTACCCCAAATGTCACGGGGAGTCATGGGTCCTACTATTTGGTAAGGCTAATCTCAATTTTAAAACAGTGAGAGGTTATGTCAATTTATTATCTATCAATTTTAAGTGAGCTAAAAGATTGAATTATCGATAATTTTAATTGACATGGTCGAAAACTCGATATGACATGCATGTGTTGTTATGGCGATTTGGCACTGCATGCAACATATTAAAAGAAATGCAAAGAAAATAATAAATTCCTAGTATGACCTTCCTAAAATAGAAAATCAAATAATCTATTACATATTCGGAAACCAACTCCATTGGTCCCTTGAATCTTCAAGTAGCACGCCTTCCTAGGACACTGTCTTTGTTGGAACGCCTTTCCGAATGGCACCGTCTTGAAGGAACTTCGGGATTACAAATAATAATAAAAATACATAGCTATTCCTATTATACATTTGTAATAACAAAAACTAGTAAAAATAAAAGTGATCCGAGATCACATTAAATTACAACCTAATCAATATGCCCTTACATTACGAGAAATATTGATTAAAACTAAGGCCATACTAAGATAAAATTACATAATTCAAAATTACATAAATAAAATATGACATTCGACAATGAAATATGCAGAATTATAATATGTATCTATCATGCCAAATTATGTGCTAAATCGCCCTATTTAACTTATATCGTTCATATAACCCGGTTTTATGGAAATTCACGATTTTAACTTATTAAAATAGCTAAACAATACTAAAATCTAATTTTAGTCCATGTTAATTATCCTAACACTATTAGGACTCAAAAATTAGTTATTACTTAATTTTTGACAATAATTCAACTTGATATAATGTTTATGCTCATTTTGACCCCAAAATCATAACTTTTATGAATTAAATCTAAATTTAATTACAATAATTTTAAAATTTGAATTTTAAATTTTTTGAACATTCTGGAATATATACATGACACTCATAATGCCAAAAATCATGATTAAAATTTTCAAATTTATTTCGAGAAAAATATAGTTGCGATTTATCGGTTTTATCAAATAAAATATCTAAAGCATACAAAAATTAATCTAATCAATTTTACAACTTTAGATCTGATAAGTGTGATATAAATGCAACCTAAAAAGTTTTCTCATGCCATGTAATTTCTTTTAGCCATTTATGCTAAAATAGTCACTATTTATGTCATTTTTACACTAAAAATTCATAAATCATGCTAAATGAATCAAGTTCATCTTAAATTTTACAAACAGTGAGTAAAATATACATGTGACAACATATTAAATTTTTATGGCCTATTTTGAAGTTTAACTATTTTTAACCATTTTACCTCCTTTTAATCCATTTTTATCTCGTAAAAATCATAAATCATGCAACAAAAATCAAATTTATACGAAATTTTACATACAATAAGTAAAATATGCATGTGAGGTCGTATAAAAATTTCAAGGTCAGAAACTAAGTTTAACTATTTTTAGCACTTTAAATACCATTTTAATCAATAAAATGTAATAAAATCACTAAAAATCATTAAAATGAGCAATAAAATACCATAAATCATAAAAATGACCTAAAAACATTTTAGGACCATAATATATAACATGCATCAATGTTTCGTAGCTTTATCTAATAAATCACAAATTTTTAGTTTTAATTAAGTTACTTATAACTCGAAAAAACTATAAATCGATTATGCATGCAACATCCTATGCTCTGATACCAATTGTTAGGTTTATATACCTATTATTAGATTCTTCTAATAGTAAACTAATTAATATATTAACTTAAATTCATTAAGATCTAGTACATGCATAACTAATTAAGAAATAAAATACGAAAAACAATGTTCCTTACATTGTTATATGGCACGAAATAAGGGCACAAATAAGGTCACCTTCGTTATTTGTTCTTGAGCTTAAATGTAATGGATGATCCTCCAAAATCCCAAATATGGAGATCCTCCTCTTGTTGCACCCAAGACAACACACTTAAACTAATATATTAACTAACTAGATTAATATACTAGAAACCCTTAAAATAATTCTAATAATATCTTTATTACTACACTAGTAATCATTTATATTGAAATTAGAATTTTAAATGAACAATTTTTAAAGTTTCTAAAACTAATTTTAGAGAGATGTAAGTGACAAGGTGGGACGATGAATAATGTTCAAGAATGAAAAATTATAGAGAACAATTCTCTATTAGTGAAGGAGGGGAGCCGGTTGAGAGGAGGGTGGAAGGCCAATGCATGGCCTTCATTCTTTTTACTTTTTCTGTTATCCAAAACTAGGTGTGTAAGGCTACATAGTATAGAGTAATAATCATGTTTGCCATACAATATTAACAAACACAAATAAACCCATTTCCTCTACAAAAACCGGTACTCCTCTATAAAATGGAATTCTATTTTATTTTGTCAATTTGTCATTTGTCACACAATATGTCATATGTAGTATGTAACATGTTATTAATTAATTTAATCCATATTTATCAAATAAATATCATTATATACATTAATCAAATTACATATAACAAATTGTCTAGTAATTCACAATTACATGGTATAAAATGGGACATGTTAATATAATTCACAACATTTTGTAATTATATTTAACTATTCATTCTTATCTTAATTTTTTCATAAACAATAATGAATTTTAGTAATAAAATCTTTTAATTACTAAAATGAATCTTATTTAATCAATATTACAATAAGATATCAATATTCTCACTAACAAATGAATTGTTCAATTTTAAGGAATTGATTAACTTGTATCGACATACAAATAATCAACTTGTCTATTAATGGAATTGTCCTATAGGTGTGACCTTAAGGGATCAACTGATCACCACCGTCAAACGACAGTAATGTTAAACTCTAGTTAGCTAATAATTACCGATTAATGTTGATCAGTTGACTATATAATGAATCATCCCTTACGTATTCTTATTATGAGATTTAATTATGATTTTAAATCATGTGATCGCACGATTGTTGAGGACACATACTCCAACACCAACACCACCCCACTTGACCGGTAATTTCATTGGCAAATCCGCATTTATACAATTAGTTACAGAAGTCAATTTGGAGGGATGCCCAGTGAAGATCCTCATCTACACATGGAGACTTTTTGTGACTATTGTGATGTTATTTCCCAAACGGGGGTAACTCAAGACCAAATTTAATGGGTATTGTTTCCTTTTTCCTTGATCGCAGCCGCAAAGCAATGGTTAAAGAGCCTAGACAAGGCCACTCTTGGAATTGATTCATGGAAGAATTTAGCACTTGCCTTTTACAATAAGTTCTACTCTCAGGAGAAGACCAACATGTTAAGAACCCAAATCACCGGGTTCAAGCAAAGAGATGAAGAGTCTCTATATGAGGCTTGGGAAAGTTCAAAGATACATGTCGCTCTTGTCCTTATCATGGACTAAGCAAATGGTTTCCTGTTCAACAATTTTGGAATGGGTTGTATGAAGATTCAAGGAATGTTCTCAACATGGTTTCTAATGGAAGATTCACCGAGGTAGATGACAACCAAACTTGGGCAAAGATAGAGGGGATGGCGTTTCAGAACTTTCAATATAGTAGGCCAAGAAAAGCTACTAGGGGAAGAAGACAGGAAGTTGACTCCGTCACACAATTGAGTGCCGATTTAGGTGACCAACTAAGCTCCCATATTGACACAACGAACTTGAAATTTGAGAAAGCCATAGCCAAGATAAATGAAGCCTCTCAATCATCCAAGCAACATCAACATGTCAATGCCATGGTGGCAACATCTTCTATTCTAAATGGAGTGTGTGCGAATTGTGGAACTTTGGGACATGATCAACAAGAGGGTAGGGGCACAAGTGAGCAAGTGAATGCTTTCCAAGTGTTGTTCGCATAACTCGTCGTCAAACGTTACCCAACCAAAACAATATTTATAACTTCACTAACTACTCTTAGTAAAGAGGCAAGTAAAGGCCGGATCCCAAGGGATGGGTATTGATGTAGGATTTTCAATTGTAAATGGTCGTGTCTTAGGGTGTCACAATTTGGGTTAAGGTAGGAGATCAACTAAGCTAAATAACAATGTAAATAAACAAGCAAGATGATTAAAATGAGATGTAAACTATTGATTAAAAGCACTAGGGTGTCATGGGTTCATAGGGGATTCGTGGTATTTGATCATACAAACATGTTCTCAAATTATAAGCAAGCAATTATTGTTGTGATGGGATCGATTAGTGTATATCTTACAATCCCTAAAAAGGTTTGGGTCCCGGAGCCGAATCGATTAGATTGTACAACATCTACAAGTCGACTTAATCCTTCCTATTCAACATTATGCATGGTCTAATGAGGCTCGAGTTGGTTTATGTCTTACAAGCCTCATTGAAAAGATAAGTGATGGGTAAAAAATGCAAAGATTCATAGGCTCGTATTTCATCAAACATAACATGTGCATAAGTTGAAATCACAACAAGCAAGCAAATAAATTATGTGAACATATTAGATTAAGCATGAATCATTCTCCATGTTGGTTTCCCCTAATTACCCTTTAACCCTAGCTAAAGAAACTACTCACTCATGATCAAGTTTAACATGCTAACAAGGTTGTCAATCACATTAACAAGGCAAAACATGATGAATGAATAAAAATGATTAACAATAATTAAAGCAAGGATTAAGAGAATTATACCTATGGAGATTCCAAAATAATAATTCAAAGAATAATAGAAGTACTTGATGATTGATTAAAGGTTGTCAATCTCCCAAGAAACCTAAATGATCTTCTAATTACCCAAAATAAATGATGAACAATAGAGAAATTAAGGAAATATTAAGTATTGAGATTTGTATTAAGACTAAATTAAGAGTTGATTACAAGATTGAGGAATGATTACTAATTGATTACAACTTGATTACTAGATGATTAAGAGAGCATGCTAATCTAAGTAGTACAATGGGGTATTTATACTAAAGATTAGGTACAGAAATTAGGGTTACTAAGGGCTTAAATGACTATTAAGTCGTTAAGAAAAGTTGAGGAAATGCTCCTCTCGAAGGAAATGAGCATCTCCGTTTTGTTAGTCTTGCCATGATCCGAGTGACTTGAAGACAGGCACGGGCTCTCTGGGGTATGATCCGAGCGGATTGTCAAGGGAGACGCTTTGATCTTCTTGCTTCAGGACGAGCGTCTTGGTCACGGAACACTCTGATAGTGGTGGGGAGACACTCAGATCTTCTGTGATCCACTCGGATCCCTTCGCAGACAACATTTCTTCTTTTCTTCCTTCAGAATCCGTGAGGATCAATCCGGGGATGCAAGGATCCTTTCGTCATTGCCCGTTTCACTTTATTATCTACATAGGCCTTCTAGTATCGTCTTCCCTTTGACACTTGGTCATTAGATGCGATCAATTTAGCTCCATTTCGCCATGTAAATGCAAGGTTTGCACTCCTCTCCTACCAAGGAAACAAAACCTCAAAGAATATGCAAAATGGGAAACTAAAGATAGTAAATGACTCAATTATGCACTATAAAGCATAGAAACGAGGCTAATTTGGGGACTAAATGTGCTCAAATATGAGTCACATCACCAAGCATACAAGGATGGCACCCCTTCGTCCAACTATTACAATGAAAACACCAAATTTCACCCAAACTTCTCATACAAAAGCCAAAATGTTCAAAATCCCCAACCAAAATACACCCCACCTCCAATGAGACATCCTACAAAAAGACCTTACTTCAACCAAAACCAACCCTCTTACAATCAATCCAATGACCAAGCTTTTGATGTTCAAAAAGAGGTCCTCCAAATGCAAAAGAGCCAACAAGATTTCTTTTCTCAAATACTAAGAGATAGCCAAGCCAAAGACACTACCATCAACAATATCCTTGCTCCTACCAAGATGTTGGAAACACAATTGTCCCAATTGGGCTCTTCGAGTTCCCATAGACAAAAAGGACAATTATCTCCACAAGGTAATCCTCCTACAAGACATGATACCATCAATGCCATTCACTTAAGGAGTGGTACATGATATGAGGGACCTAGAGTGCCAATTGAGGAGGATGTTATTGAGGAAAGTGTCAAGCAAAGAGATGTGATGGAACCATTGAAGAGAAATCCTAAGGTAGTAGAACCAACGACCAATGACTCATTGAAGAAGAGAAATGAAGAGAAGGCCAAAGAAGTTTAAAAAGAACCTATTGTGATTAGACTTCCATTTCCAATTCGCTAAGACAAGCCCAAGCTTGATGAGCAGCATGGAAAGTTCATGGAGATTGTGAAGAGCCTAGAGGTATCCTTCCCATTCACGGAGTTGATCAACCATATTCTTGACTATGCAAAATACATGAAAGGCATTCTTACCAAGAAGAAGTCCATAAGGAAGTTGGAGACCATCGCTTTCACAAAGATAAGTAGTGAAATATTTCCAAGGGAATTCCCCACCTAAGCTCAAAGATCCGGGAAGTTTCTCCATTCCATGTACCATTGGTGACACCACAATCAACAAGGCACTATGTAATCTAGGTGCAAGTGTGAGTGTCATGCCATATTCGGTATGTGAAAGACTAGGAATAGGCAAACTCAAGTGCACTAATATGACCGTACAAATGGCAGACCGAACAACAAAGAAACCACTTGGAGTATGGGAACATGTACCCGTGAGAATTGGAATATTTTTCATACCGGTGGACTTTGTTATTGTCGATAAGGAGGAAGCTAAGATTCCAATATTCCAATCATTCTAGGAAGACCATTCCTACAGATCGCGGGAGCGGTGATTGATGTAAAGCACGGGGTGCTTACACTTGAAGTTGGTGATGAAACAATCACCTTTAATCTTGATAAGACTATGAGAGCTCCTAACTTGCTTGAGCCATGCTTTATGGTTGATCACTATAGCCGGGAAGGTGACAAGAAGAAAGTGAAATCCCCATTCAAAGGTCAAGTGAAAGATGGAAATCCTAAAGAGAAGGGCAAAGACACACCGCCCAATTGGAAGAAAGAAGTGGATAATGTTGAAGTGGCTCTATTCGGAGAGCATGGAATTTTTCACAACAAGAATGAGAGCTTGCAAAGCTCACCCATGACAAGTATCAATGGAGGCCTCATTGGCCATGACAATGAGGAAGAAGAGTTGCTCTTAACAACTCATGATCCGCCCAACATTGGGAAAGAAGCAAGGGAAATATGTGGTCTATGGGATGACGAATTTGAAGGATTTGTTAACCCTTACATTGGGAATGCTATGACCCTAGACCAAGGCTTTGTAGATCCTTGTCGCCACTTTGACTCGGGCTACTATGTGAATGAAGACAAGAATGTGCCAAGGTCTATGCAAGACCTCTATCATGACAATGAACAAGCCTTTGACTACTTCTACAAGGCGTTGAGCAACATCAATAACGCCCTTTCTTTACTCCCTTGACACCTCTTAAAAGAAGAAGAGGTCGATGGAGTCCTTCCTAAACCACCATTTGTGAATATTCTAACCTCTTAACTTCCATTTCATTTAACTTATACATTACTCAATTTTTGCATTGCATTTTATATGCCTTGTTGTAGAATTTTTGTAACATGAGAGCAAGTGACGGAGGGATTTTAATGTGTTTTGAATGTGTAGTGTTTGATGATCAAGTGTGGGGAAGCAATTGCCTAGGCTAACCAATCCTTTTTAGTGCAACCTTATGATGAAAGAATAAGAAATAAAGAAGCCAAGTTGCGGGAAAGGGATCTCCACGGGCAGACCTGAGCTCGTGGGGGCTGGAGCAAGGAAGAAATGAAAAAAAATGAGCTGCAGTAGAATCCGCTCGAACTGGCATCAGGACGAACGTCCCAGTACTCAGCACGCTCGAGCCGAGCTCAGGTCTCGCATCCCCAAGGCTTTATCAGAAAACCTGTTTGAGAATCCGCCCATCTTTAGATGAGGTCGAGCGTCCCTCCCTGCATACTAAACACAAACACGGGATTTCTATCCTTTATTCTTCATTTCTATTCTTCCCCAAACACAAACACAACAAATTACCTCACTAGACCCATCAACCCCATCTTCAAACTCACAAATTACTCGACCAAATTCATCCAAATCAATTACAAAGTTGCTCAAAATCAAAACAAATCACTCCTTTGTCAACAAAAAGACCTTCAAACATCAAAATCTTCACAAAACCAATCAAAATTTCTAGGGTTAGAGTGAAATCCTAAAAGTCCCAAATTGGTTGAAAAATTGATTGAAGTTGGAATATGAAAGGAGCATTCAAGCATATTTTAGGTTTGATCACCTCAAATTTGAAGGAGAATCATCATGGCAAGAAGAAAGGGCAGCACCAAAGCATCAAAACCACCAACTCTATCCAAGAGACAAGAAGTTGTAGCATCAAATGTTCTAGTTGTAGTGCAACAAGCTAGGGAGCAAGCAAGGGAAGTCATTGAGGACATTGGGAAAGTTACTACTACTTTACCGGAGATTGAGCAACTTAAGGATTATCCGGAGGTAACTTTTATTTCTAATGAGCATAGAATTGAATTTGAATCCCTTGCTAAGAAGAAAGTTATAGCCACTAAGTTTGTATGCCAAGATACCTTGGAGAAATTGGGAGTGCTTGACCAAACAAGAACATTTTTCGAGTCCATGGGATTGTCTACCTTGTTCGAAATGAATGAATTGAGTTACCCTTCCCTCACATTAGAGTTTATTAGCTCTTTGAAGGAGTATAAGGTAGAGAGTCAGAAATATGTTGAATTTCGGCTTGAGAACAAGAGTAGGAGGATGATAAAGAATGATTTCGGAAAGGTATTTGGAAATGGTGACCTTTGGAGTTTCCACAAGAAACCCCATTACTTTGATGCCAAGCCCCTTTGGAAGGCAATCTCCAGAAGGGAGTTGACTACATTTAGAGCATGCAATGCCATGTATATCCATCATCCAGGTATACGGTATTGGCATAGGTCCATTTCCAACACCTTAATTGCTATGAAAGAAGCTACCCACATGATCGAACTCGACCTCACCTACTTGGATTCCAAAATGAATGCCCATGGGAAATCAAAGAATGAGTATAATATCCTTCAATTGTTGATTGAGATATGGTTGGAGTTCAAGGAAGGAAAAGAAAAAGCGGCTTTCATTATGAATGGAGGCTTGATAACAAGATTGGCAAAGCACTTCAACCCGAAATTCAATGAAGACAACAACTACAAACCGGTTAAAGGTGGCAACCTCCTTGACATGAGTACTTTAATTCACAAGTTCCATTGGGTAAAACATGACAACTCCGCCCAAGGATATGAACGGATGATCAAGGATGCCAAATCGTTTATCTTGCCCGAGAAAATTTGCCGAATTTCTACTCGCCGAAGCCACTACCTTATCCCGTCTCAAAGCATGCCAAGAACATCATCAACCAAAAACAATGTCGAAGTGAAGAAACCACCTCCTTAGTGGTACCTCCTTACCCCTTTGCCTACCAAGAGTTCACAAGAAATGATCTTAGTGTTGTGACGGGCAATGATTACTTGACACAATTTATAAACCATATCCATAAAGAAGCTTACAAAGATCGGGTGAATGCTTATTACACCCAATATCCACCCTTTTACCATCTTGCTAGGCAAGGACTCCTTGATCCTAAGAGTTATTTGCCGGATTGGGCGGAAATGAAAGTGTTCTTTCCTCAAGCTTCTCAATATGAAGAAGGGGATGTCCGGGAAACTAGGGAGAATGAGGAGGATGTTGATGATGAGGATGGAGAAGGTCGTGAGTCTAGCCATGACAATGAAGAGCAAAATTCAAGTGAACAAGAAGAAGAGGATGATGATGATACCTCCGGGTCTATGGAGGGAGATGATGATGATTGTGATGATGATGATATGAGTGAGAGTTGATGGTTGAACAAGGCATGAAGGAGGACGACCAACTAGGCAGTTGATGTCTTACATTAACATCTCAACCAATCATTGTGAGTCTCCTACCCCTCCTTTTGTTTTGTTTTTATCTCATGTTTACATAATTGACATGACTTGTTTAGCTTGTATAACATTTAGTTTAAAGCATTTAGAGAGTCATTTTGGACTCTTTGATGGCTAAGAGTTTTTTAGTCCTAGCACCATTAAAGGACTCACACCTCGGTAACATTGAGGTGACTATCTTTTTTAATCCCACCGTAAAGAATCCAAAATGACAACTTACTTTTCATGCATTGTATTTGCATGCTTGTGAATAAACTTCCCTATTTTTGCACTAGAGCTAGTGTTAGTTTGGTTTGGGGAAGTTCATTCATAGGCAACAGGAGTTAATTTAAATTAGCTCTCCGAACAATAGAAAGCATGGATCATATAGCATAGTTAGTTTGCATCACATGTAAATACTCATCATATGTAAATAATTCACATGTAGTATGCATTTAGTGAAGAATACATGCATTTCATTTAGTTTCATGCATTTGCATAATTCCCTATCGTATTGTCCATTGAGGACAATGTCCATACTAGTGTGGGGATGGGGAATTCTAACATCTACACTTATTTCGAAAATGAAAAAAAATTTAAAAAATTTCAAAATTTCAAAAACATGTTCTTTCCTTTGTAGTGTAGAATTGTATATATTGTATATATTTGTTTGTTTGTTTGTCACTCTTATAACATTGGGTCAACTATGCCACATTCGAGGCATGAAGGATATAGAAAACTGCATGGTATGATCTTTGCAAATCTCCTTCCTCCTTTTTATATGTTAATGACAATGTGGCTATATTTTGATTGATGCGGTAAAAACCTATGTGTTGTTAAGAGTTTGCATCTACTTATATGGCATATTAGTTGATAGAAGGATATGCATTAGAGTTGTAAATATGTTAGTTGCATCATGGCATGTAGTTTGCTTATTAGAAATTTTTTGTGAAAATGCCTATTTCGGAAGTTTGACAAGTGTATATAAGGCCCTTGTAGATAATTTTTCTCCTTGAGACTTTGTTTGCTAGAATACTCTCAAGACATCCTAAGATGTGTTATACTAGTATCCTTTGACCCATGGACTAAGGCCTAGTCAAGAGTGCCTTTTGGTGTGATAACTCCTTGGCTACCGTTTATTCCAAGGTGACCCTTAATGTCATGCAACCGTCCTTACACTTCTATGCTATCAAAGTCAAATGTTTGCAATTGCATCAAATGAAAAGAGGAGCAAAAATAGACTCATATGCTTATAATATAAGTATCCTTGCTACAAATGGGGTTACTTTCAAAATGTTCAAAGAAATGCAAAAGTTGAAAATGCCAAACATAAAAAAATAGCATGTTCTTAATCGTCAAATGCTAAAAGAATGGGGGGAAAATAAACCCAAAAGCAAACTACTATCATGAAACTCATGTACTTTGAAACCCTTTTATCCTTTGATGATCCTATTTTGTTGCATGGTGGAGAGGGGACGACCCTTCTTCTTGTCTTGTCTAGGCAAGAGGGGAAATTCTGCGATTCTACACTGTTTTCTAACACCATAGGGATTTGGCACTTGACAAAAGTATTTAGCAATTGTGGTCAAAGGTAACCTAGTTTAACACAACTTGGAGGTGACTTGGTTGTATCCTCTTGGACTTAGTAACTAGGAGAACTAATATCTATGATGGAGTGTGTGCCCTTCAATTGCTTCCCTTGTAGGTGATTTCCACCACTTAGATGGGGAAAGTGGCTATTCTTTTGTAGATGCATCCTTTTACTTGTTCTTGTGTGCTTAAATGTTAGGATGCATCGCTATTTTGGCAAGACCCACCTTGCCTTGCAAGAAGGCATCTTACCTCATAGATGTCTTGTTGTGAGTTGAAGGGGTGGAGTGAGACCCGCTAATTGTCTCACATCGGCTAGTAGTATTTATAAAGGTCATAATTTTAGTCACCTCTTTACTCGGGACAAGCAAAGGTTCGTTTGGGTATATTTGATGTGACTCATATTTGTACACAATTAGTCCCCGAACTAGCCTCGTTCCTATGCTTTCTTGCATGCATTAAGGTCGTTTCTTATCTTTAGCTTACTACTTTGCATATTCATTGAGGTTATGTGTCTTTGGTAGGATAAGAATGCAAACCTTACATGTATGGAGCAAAACGGAGCTAAATGGATCGCATCTAATGACCAAGCAACAAAGAGGAGACCAATACTAAAGGCCTAAGTGAATAAAACAAGTATTTGGGCAATGATGAAGGACCCCCAAGGCTCCTCAACGATCCCCACGGATCATGAGGCAACCAATTGAAGAAGAAACCAAACTGGCCTATGGGGCGGGCGTCAGCTCAGCCCAAGCGTCCTGAAGAGCAAGACTGGCATCCCAAGGCTCAGCCCGAGCACCCTACAAGCATGACGGGCGTATTCCTTTACAGCATGGGCGTCCAACAGGGGCAGGTCCAGCGTCTCCTTGAGGGACTTGCAAGGCGTTAATCTTCATCTTAGGGACTTAATAGTCATTTAAGCCCTTGGTTACCCTAATACTTGTACTTAGAATAAATACCCCATTCAAGTTTTATCACACAATTCAATCTTAATCACATCTTAATCTTTTCTTAATTATTCAAGCGTTCTTAGATATAGTTGGGTAATTTGAAGACTATTTGGGTTTATTGGAGATTTGACAACTCTTCATCATTCATCAAGTTTTCTTCTCTTATTCTTACTTACTATTTGGATCATCCTAAGTTGGTATAATTCCTTTTATCATTTGCTTAATTATTGTTTATTGCTTTACTCATCCATCATGTTTAGCCTTGTTAATATGATTGACACCCTTATTAGCATGTTTTCCATGATCATGAGTGAGTAGTCTCCTAACTAGGGTTAATGGGGGATTAGGGGAATTAACCATGGGGTATATATTTACTTAATAAGTTCATATGATTGCTTGCTTGTTGTAGTTTCAACTTATACATATGTTATGCTTGATGAAATGCTTGATTGTCAACCTAGCATGAATCTCTTATACATTCAAGAAGACTTGTAAGACATAAACCAACTAAAGGCTTCTTAGACCTTGCATATAGTTAAGAAGGGAGAATTAAGTTGACTTGTAGGAGTTGTACAGTCTTGACCGACTCGGCTCTGAGACCCAAAAGTTCCTAGGAATTGTAATATATAAACTAACTCGATTCCAGTACAACAAAAATATGCTTCCATCTTTGAAACTTGTTTATGTGATCTCACCATGATTCCCTTATGAACCCATGACACCCTAGTGCCTTAATCAATTGTTTACAAACCCTATTTACTTGCTTTGCTTTACTTTTATATTTTTACATTTCCTTTGTTAAGTAGTTTAGATTGCAAACCTCAAACTTAACTCAAATTATGACACCTTAAGACATAGCTCTCTACAACCGATAAATCAATACAATACCCATCCCTTGGGATCCGACCTTTACTTACCGCTCTACAAAGAGTTGTTTGTTGAGATTATAAATATTGTTCTGATTGGTAAGCTTAGATGACAAAGTTTGAACCGAATCATGTATATAAGGCCCTTATAGATAATTTTTCTCCTTAAGACTTTGTTTGCTAGAATACCTTCAAGACACCCTAGGATGTGTCATACTAATATCTTTTGTCCAATGATCTAAGGCCTAGTCAAGGGTTTGCATGTGTGTAATCTATTCAACCTTATGATGTGATATGGACTTGACCCACTATCTAGGGGACCTTGATTGACTTGGTGGTTTGGCAACCCAAAAATACTTTTCATTAATAAGTTTGAAGTGTTCATTTCAAAACTTTTGTGATGTGGAATCATTTTTAATCGCCAAATAGACCTCAAATGTTTTGAATTGTTGAATTGCCGGGAAATTTGATGGAGGCGTACTACTTCAATGTGCTTTGGTGAGGGATACATTGAATTTGGCCCTCACACGGTTGTGAATTCGACCGCCCAAAGACAAAGTGACTATCACCCCAAGAGCTATTGTCTAGAGGTTAACCGGTTGCTTAATAAGCGATTGGTGAAAGCAAAGGACACTAGTAAATGAGGGACAAACCCCATCTCAAAGTTTTGGAATGTGAAATGCGGAAGTTGAAATGAGGCCAAATTTTTAATGTTAGTCAAATCCACTACTTTTGTTTTAATTGACTTGAGCCCTTCATTCCCAAAAATCATTTTTGTTATGCCACCACGTTGAGCTTCAGACAATATTTGGCCCTTTCACTTGTAGAGAATCCGAGAATTGTCATGTCATATGCCACTAACGTCATAAATATCATCCTTCCATCCCATTCGATCGCCCTTGACGAAAGCACTTAGCAACTGTGGACGAAAGTAGCCTAGTTTAACATAACTTAGAGGTGACTTGTTTGTATCCTCTTGGACTTAGTATCTTTGAGAACTAATATCTATGTGGGAATGTGTACCCTTAAATTGCTTCCCTTTTAGAAGATTTCCGCCCCTTAGATGAGGAAAGTGGCTATTCTTTTGTAGATGCATCCTTTGATTTGTTTATGTGCTTAATGTTTGGATGCATGACTATTTTGGTAAGCCCCACCTTGCCCCGAAAGAAGGCATCTTACCTCATAGATGTCTTGTTGTGAGTTGAAGGGGTGGAGTGAGACCCGCTAATTATCTCACATCGGCTAGTAGTATTAATAAAGCTCATAATTTTAGTCACCGCTTTACTCGAGACGATCAAATGTTCCGTTTGGGGATATTTCATGTGACTCATATTTGCACACAATTAGTCCCCGAACTAGCCTCGTTCCTATGCTTTTTTGCATGCGTTAGGGTCGTTTCTTATCTTTAGCTTACTACTGTGCATATTCATTGAGGTTTTGTGTCTTTGGTAGGAGATGAATGCTAACCTTGCATGTATGGAGCAAAACGGAGCTAAATGGATTGCATCTATCGACCATGCAACAAAGAGGAGACCAATACTAAAGGCCTAAGTCAATAAAACAAGTATTTGGGCAATGATGAAGGACCCTTAAGGCTCCTCAACGATCCCCGCGGATCATAAGGCAACCAATTGAAGAAGAAGCCAAACTGGCCTCTGGGACGGGCGTCCTAACCTCAGCCCAAGCATCCTGAAGAGAAAGACAGGCATCCTAAGGCTCAGCCCGAGTGCCCCACAAGCAGGACGGCCATATTCCTTTACAGCATGAGCGTCCAACAGAGGTAGGTCGAGCGTCTCCTTGAGGGACTTGCAAGGCGTTAATCTTCATCTTAGGGACTTAATAGTCATTTAAGCCCTTAGTTACCCTAATACTTGTAGTTAGTATAAATACCCCATTATATTAGGATATTGATCATCAAGTCTTAACCAAGTTTTAATCAAGTTTTACTAGTGTTATTCAAGTTTTATTACACAATTCAATATGAATCACATCTTAATCTTTCCTTAATTATTCAAGCGTTCTTAGATTTAGTTGGGTAATTTGAAGACTATTTGGGTTTATTAGAGATTTGACAACTCTTCATCATTCATCAAGTTTTCTTCTATTATTCTTTACTTATTATTTGGATAATCCTAAGTTGATCCAATTCCATTTATCCTTTGCTTAATTATTGTTTATTTCTTTACTCATCCATCGTGTTTAGCCTTGTTAATATGATTGACACCCTTATTAGCATGTTTTCCATGATCATGAGTGAGTAGTCTCCTAACTAGGGTTAATGAGGGATTAGGGTAGTTAATTATGGGGTGTATCTTTACTTAATAAGTTCATATGATTGCTTGATTGTTGTAGTTTCAACTTATGCACATGTTATGCTTGATGAAATGCTTGATTGATAACCTAGCATGAATCTCTTATCCATTCAAGAAGACTCGTAAGATATAAACTAACTCAAGGCTTGTTAGACCTTGCATATAGTTGAATAGGGAGAATTAAGTCGACTTGTAGGAGTTGTAAAGTCTTGACCGACTCGGCTCCGAGACCCAAAACTTCCTAGGAATTGTAAGATATAAACTAAATCGATTCCAGTACAACAATAATATGCTTCCATCTATGAAACATGTTTATGTGATCTCCATGGTTCCCTTATGAACCCATGACACCCTAGTGCCTTAATAAATTGTTTACAAACCCTATTTACTTGCTTTGCTTTACTTTCATTTTTTTACATTTCCTTTGTTAAGTAGTTTAGATTGCAAACCTCAAAATCAACCCAAATTGTGACACCATAAGACATAGCTCTCAACAACCGATAAATTAATACAATTCCCGTCCCTTGGGATCCGACCTTTACTTACCGCTCTACAAAGAGTAGTTTGTTGAGATTATAAATATTGTTCTGATTGGTAAGCTTAGATGACAAAGTTTGAACCGAATCGTGTATATAAGTCCCTTAGAGATAATTTTTCTCCTTGAGACTTTGTTTGCTAGAATACCTTCAAGACACCCTAGGATGTGTCATACTAGTATATTTTGTCCCATGGTCTAAGGCCTAGTCTAGGGTTTGAATGTGTGTCATCTATCTAACCGTATGATGTGATATGGACTTAATCCACTTATCTAGGGGACCTTGATTGACTTAGTGGTTTGGCAACCCAAAAATACTTTTCATTAATAAGTTTGAAGTGCTCATTTCAAAAGTTTTGTGATGTGGATTTTTAACCGCAAAGAGACCTCAAATGTTTTCAATTGTTGAATTGCCGAGAAATTTGATGGAGGCGTACTACTTCAAGGTGCTTTGCTGAGGGATACATTGAATTGGGCCCCCACACGGTTGTGAATTCGACCGCGCAAAGACAAAGTGACTATCACCCCAAGAGCTATTGTTTAGAGGTTAACCGGTTGCCTAATAAGCGATTGGCGAAAGCAAAGGACACTAGCAAATGTGGGACAAACCCCATCTCAAAGGTTTGAAATGTGAAATGCGAAAGTTGAAATGAGGCCAAATTTATAATGTTAGTCAAATCCACTACTTTTGTTTTAATTGACTTGAGCCCTACATTCCCAAAAATCATTTTTGTTATGCCACCATGTTGAGCTTCGGACGATCCTTGACCCTTAAACTTGTAGGGAATCCGAGATTTGTCATGTCATATGCCACTAACGTCATAAGGATCATCCTTCCATCCCATCCGATCGCCCTTGAGGAAAGCATTTAGAAATGTGGATGAAAGTAGCCTAGTTTTACACAACTTGGAGGTGACTTGTTTGTATCCTCTTGGACTTGGTAACTTTGAGAACTCATATCTATATTGGAATGTGTACCCTTAAATTGATTCCCTTTTAGAATATTTCCGCCACTTAGATGAGGAAAGTGGCTATTCTTTTGTAGATGCATCCTTTGATTTGTTTATGTGCTTAATATTTGGATGCATAACTATTTTGGCAAGCCCCACCTTGCCTTGAAAGAAGGCATCTTACCTAATAGATGTCTTGTTGTGAGTTGAAGGGGTGGAGTGAGACCCGCTAATTATCTCATATCGGCTAGTAGTATTAATAAAGCTCGAAATTTGAGTCATCGCTTTACTCGGGACGATCAAAGGTTCTGTTTGGGGATATTTCATATGACTCATATTTGCACACAATTAGCCGCCGAACTAGCCTCGTTCCTATGCTTTTTTGCATGCGTTAGGGTCATTTCTTATCTTTAGCTTACTACTGTGCATATTCATTGAGGTTTTGTGTCTTTGGTAGGAGAGGAATGCTAACCTTGCATGTATGAGCAAAACGGAGCTAAATGGATTGCATCTAACGACCATGCAACAAAGACGAGACCAATACTAAAGGCCTAAATCAATAAAACAAGTATTTGGGCAATGATGAAGGACTCCTAAGGCTCCTCAACGATCCCCACGGATCATGAGGCAACCAATTGAAGAAGAAGCCAAACTGGCCTCTGGGTTAATGGGGGATTAGGGGAGTTAATCATGGGGTATATCTTTACTTAATAAGTTCATATGAATGCTTGCTTGTTGCAGTTTCAACTCATGCACATGTTATGCTTGATGAAATGCTTGATTGACAACCTAGCATGAATCTCCTATCCATTCAAGAACACTTGTAAGACATAAACCAACTAATTGCTTGTTAGACCTTGCATATAGTTGAATAGGGAGAATTAAGTCGACTTGTAGGAGTTGTAAAGTCTTGACCGACTCGGCTCCGAGACCCAAAACTTCCTAGGAATTGTAAGATATAAACTAACTCGATTCCAGTACAACAATAATATGCTTCCATCTATGAAACTTGTTTATGTGATCTCACCATGGTTCCCTTATGAACCTATGACACCCTAGTGCCTTAATCAATTCTTTTCAAACCCAATTTACTTGCTTTGCTTTACTTTCATTTTTTTACATTTCCATTGTTAAGTAGTTTAGATTGCAAACCTCAAACTCAACCCAAATTGTGACACCTTAAGACATAGCTCTCAACAACCGATATATCAATATAATACCCGTCCCTTGGGATCCGACCTTTACTTACCGCTCTACAAAAAGTAGTTTGTTGAGATTATAAATATTGTTCTGATTGGTAACCTTAGATGACAAAGTTTGAACCGCATCATGTATATATGGCCCTTATAAATAATTTTTCTCCTTGAGACTTTGTTTGCTAGAATACCAACAAGACACCCTAGGATTTGTCATACTAGTATCTTTTGTCCCATGGTCTAAGGCCTAGTCAAAGGTTTGTATGTGTGTCATCTATCCAACCTTATGATGTGATATGGACTTGATCTACTTATCTAGGGGACCTTGATTGACTTGGTGGTTTGGCAACCCAAAAATACTTTTCATTAATAAGTTTGAAGTGCTCATTTCAAAAGTTTTGTGATGTGGAATCGTTTTTAATCGCCAAAGAGACCTCAAATGTTTTGAATTGTTTAATTGCCGAGAAATTTGATGGAGGCGTACTACTTCAATGTGCTTTTGTGAAGGTTACATTGAATTGGGCCCCCACACGGTTGTGAATTAGACCGGCCAAAGACAAAGTGACTATCACCCCAAGAGCTATTGTCTATAGGTTAACCAGTTGCCTAATAAGCGATTGGCGAAAGCAAAGGACACTAGAAAATGAGGGACAAACCCCATCTCAAAGGTTTGAAATGTGAAATGCGAAAGTTGAAATGAGGCCAAATTTTTAATGTTAGTCAAATCTACTACTTTTGTTTTAATTGACTTGAGCCCTTCATTCCCAAAAATCATTTTTGTTATGCCACCATGTTGAGCTTCAGACGATCCTTGGCCCTTACACTTGTAGAGGATTCGAGATTTTGTCATGTCATATGCCACTAACGTGATAAGGATCATCCTTCCATCCCATCCGATCGCCCTTGACAAAAGCATTTAGCAATTGTGGATGAAAGTAGCCTAGTTTAACACAACTTGGAGGTGGCTTGTTTGTATCCTCTTGGACTTAGTAACTTTAAGAACTAATATCTATGTTGGAATGTGTACCCTTAAATTGCTTCCCTTTTAGATGATTTCCGTCACCTAGATGAGGAAAGTGTCTATTCTTTTGTAGATGCATTCTTTGATTTGTTTATGTGCTTAATGTTTGTATACATCGCTATTTTGGCAAGCCCCACCTTGCCTTGAAAGAAGGCATCTTACCTCATAGATGTCTTGTTGTGAGTTGAAGGGGTGGAGTGAGACCCGCTAATTGTCTCACATCGGCTAGTAGTATTAAGCTCATATTTTTAGTCACCTCGTTACTCGGGACGAGCAAAGGTTCGGTTTGGGGATATTTGATGTGACTCATATTTGCATACAATTAGTCCCCGAACTAGTCTCGTTCCTATGCTTTTTTGCATGCGTTAGGGTCGTTTCTTATCTTTAACTTACTACTGTGCATATTCATTGAGGTTTTGTGTCTTTGGTAGGAGAGGAATGCTAACCTTGCATGTATGGATCAAAACGGAGCTAAATGGATTGCATCTAACGACCAAGCAACAAAGAGGAGACCAATACTAAAGGCCTAAGTCAATAAAACAAGTATTTTGGCAATGATGAAGGACCCCCAAGGTTCCTCAACGATCTCCACGTATCATGAGGCAACTAATTGAAGAATAAGCCAAAATGGCCTCTGGGACGGGCGTCCCATGCTCAGCCCAAGCATCCTGAAGAGCAAGACGGGCATCCAAAGCCTCAGCCCGAGCACCCACAAGAAGGACGGGCATATTCCTTTACAGCATGGGCGTCCAACAGAGGCAGGTCGAGCGTCTCCTTGACAGACTTGCAAGGCGTTAATATTCATCTTAGGGACTTAATAGTCATTTAAGCCCTTAGTTATCCTAATACTTGTAGTTAGTATAAATACCCCATTATATTAGGATATTGATCATCAAGTCTTAACCAAGTTTTAATCAAGTTTTACTAGTGTTATTCAAGTTTTATAACACAATTCAATATGAATCATATCTTAATCTTTCCTTAATTATTCAAGCGTTCTTAGATTTAGTTGGGTAATTTGAAGACTATTTGGGTTTATTAGAGATTTGACAACTCTTCATCATTCATCAAGTTTTCTTCTATTATTCTTTACTTATTATTTGGATCATCCTAACTTGGTACAATTCCTTTTATCCTTTCCTTAATTATTGTTTATTTCTTTACTCATCCATCATGTTTAGCCTTGTTAATGTGATTAAAACCCTTATTAGCATATTTTCTATGATCAAGAGTGAGTAGTCTCCTAACTAGGGTTAATGGGGGACTAGGGGAGTTAATCATGAGGTATATATTTAGTTAATAAGTTCATATGATTGCTTGCTTGTTGTAGTTTCAACTTATGCATATGTTATGCTTGATGAAATGCTTGATTGACAACCTAGAATGAATCTCTTATCCATTCAAGAAGACTTGTAAGACATAAACCAACACAAGGCTTGTTAGACCTTGCATATAGTTGAAAAGGGAGAATTAAGTCGACTTTTAGGAGTTGTAAAGTCTTGACCGACTCGGCTCCGAGACCCAAAACTTCCTAGGAATTGTAAAATATAAACTAACTCGATTCCAGAACAACAATAATATGCTTCCATCTATGAAACTTGTTTATGTGATCTCACCATGATTCCCTTATGAACCCATGATACCCTAGTGCCTTAATCAATTTTTTATAAACCCTATTCACTTGCTTTGCTTTACTTTCATTTTTTTTTTTACATTTCCTTTGTTAAGTAGTTTAGATTGCAAGCCTCAAACTCAACCCTAATTGTAACACCTTAAGACATAGCTCTCTACAACCGATAAATCAATACAATACCCGTCCCTTGGGATCCGACCATTACTTACCGCTCGACAAAGAGTAGTTTGTTAAGATTATAAATATTTTTCTGATTAGTAAGCTTAGATGAGAAAGTTTGAACCGAATCATGTATATAAGACCCTTATAGATAATTTTTCTCCTTGAGACTTTGATTGCTAAAATACCTTCAAGACACCCTAGGATATGTCATACTAGTATCTTTTGTCCCATGGTCTAAGGCCTAGTCAAGGGTTTGCATGTGTGTCATCTATCCAACCTTATGATGTGATATGGACTTGATCCACTTATCTAGGGGACCTTGATTGACTTGGTTGTTTGGCAACCCAAAAATACTTTTTATTAATATGTTTGAAGTGCTCATTTGAAAAGTTTTTTGATGTGGAATCGTTTTTAATCGCCAAAGAGACCTCAAATGTTTTGAATTGTTGAATTGTCGAGCAATTTGATGGAGTTATACTACTTCATTGTGCTTTGGTGAGGGGTACATTGAATTGGGCCCCACACAGTTGTGAATTCGACCGCCCAAAGACAAAGTGACAATCATCCCAAGAGCTATTTTCTAGAGGTTAACCGGTTGCCTAATAACCGATTGCCGAAAGCAAAGGACACTAGCAAATGAGGGACAAACCTCATCTCAAAGTTTTGAAATGTCAAATGCGGAAGTTGAAATGCGGCCAAATTTTTAATGTTAGTCAAATCCACTACTTTTATTTTAATTGACATGAGCCCTTCATTCCCAAAAATCATTTTTGTTATGCCACCTTGTTGAGCTTCGGACGATCCTTGGCCCTTACACTTGTAGAGAATCCGAGATTTGTCATGTCATATGCCACTAACGTCATAAGGATCATCCTTCCATCCCATCCGATCGCCCTTGAGGAAAGCATTTAGCAATTTATTTCGAACAGGATTTTTATAAAAGTAATTATAAAAGCTCATTTATATAAAATACGTATTATTAAATTATATTCTTAAGGCATAATTTATATAAGAATATATGTATATATACATATTTATATATATATATATATTTATATATATATATATATATATGGTCAGGCAATAATAGTGACCGTAATAATAATAATTCCGTCTTATGTTACCGACTAGCATAGACCGTCACATTTCAATTGGGAATCTTATCTAAACTCGGACCAACCGTATATCGACAACACATACCACCTACTCACCCCACACTCTACTTTTATATAATCATTATTATTATTATTATTATTATTATTATTATTATTATTATTATTATTATTATTATTATTATATATTATTACTATATATTATTATTATTATTATTAGATATTATTGTTGTTGTTGTTTTGTACCGTGTTTCCCCCACCCCTGCATACCCCCCTTCTTCTTTCTTCTTCTCTCTTTCAAATAAAGCAGCAACAACAACAACAAACAAACAGATCCGTACAAACTCCATCTTTCGACCTTTCAAACCGAGATCCCTCCTCCATTCCTCAACAAAACTCCATGATTTTGGTACCATTAGCTTCCCCTTTATTTCCTCCTTCTTCCGAGGTAAGAAAGTCTTGATTTTGTGGTAGTTTCGAAAGTCGCCGTCTTATGAAAGTATTAGTTTTCGAGCCTCTTTATGTCGTTTTCTTGCCCTTTGATGAAGGTTTCAAAGACCCGTGTTGGGTAAAAGGTTTACTTGAAGATTTAAAGCGTTTCCGAGGTAACGATGATAGGTTACTCGACGACCATGTCGAAATTTCCGTCCTACTTGTCGTATTCATACTCTTGTTTAACAAAGTTTAATTCTTTACCTTTTTTTATCTTTTGTGTGGTAAATTGTCTCAAGAGATGTTGGAAATGGATGGTATCGTCCTCTGGTTGTGGACTGTTGAATAGTGGTTGCGGGTGTCCTGTAACGGTCTGGGTTAGGTTCGTTTTAATGGTTTTTAGCTGAGTTTTCCGTCTCAAATAGCGGGTAAAATGGCCTGTCTCCATGGTGGTGCGAGTATTGTCGGCGTGATTCTAATGGTTGACTGTCATACTTTAATAATGCTAATCCTTCCGTTGCAAAATAACGTTGGTGACGGACTGGTTGGACGTGGCACGTTACTCTGTCCCAGGTCGGCAATTGGTGGCTTGCTAGGTGGTTGTTTGGGTCTGAGTTGGGCCGTAAGGACGAGTGTTCGAGTGCGGGTGTGAGTAGTCCTTTTTGTGCATGTTTTGAGACGAATATATGTCGAGACTGTTTTGGGATGGTGAAATGCGGTAGAAATAGGCTGTCTGGTCAGCCATAATAGCGTGTTGGTGGGGAGGGTTGAACCAGCTGGTTTTGGGTTGGACACGGGGTACCCAACTACCCATACCCCTGTTTTTCCCCCTTTCTTCCTTTTCTTTTGTTTATGTTGGGTGGGTTTAACAACTAGGCTTCGGGCCGATTGGAGTTATCGTATCCAGCTGGGCTTGTTTATATTTTTGGTTGTTGACTCAGTTTATAAGATGGTGTGGCCTTATGAATATTTCGTTTGCGGTTATTTAAATTCCTGACTCGTGTTTTATACTACGTAACTCGTTAAACATCATTCATTTACATGTTTATTTAGTTGGGCTTGTCACATCTATTCAATTGGGCTTTACTTGTTAAGTTAATTGGGCTTGTCATATGTTTATAATTGGGCTTATCTTATTAATTTAGTTGGATTTGCCTTGTTAATTTAGTTGGACCCGTCTAGCTTGCTTGTTGGGCTAAATTTATTCTATTCATTAGACTTGTGGTGGCATGTTGGATTTCTTGTGATTCCTAGTATTGGGTCTCCCATAGTTTGATTATTGGGCTCCTATTTACATGTTTAATTTCGTTCTTTTACTTTCCATCTAATCAAGGTATGAATTTCTTCTCTATTTACATGTTTTCATCACTTTGAACCTATTAGAATGATAGAATAGTCCGAAAATTTCGATTCATATGGATAAAAATTGCTTGTAATTGTTGTAATGTGATTTATATGCTCCCCTTTCATGATTATTGATGTTAATTGTGCTAAAAATAGAGTAGAAATTGCAAAATTGGGGACGAATTTTTCTAGGGTTTGCATAATCAAAATTGATTTTGGTTGTTTTCTACATGTTGGATGATGAAATTGAGTACTATATGTTGCATATAACATGTTGGGAGTTGGATTTTGTGGTTTTCACCTTAAAACTTGCCTTAAAACTCCGTCTTAAAAGTGCCCCAAATTGAAATTCGTTTTCTATAATTGAGATTTTGTGTTGGATATGAATGTATATGCAAGAGTTAAACTTTTAATTTAGCAGTAGTGATGTTAATTCTTGATGAATGTGTCAAAATCGTTACAAAATTTGAGAGACCGAAATCGACTAGTTTAATTAAAAGGTTTGCTCATAATGTTGAAGGTTGGTGATGGCATGTATTAAGTTGCCTTTCTATGAACATATACGAATGTTTCACATGTTAGCAAGTATATATATGTGGAGTAGCGTTTGATCCATGTTTTGGATAATCGTAGTAGTCGGGTAGATCATATTCATTCATGCTAAAATTTTCACAGCTATAGAGATCGTCTGAGTTGCTATAAACTGAATTTATATATCAAATTGGGAATTTGTTGGTGAAAGTGTGTACCTAGATGATTATTCAATGTTCAGTTGTGTAAATTCTATGTTTTAAGTGCCTATGCAAGTTTGTTTAAATTGTATGCTGAAACAGATGCCGAGACTAAACATAGGGACCCGTCAGAGTAAGAGGGGAGGGCTTCACGCCCAAGTTGGGAAGGTAGTGGACCCGTGGTACCCGCTGTACCGGAATACCCTTCGGTGGTGTTTGTAGACTTTAAACAGAGGGAGAGATTTGTGGCGTTACAGAAACGCAAGATGAGACCCACCCGTTGTGTGGATACCACACTTATTGATGACTTGGGAATTGAGACGGATGTCCGTCATATCTTTGAGACCGTGGGGTTTATGGGGTTGTATCGGTTGAGGAAGCATTCCTACCCTTTTCGGACTTTGGAGTTTATGAGCTCGTTTAATTACGAGCCAGCTGCACAAACTGTTGAGTTCCGTCTTATGAACACGAGTTTCGTGTTGACCATGGACCTTTTTGCTTCTCACCTTGGGTTGGCCAAGCCTCCCAAGGATTCCATCAGTGAGATTTCATCTGAGTGCGGTGTTTGCCGCCTTATGCCTTGTCTTTCCGAAAAGTCAGCTCCCACCTCCAGCAACATGTTGATTAATGATGTTCAACATGTTACTTTGAGGATCTTCCTTCGTTCTATTTCGAACCTTCTTTATAAGAGGCCGGATATGAGTAAGCTGAACAATCATGAACTGTTGCTTTTGATGTCTTATCTTAACCCGGAGCGGACCGAGAGGGTGGTCTTCAATGCTCCTGCCATGGGCTGTGCTAGCCTGGCCTTGATGGCTACTTCTACCACTCGGCACTTGAGTTGTGGTTCTCTTGCCACCCGGTTAGCTGAAACGCTAGCCTCCTTTGAGGCTTCTTCTGAGTACGTACCCCTAGCCACGTCGGTGCCTACTATGAACAGAGACTACTACCTCGACCTGAAATGGTTGAGAACTTTAGCTGACGGTAGCCTAGCTTGGAGAGTGTGAGGTATGAGCTGGATGAGGATCCCGGCTCCTGAGCATCTCCCACCGATAGAGTCGTTAGACCCGGTGGTGATAGCTGTTGACTCCGATGAGGAGGAGGAGGAGGATGATGATGTGCCTCGGCAGTTGCAGACATACCTCATTGATGACACGATCCTTCAGGTGATGCCCGAGCCGAAGAAGGGGGAGAACATGGCAGCAGTGGTGGAGAGACCCAGGTTGAGGAGAGGACCTCGTCGAGTGAGGGAGAGGACAGCTGAGACTAGACCACGGCCAGCAGCACCACAGACGCACCCTTTTCCTTGTTACCCCTACCTCGATACCTCGGAGACGCATTCGAGCTACTTGGCAGAGAGAGTGTCATCCACTTTGACAGTCCGGAACATGCATGAGATGGCGTATGCTCAGGCGATTGGGACCGAGGGACCACACCCCGTGTGGTAGAGCGGAGTTGGGGACTATAGTGGGGTTTTCCACTCTTACGGCGTGGACCAGACGGCATGGGGGACACCACAGTCCTTTGCTTTTGGTGGCTTGACCCCATGGTATGTGAGTCCTGGAGCTGGGGCAGGGGTTAATGCGGGTATTGGGTCATCGGGAGCAGGCACCTCGGGAGGAGGTGGTGGTGGAGATGAGATGATGGATGAGCAGCAGCAGCAGCAGGAGTGATACTCCTTTTTCTTTCTTTTGTTTATGGTTGATGATGTTGGATGATGGTAGTCATTCTTAGTTGGAACTTTTATTTTGGTTTGTATGGATGGCCATAAGGCCGGATTTGCTTAGTTTGAACTTGTTTACAGGATTTTGGGGGTCGGGTTGTCATCCCGACTCGCGCGTATGTGACGTTTTATATATATATATATGGTGTTATGACAGGAATTTCTAAGGTTTTGACCCGTGGTTACTCGACAGAGTGCCCCACACTCGGTCGAGTAGCTGCAGGTGTGACAGGAATGCGGTATTCTGACCTCAGGGCTACTCGATTGAGTAGCCAAGACATTCGATCGAGTAGTGGGCACTCGATCGAGTACCCTATATACTCGATCGAGTAGCACTGTTACAGGAACTTTTCGTTAAATAAAATTGCTTAATGGTTATATAATTACATGTTTTGGTGTTTAATATGGTTATTGATGATTAGTAACATGTCTGAACCGTTAATTTCATATGTGGGAAGTCGTGTTTGGATTTTGAATGCGTATTCATAACAAATAGTGGAGTAGTAGTTGGTTCTTATTGCATTCATTTTACATCCGTAATGTCTACTAATTATATTTCACCGGAGTTGTGTCCTTCCATATACAAA
The DNA here is from genome assembly GCF_048544455.1 of Silene latifolia. Lineage (NCBI taxonomy): Eukaryota > Viridiplantae > Streptophyta > Magnoliopsida > Caryophyllales > Caryophyllaceae > Silene > Silene latifolia. Next base: position 221,231,906 of record NC_133537.1, on the reverse strand, counting down.
TACATATGGTATATACATGCATTCTTGACGGTGGCTAGTTATCCGAATATGGTTGCACATGTTTTTATGGTTTATTGGTTGTATGATTAATGAGTAATGTCAATAATGAATACTATGGGTTGGATATATGTCAAGATGTAAGTAGTAAGTAACATGTGTAGTAATTTGGTGGTGAACTTCGGGGACGAAGTTCCTTTTTAGAGGGGAAGAGTAATGTCGCGAAATAAAAAGGCCGATATTGCAATTATTTTATTGTTTGTTTATAAGGTTTTCTATTACTTTGCTTACATTTCTTGTATGAAATTATAACTGTTTGCACTTGTTCGTTGAGTAACTTGTATGTTGAAGTAAAGTTGAATAGTATGCTTAAAAGCCGGTCATAGAAAGTTAGTTATGATGTCATGTGTTGGGAATAGAACCGTATCGTTGGATAACATAGTTGATGGTTGTTGCTAGTGAAAGTGTAATCTCGTAAGGTGTCGGGTAATCGTTGGTTGTGTCGGTTCGTGTTGTGAGATTGGTATTTCAAGTGGTAGTTTGTAGAGGTTGATCTATATGAAGCGTTAGACAGTTGATGATGATGACACGGGGGGGGGGGGGGATGGTCTTTTCGAGAATAGTGGCCTATGTCGGAGGAGTTGTGATCCCGCTTTGTTTCCGTATCGTGAGCTTGTTGGAGCTAGTGTCCTCCACAGTTAGTGTGATAATGTATATAAATCTCTTATAGGATCACAGGGTATACTTAGTATTTTATCAGTTGATTAACGTTTATTAATAACGGTTGGCTTGCTAGAAGTTTGACGTTATTATCATACTGATGGCGGTGATCAATTGGTCCCTAAAAGTCACACCAAAAGGATGTGTTTGAGAGATGTGATTATATGAAAATACAATCACATTGATGTCTTATATGACTAAAAGGTTAGTCCATGCATTTGAATAAAAGGTTAGTCAAAGTGATGATGAGTCGATTATTTAATACAATTAAATAATATCAGCTGAGACGAATTAATTGTTAATTCGTAAATTGAATATAAACTGTTATATTTAATTAATGTATATAATGTTAACTTAAACGAATTAAGATGTTAATTCGTACTTAAACGTAACCAGTTATATTTAATTAGCAAATTATAAATATGCAATATTTATAGTTAAAGTATATATTATACGACATTGTCATAATAAATGATTGACAGACCGGTATTAATAAATCGACTACAAACTGTTGTGTGTAGAGTTATTAAATACGTGTTGACATAATTGACAATTGATAAATATACACATTTTATACAATATGAGAACTACCAAAATAAGAAGATTATTTCCTTATTTTGGTTGATGGTTTTTTCGGTCAAAGTGAGAAAAAAGGAAGAAAAGTATCTTCCTTATTTTGCTCACTTGGACGGTTAAAAAGAAAAAGAAATGGGATGATTTTCTTCACTTCTTTTTTACTTAATTCTCACATCACAAAAAACCCTAAAATCATTAGAAATTATGGATCTCATTCTAGCAAAAGGAGAGGCATTTCTCGGAACATTTTGGGTGCAACGATTAGGAGAATATCGATCTCGATATTTGTTCTTAGGCCAAATTGCTAGGACCGAAGGTTAATTCTAATCTCTACTCTTTTGTTTATGACTCGTAGTTTCATAATTATAATTTCGTTATAATCCGAATTTCTTGATGAAGTATACCGATATTTCCCACAAGTGGTATCAGAGCATAGGCCACGAAATTATTTTATATGATTTTCATAAATGGATTTAAACAAACAAAAAAAAAAACTTTCGGCCGTGACAAATTTTTATTTTTTTGCCGAGAGGTTTTTTTTTTTTTTTTTTTTGATGCTTTGTTTCCATTTTGATTTATTGATATTGTTGTTTTAATATGTTAAGATGATAATATGATAAATTTGTAGATGTTTTGGTTTAATAGGAATTAAATTAAAATGGAAATGGAAATCGTTTTGATTGTTGATGTTTATTTGTTTTTGCTATATAGTTTTTGGCATACATGGTTTTAAATTGTTGTTTAGAATCATGATTCATTAATTTAATAATGTTCAAATCAATTGTGATGAATCAAATATTCGGATAATCGATTTAATCATAATTTAGATATTCATTTTAAGAGGTTAAATTGAATCATCTAGTTTAGATCTATGTTTAAATTAAAAGTTGATGATTATGCCAATCTTGTTATAGTAGCAACATTAAACAAATTGTTCAAATAAAAGGGGTTGTTTTCTCGAAAAAAAATGCCGAAAAAAAAAAAAAACTTTTTTTTTTCGGTTTTAGGGTAAATGCCGAGAACAATAAAAACAAAAAAAAAATCTCGTTTTTGTTGTGTTTTGGCCGTTTATACTATACATTAAATCCATAATGTATGATTGTATGTTGTGAAAAAGTTCACTAATTATAGATACCCAATTATTTTATTGTGGTTTAAAATAATGTTAGATTAATTCATATTACAAGTTAATATGTATTAAGATTGGAATTATTGTGAGTAATTGAGGAATTGTCACATAATTTTGATCATTTTAAAATAGGTGGTTTGGATAAATTACTCTACATAATTAAGGAATTATGTCTTGAATGGTTAATTTATAGTTGATGAATTTTTATTTAGTTGTATGAATTGTTGAATGGTTTATTTACGTATTTTTGCAATCGGTTGTAATTTATGTATTACCTAGTGTGGCCTTAGTTGATTATGTTTTCGTAATGATGGAAACATAGTCTTGATGTAATTTTGAGATCTCGAATCTCCTTTGGTTTTCTTTAGTATTATGGTTTTGAAATTAGAATGTAAATAGGTTTATTTTGTAATTTATTAATTGTAATTTGAGAAGACTAAAGATGGTGATTGGATTGCTCACTCCCGCTACATGGACCAAGATGGAACATCAAGACAAGCTTCTCGGGTCCTAGGAAGGATTCCAAAGTTGTATTTATGTTCATTTTGGTAGATAGGCTACACTAGGACTTTGTTTTTGTTTTCGTTTTTCCATTCTTGTTGCTTTTCTACGCATGATAGTTAGTGCATCATTTTCCGCCTAAACCAAACCACCTACTTAAATGCATGAAAATTGACTCATGTAGTTTGGATGTTAGTTATCATGGACATAAAGATGTCACACTATTTTAAGCCATCATCTTAGTTTATTCATTCACGCATGCTAGATATTAGTTCACTTAAAATGAATTAAAATAAAGTTGATGGGATCTTCCTCTAAAATAAAATTGAGACTAGTCTTTATAAGGCCAAACAACTATGAATCCCTTCTTCGTCGGTAGGCCTATAGGACCTTACTCTCCATGTGACCCCTTCTACGTTGGGTAAGTAGTTTGTGTTGACTTATTTTACCTCAACATTATAATCCGAAGAGTTTCTCGTGATTATGATGGACTATAGATAGAATTTACAGAAATTTATCAACCAAGAATTCTAACAGTAGAATTAGCCAAGAGGTTGGCTTATCAATTTAAATATAATTGAGTCTTGGGATCATTTATATAATTCTTGAGGGAGGTCAATTGTATAAATGCTTGAGTCTTCGCTTATAACAGTTTTGCATTAGACTTAAATCATAACGATGAGCATGCTTATTATGTTTTTATTCTTCTTTTCGTAGTGTAGAATTCGTTTTATATTGATAATACTGCTTACAACAAATGGCTGGAAATAACGAAATCCCTATGCCAAGTGCCACACTTGCACGCGAGTCCTGGCTCAAAACTTTCATGGACCACATGAATCAGTCCACACGACTGAAGAATGACGGGTCCAACTTTGCGGACTGGGAGGCATCATTAAGGAATGCTGCCATTGCTGACGGTAAGCTCAAGTACTTAACTGAGCCAATACCGCCAAACCCAGGCCCCAATGCAAGAGCTAACGAGTCACTTGCTTATAGTGACTTCGTCATGGAAGCGGGTGCGATAAAGAACGTACTCATTTTTGCAATGGAAACCAATTTGCAAAGACGCTTCATTGCCCAAGGTGCAAACAAGATTTTCACCACGCTCACTAATGAGTTCTCAAAAGCACCGAGAATCGTTACTTATGAGCATACCTGTCGCTTCTTTGATGCGAAACTCCAGAAGGGCCAACCGGTTAGCCCACACATTCTTAACATGATTGGGAATGTCGAGAAACTGGAGGCACTTGATTGCAAAATCAGTGAGAGCATAGTCATTGACCGTATGCTTCATTCACTTCATGATGGTTTTGCCCTTTTCAGGGCAAATTACTACATGAATGACATGAAGAAAAGTCCTCATGAGCTACACTCACTTCTCGTACAGATCGAGAAGGATATGAAATTGAGTGGGAGCATGAAGCAAGATGTTCTCATGATTTCCAACAATAATAAGGGTAAGGGCAAAGATCACGGCGACCTAACTGTAGGAAAGCCAAAGTTTAAGAAGTCAAGAAACGGTAAGAGTGGGCCTAGTGAGACTAGTGGCTCACAAGGCAAGGCAAAGAGCAAGGACAGTAACGTTGAGTGCCACCATTGTCCCAAGACTGGGCATTGGAGGAGGAACTGTCCCGTGTACCGTGAGGACATAAAAGCAGGCCGCGTCACTCCTGTTGGTATGTCATCTTATATTCAAATGATTGAGATTAACCATGTAAGTTTCGGAACTTGGGTACTTGATACTGGTTGTGGTTCTCATCTGTGTAATCATTTGCAGGGCCTAAAAAACATCACACCCCTCGCAAAGGGTGATGTGGACCTGCGAGTTGGGAACGAAGCAAGAGTTGCTGCAGTCTCAATGGGAACATATGTAATCCAGCTCCCGAGTGGTTTTGAGTTATATTTATATAACTGTTACTATGTACCCAGTTTATCTAAGAATATTATTTCTGTTTCCGTACTTGATAAAGACGGTTTTTCATTTTCAATAAAGGACAATAGCTGTATTTTCTCTTTTAATGAAATGGTTTATGGCAAAGCAGTTTCCATGAATGGAATTTATATCTTAGATCAAACCACAGAAATATTACATGTGAATAATAAGAAATTAAAGGTTGGTGACAAAGATCAAACTTATCTATGGCATTGTCGAATGGGACACATAAATGAAAAGCGTGTAAAGAAACTCATTGAGAGTGGAACTATCTCCACATTTGATTTCTCATCATTTGGCACGTGTGAATCATGTCTTATCGGCAAAATGACTCGAATTTCCTTCAAAGGTGTTGGAATGCGCACTAATGACCTATTAGGACTCATACATACTGATGTATGTGGACCTATGTCAATTACCGCAAGAGACGGCTATAGATATTTTATCACTTTCACGGATGATTTGAGTAGATACGGATATGGCTACTTAATGAAGCATAAAAGTGAGTCTTTTGAAAAATTCAAGGAGTACTAGAATAAGGTTGAGAACCTACTGGGAAGAAAGGTTAAAGCACTCCGTTCAGATCGGGGTGGCGAATATCTTTCAAATGAGTTTGATCAACACTTTAAAGACTGTGGAATAGTTTTGCAGTTAACTCCACCTGGAACACCTCAATTAAATGGTGTGTCCGAATGGAGAAATCGAACACTACTTGATATGGTTCGATCCATGATGAGTCACACGGTAGTACCTGATTCATTATGGGGTTTTGCTCTTTTGTCAGCTGCTCTTATTCTTAACCGAAGTCCGTCTAAAGCTGTTGACAAGACTCCGTATGAAATATGGAAGGGAACGGTCCCTAACTTGTCCTTTGTTCGGGTTTGGGGCTGCGAGGCTTATGTCAAGTGGAGACACAAGGATAAGCTCGACCCGCAATCGGTCAAGACATACTTTATTGGTTATCCAAAAGGAATGTTTGGTCATTACTTCTATTCGCCTACCGAACATCGAGTTTTTGTTGCGGCTAGTGCGAAGTTCTTTGAGAAAGAATTTCTCGAGAACAAGTCAAGTAATAGAACCTTCGAGCTGTCGGAGATTCAAGAACCAACAACCGAGGAACAGATGGAGGAAGATGTTCCCTCAACTAATGATACGGTTAACATTCCTCAGGAACCTAGGAGGTCGGGTAGAGTCTCTAATCCTCCAGACAGATACATTGGTATGGTCGAGGAAAATGACGTTTTAAACCTAGAGAGTAATGAACCCGCTACCTATAAAGGTGCCATGACCTGTTCCGTCTCTAAGCTATGGCTTGAAGCCATGCAATCCGAGATGGACTCCATGTATGAGAATGACGTGTGGGATCTTGTTGATTTACCTAACATGGTAAGACCTCTTCAGTGCAAATGGCTTTACAAAATAAAGCATTCTGTAGACGGGCAACCAGATACCTATAAAGCACGACTAGTGGCAAAAGGTTTCACTCAAGTGCACGGATTGCATTATGATGAAATTTTTGCACCCGTAGTTATGCTGCGTTCCATTCGGATAATCTTAGCGAATGTCGCTTTTCATGACTATGAAATTTGGCAAATGGATGTGAAAACTGCCTTCTTAAACGGTTATTTGGAGGAGGAATTGTACATGGTACAACCCGAAGGTTTCATAGATCCTGAAAATCCTAAGAAAGTGTGCAAGCTTAAACGTTCCATTTATGGACTTAAGTAAGCTTCTCGGAGTTGGAATCATCGTTTCGACCAGGTCATCAAAAAGTATGGTTTCACTCGATCGGTCGAGGAACCATGCTTATATGTCAAGTCGAGTGGGAGCAAGATTTTTTTCTTGATATTGTATGTTGATGACATACTCTTGATTGGGAATGACATTCCTCTCTTATCTTCGGTAAAAGGATGGTTGAAGAACCATTTCCAGATGAAAGATCTGGGTGAGGCACAACGCATATTGGGAATCCGTATCAATCGAGATAGATCACGACGGATGTTATCACTGAGTTAGGAGTCTTATTTAGATAAGATTCTTGAAAGGTTCAGCATGACCAACTCCAAGAAGGGGAACCTTCCAATAATGTCTGGGATGCATTTGAGCAAGTCTCAGTCACCCTAGACACCTGAAGGGGTTGAACGCATGAGTCGTGTTCCTTATGCATCAGCCATAGGATCAATCATGTATGCTATGATATGCACACGTCTAGACGTGGCATATGCATTGAGTATGACAAGTCGGTACTAAGGCAATCCAGGTGAAACACACTGGATAGCTGTTAAAAACATCCTTAAGTACCTACGGAGAACTAAGGATTGGGCATTGACTTATGGAGGAGATACTAAGCTATGTGCAATCGGTTACGCAAATGCTAGCTTCCAAACGGATCGAGATGATTCGAAATCTCAGTCTGAATTCGTCTTTACTCTTAATGGTGTTGCGGTCAGCTAGAAGAGTTCCAAACAAGAAGTTGTAGCAGATTCTACTACTGAATCCGAGTACTATGCCGCTTCAGAAGCAGCAAAGGGAGCTATATGGATGCGTCAATTCTTACAAGGACTAACCATATTTCCTAGTTTGAATGACCCAATCACCATCTATTGTGACAATAGAGGTTCCATCTTCCAGGCCAAGGAGCCTAAGTCTAGCAACAAGTCTAGACATGTACATCGGACGGCTCACCTGATCCGTGATTACGTGGAGCAAGAGGAGATAGTGATTAACAAGATTGCTTCGGATGACAACATCGCGGACCCTCTCACTAAACCATTGAAATATGATAAGCATGAAGGGCACGTTATTTCCATGGGAATTAAATGTGTTCCTGAGTTGTACTAGTTGCTTATGAATTCGATACTTTTTCTTTTCATATACTATTTATAACTTCATCGTATTATTTCATATTTTGTTTTTCAGGTGGATTGTATGACAACATTGAACACCACAAAGTGAACTGAATTACATTATATTTGTTTTGGTCCATAATTGCCTACATGAGCTGATAACTCTGGCTATTATATTGTGAAGTTGATTGATGGTGGGTTCAACGAGCCATAAGTCAAACGGTTGGCTCATCAATCACATATGCGAGTTATAACGATACCTCGTAGGACATTGTGACAACGTAATGGAGTCCTAAATGTTTAAAAACATTCGGTGCCAGGTCGTGGATTGGACGTCCATTGTGTTCCTAGAGTCGATTCTTTTGACTATCGACTGTCTCTTGAGATTAAGGCAGTTTTTGGGTGACTTTGGTTCCTTTCTCATGATCGACGGTAACAGGAGGTTAAGCAGATTTTTACTGGGTCATTTCATACTGTGCTTATATTTGCAGGATTCGAGTTGAAGAAAATATCCAACCTTTATCAGGTTTAGTCATTTCTCAGGGCCACTCGAGGAGTTGTAACTGAAATGCATGGCCATGCTCGAATGATGATTCGTTTATCAGTTAAGTTACTCTCTAGTCGGGAAAACCACTCTTGATATTGATCACTTGTAAAATACGACCTTTGTGAATACGGATTTTGCAAATTGTTTTACATTGAGTGGGAGAAATTTAAGGATATGAGAATCGGTTATCGCACATACACTTGTGAGGACAAGTGGGAGATTGTTGGAGCTAGTGTCCTCCACAGTTAGTGTGATAACGTATATAAATCTCTTATAGGTTCACTAGGTATACTTAGTATTTTATCAGTTGATTAACGTTTATTAATAACGGTTGGCTTGCTAGAAGTTTGACGTTATTATCATACTGATGGCGGTGATCAACTGGTCCCTAAAAGTCACACCTAAAGGATGTGTTTGAGAGATGTGATTATATGAAAATATAATCACATTGATGCCTTATATGACTAAAAGGTTAGTCCATGCATTTGACTAAAAGGTTAGTCAAAGTGATGATGAGTCGATTATTTAATACAATTAAATAATATCAGCTGAGACGAATTAATTGTTAATTCGTAAATTGCATATAAACTGTTATATTTAATTAATGTATATAATGTTAGCTTAAACGAATTAAGATGTTAATTCGTAATTAAACGTAACCAGTTATATTTAATTAGCAAATTATAAATATGCAATATTTATAGTTAAAGTATATATTATACGACATTGTCATAATAAATGATTGACAGACCGGTATTAATAAATCGACTACAAACTGTTGTGTGTAGACTTTATAAATACGTGTTGACATAATTGACAATTGATAAATATACACATTTTATACAATATGAGAACTACCAAAATAAGAAGATTATCTCCTTATTTTGGTTGACGGTTTTTTCGGTCAAAGTGAGAAAAAAGGAAGAAAAGTATCTTCCTTATTTTGCTCACTTGGACGGTTAAAAAGAAAAAGAAATGGGATGATTTTCTTCACTACTTTTTGACCTAATTCTCACATCACAAAAAACCCAAAAATCATTAGAAATTAGGGATCTCATTCTAGCAAAAGGAGAGGCATTTCTCGGAGCATTTTGGGTGCAACGATTAGGAGAATATTGATCTCGATATTTGTTTTTAGGCCAAATTACTAGGACCGACGGTTAATTCTAATCTCTACTCTTTTGTTTATGCAATTTCGTTTATGACTCGTAATTTCATAATTATAATTTCGTTATAATCCGAATTTCTTGATGAAGTATACCGATATTTCCCACAGAGCTTTGGTTAGGTGAGTTGAACTTCGGGGACGAAGTTCTTTTTAAGGGGGGAAGACTGTAATACCCGCCCTTTCGGGGACCCGTTGACCAGCGTTGACCGACCTTGGAAGCAGTGATAGTCCTTAGAGGTGCGTACCAAAGTTATCCTGTGTTTTGAGTTAGTACTCGATAGAGTAGAGGCTACTCGATCGAGTAGCTTAAATACTCGATCGAGTAGGGGCCACTCAATCGAGTAGGTGGGCCACTCGATCGAGTAGCGTGTTTTCAGCGAGAGTTTATAATCGTGTTTTGTTAAATCCGCAAATCATTTCCGCCTCTTTCTCCTAAACCTAAATGTCGCCCTTTCCTCTTCCCTTCACCATATGTCCTCCATGGAAGCCCTTGAAGGTCCTTATGCCTTGGGAGTGCGTAGCTTGAGTTGGGTAGCAGTCCTTTGCCAAGTTTTCCTCGTGTAGGTATGTCGTCATCATCATCTGTGTCTTGTGTTTTCAGTTAGGATTAGAATGATAGTAATAGATGATTGTTTTGTATATAAAGGTGTTGCTTGGTTGCTGGATATTGCGTTTGTGGACATGGAATCGTTGCAGTTGCGTAAAGGTATGTTCACCTATTCAGTTTCTGTGGATGGTCTAGTGTGTCGGTTGTTGTGTCGTGGTTGTTGTGTCGTAGTTGTGTTTGTGTGGCAGCGTATATGCTGTAATCGGTTTGTGTATACAGTTTGTTGGTTGTTGTTGTATTGCAGCTGTCTGTGATTGGTTGTCTATGGTTCTCGAGGTGCGTCCTCGGCTGAGTGGAGTCATCTGCGGGAGTGGCTTCACGCCCTAGTTTCGCCCTCCGTGGAACCCGCCACGGGAGGGGATGTGCACATTAATGGGACAGGGTTATTACTCGGTATGATGAGCGGGGATTTGGTGGGTACGGCTGCGGTCCCCCACTGACAGGGCTGGTCCAGTGGATAGTCGGTGACGGAGATTGATTGGAGTGGGTGTGATTGTGTGTGACTGGTTGTGTTTGCAATGTGTTGGTGATTGTTGTTGGTTTCGTTATGTCTTATCTCAGTTACTGACCTTGTGTGGTTGTCTTGTTTGTTTATGTGTCTGCCGTGATCCCTTATGGTGAGCGGTCAGTCTTAGCAGGTGTCGATGTTGTTGATGGCTGGAGTTCTGGCGGGGATGAGTCATCACGAGTACTGATAGAGATAGTGTGTAGCTGACGAGTTGTATCTTATTTTGTTAGTTGGTTGTAACGCTTGTAATATAACTATAATTGTTCTTTTATCGACTTTTGATGATTACTTACCTCGGACAACCGAGATGGTAATGCCCTTATATGCCAAGGAAGGCCTAGTTAAGGCTCCTCGGAATATGGGGGTGTTACACCAATTGTCCAAGATGAAAATGGAAAGGTCATAGAAGACATTGCCGAAGCTGGCATCAAGAAAGCTGAGATGTCAAAGGTTTGGTTTGAGATTTACGCAATTATCGGGGTGATGGACAATTATGCTACGGTTAAACAGATGAAGCAACTGCAGAAAACCCTGACACAGTTCAGGGAGAACATCACATGACCAATTGAACCGAAAACTAAAAACCAGGAAATCGAGGATCTTCTTGGCATCACAGCTTCAAATGATATTGACCTTCGACCTCCAAACAAGGCCAAGAATAAAGGCAGTGGAAAAAGATTGAGGTCGTCGAAAGAAAAGGCCAAGAGCAAGCCAGAAAAGAGGAAACGAAGATGCGGTAACTGCAAGAAGTGGGTGAACCACAACAGTATAACTTGTAATCTTCCTTTTGCTGAAAGTCCTCCTTTTGATGACGATGATGAAGAAGAATCAGAAACTGAAGAGGTAAGAATCTGAACTATTACTCTCCTATTATTCTAATGTTATCCTCTTATTCTACTCTTATTCCCCTATTAATCTGGAGTTACTCTGTTATTCTGCTGTTGTTGTGTTATTCTCCCTCTATTCTGCTATTAATGTGTTGTTATTTTTCCTCTAATTGTTACTTTACCACAATGACAAATACTAAGCAAAAATTGCAGGAATATGAATCAGATGCATGAACTGAGAAAGACAAAAGAGACGCAAAAGACAACGGCTATGATGAAGACCTCGCCTAAATGTCAAAGACTTTTACTATTTGTCATTGTTTGAATTACATTTTATCCTAAAATGTTACTTCTAGATAATAAAGTGAGACCTACATTATATGAGAATTAATACTAGTTACTTTAATTTTTTTTTGTTAATATTATCTGACTGTTTTCCACAAACCACCTACAAAATAAAATTGCATTTACACACTACAATAATAGTTGAATAATAACAGATTAGTAATATTTATAAAAAGCAGTTCCACTTTTCAGTTTTTATTACAGAAAAACTGAAAAACTGTTTGTATTCCAGAAAAACAGTTACCTAACCTAATATTAGTAATATTTAGTAATAATTGAAAACAGTTACCTAACCTAATCTAATATAATTACAGAAAAACTGTTTGTATTCCCCAAACCCCTATAAATACTGCTATTGCGTGTAAAAAAAAAAACACACACACACACACTGAATAAGTACATTCTAAAAAAAACTCTGCATCTCCTCTGCAAAAGGTAATTTCTTATCTTTTTTTTTTTTTAGGCAGGTAATTTCTTATCTTTCTATACTTTATTACAGAAAAACTGTTTGTATTCCCCAAGCCCCTATAAATACTGCTATTTCGAGTAAGAAAACAAACACACACACTGAAAAAGTCCATTCCAAAAAAAAAACTTTATCTCCTCTGCAAAAAGGTAATTTCTTATCTTTCTATTCTTTATTTTTCTTTGATGTTTATTTTTCTTAACTGTCTACACTATACTGGATGCTGCAGAAAAGGTAATTCTCTTTCTTCTGCTTTGGTATGCTTTTAATTTGCTTGAAATATTTTAAACATCCTTTTATAATGCAAAAAGTTTCATACTTCTAATGCTGCAGAATGAGTGACGTAACTGTCGATAACCGAAGGTCCCCAACAAGGGAGGAAATCAATGAAGCGAAACTGAAGATAGAGTCCCTTTCGATAGAGTTGATCGAGACAAGGACAAATGTAGAGGCAGCAGAAAACCGTGAAGAGGCCTTAATAAGAGAGGTCGACAATGTTAGGACACAGTTGAAGGTTGCTGAACTTCAAAATGAACGTATGCGTAGACAGTTGAAGGAAAAGAAAAATAGGAACTACACGTGGCGACATGGACAATCAATTCATTCTTGCTGGTGTGAATGCTTTGAAGAAGTATTACACTCAAGTCTATCCTTCAATCTCTGCGATTGGACACCATTCTGAAAGCCATGGAACTTATGGAAGGATACAAAAACCCTTTTCGGGATGAGTCGGTGGAAGTTGAGAGCACTTTGTCCAAGGACTGCAGACAATGAGAGAATAGAATAAAGATATAAAAATCTAACGATGATGGTCCAGGGCTGCTGCTTTAAAATATGTTTAAAATATTTATTGCTTTAAAAATAATGGCTTTAGTATTTTAGAACGTTAATGTTTATTATGTAAGTACTATCTTTAAGTACTATTTACTACTATGTTTAAGTAATGTTGGAATAACATAAGTCTTTACCAGAATAATAGTGCAATAACATCATAATAACTGCTAATTATGCAGAATAATACTGCAATAACAGCAGAATAATGATAGAATAACAGTGGAATAAAATCAGTCTAAACCACTGCTTTTACACTTGACTAAATTTACACTTGAATAAAATGAATAGTTTTAACAAAATATGCTTGACTAACAGTGGAATAACAGCAGAATAAACTAGTCCTTTTGTGGAATAATACTGCAATAACAACAGAATAAACTACTTGTTATGCGGAATAATAGTGCAATAACAGTAAAATAACGGTGCAATAAGAATAGAATCACAGTTGAGAAAAAACAGCCATTGACAGTTGAATAGAAAATAGATATTCTTCGTAGAAATAGATAGTGTTTGTAAAGCTTAATTAAACTAGTGGAATAACAGCAGAATAAGTGTAGACTAATAGTACAATAACAGCAGAGTAGCTGCTTATTATGCGGAATAATACTGCAATAACAGCAGAATGATGGTAGAATAACAGTGGAATAAAAGCAGTCTAAACCACTGCTTTTACACTTGACTAAATTTACACTTGAATAAAAATGGATAGTGTTTGTAGAAAACAAAGGTAATAGGAAAGCTTAATTAAACTAGAATAACAGTCGAATAACTGTAGACTAATTGTGCAATAACAGCAGAATAACTGCTCATTATGCTGAATAATACTGCAATAACAACAGAATAACAGGGGGATTAGAGTAAAAATGGATGGTGTTTGAAAAAAGTACAAGTAATATGAAAACTCAATTAAATTAGAGTACACACTGGAATAACACCAGAATAATACGGGAATAACAACACAATAAACTAGTTATTATATAGAATAACAGTGCAATAACAGCACACTAATTGTTTAACAAACAGTTTACACTAACTTAGTCTGACTTTCCTGGATACACAACAGTCAAAGGTACAACATTCACTACGACGCCTGATTCTTCACTAGCAGCAGATGATTGGGGTTTCAATTCTTTCAACTTGTTCCTAGCTGACCCCAAACCCAACGTCTTCGGCCTTTGATTCTCACAAGCCGTCGCTTTATCAAGAACTACTTGCCTATAAATATTAATATCCGCCAAGATCAGGGAAGCCGATATTTCAACAAAGAAGCTTCGACGAGCAATCTTGCTGTGAAGATTGGACTCAAACATACTGCCACCATATTCGGCCATCGTGTACAGCAAGAAACACCCAGACTCAGAATTCAACAGTTCCTTCTTTTTCCATTTAAAAGGAACATCAACGATTTCAAAATTGCGGCAATCTTGAGACTTCATAACATTATGACCCTCCATAAAAACATACATATAGTTTGCCACAATCTCGGCCAATCTTCTGTACTCGGCTAATTTTTTGGCATCGTGAGTCACGTTGTCCAAAAAATCAATCGATTCATTCATAAAATTGATGCAGAAACAAGAGTAGTGATCATTGTACAGAATCGGCACAAACACGAGGTCCGAGTTCATACGACATCTTCCATTGCAGGAATCGAAAAACACATTCCAGAATTTCAACAACTTCTTACCCGGACCGTCAAGAGGGCTTGAGGAATCAAAGTTCTCTAAGAGTGAATAAATAGCATCCTCCTAAACAGAAAGCATAAACAAACCATAAATAGTGCCCAAGTGTTAAATTTATATCACTACTTGTGAGTAAATATGTAGGTAATAACGCAAAATAGCAAAGGAAAAAACAAAATACCATATGACGAAGTCCAAAAAACATTGAGCTTGGTTCTGAATGTTCCTCAAACTCCAACGAATTCAAAAGAATTGACCAAACATCGACTTCTCTTGTTGACATCATAGCAGCTGCATCTACAATGGAAACAATATCCCCCCTGTCCAAAAACACGCCGACGTCGTCGTTGTACAACACTAACATCTCACTGCATTCACAAAAAATAACATATGATAAGAACAGTGGGATTACAGTGGTATAATAGTAGAATAACAGTTCAATAACAGAATAATAACAGTAGAATAATAGTGGAATAACAGGGAATAATAGTGGTATAACAGTAGAATAACAAAAGGGAATTAACAGTGGGATTACAGTGGACTAACAACGGAATAATAGTGGTATAACAGTAGAATAACAGTTCAATAATAGCAGAATAATAAAAGGAATTAATAGTGGAATTACACTGGACTAACAGCGGAATAATAGTGGTATAACAGTAGAATAATAGTTCAATAACAGCAGAATAACAAAGGGAACTAATAGTGGAATTACTGATACTAGTTTGACAAAATAACAGCATAATAACAGTAGATTAACAGCAGAATAACAGTGGGAAACAGAAATACTAACTGAACAGGAACACCACAATCAAAGAAATGAAAATCGACACCTACTCTTTTTTCAAGTGAGCGTCTTCACGAAGAACAAAGTCCACCACTTGCTTCCGCACCTTCAGCATCTTAGAGAACTGTTTTTTGTTCTTCCGAAATAAATCCGACACCGCAACAAAAATGTTGGGGCTGGTGTCCTTAACAGTTAGTGCAAGGACTTATAAATCTCTAAAAGGATCAAAGGGTATACTTTTGTATCATAATCAGTTGGTCCACGTTTATCAATAACGGTTGGCTTGCTAGATAAGTTTGACGTTATTGTCATACAGATGGCGGTGATCAACTGGTCCCTAAAAGTCACACCTATAGGATACGTTTGAGAGATGTGACGGTATGAAAATACAGTCATGTAGATGCCAAATTTGACTAACCAGTTAGTCCGAGTTATTTGACTAGTAATTAGTCAAATATGTGATGTTGAGATATTTTTATTTAATACGGATTATATAAAAATGGCTAAGACGAATTAAACGATTAATTCGTAAAATTGAATATAAACGATTTATATTTGATTAATGTATATTGAATATAATTATACAATATTGTCTTTGTTGGACATGTGTTAATAATTCAACTAATCCGTATTATTAGTTGATGCTTTAATAACCGATAACCGATGACAGTTTATAATTAGATCGTGTCATATACATTTAGTAAATTGCATGTCGGACCGCGAGTTAAAATAAAGAGGAAATGGAAAAGCCCATTTCCCTCTCTTGATCTCGGTTTGGCCGAATGGCCTAGACAATAAGAGAGGCTCACTCTCTTGTTTAACCTAATCATTTTTTTTGCAAAAAGAAATTAGGGTTTTGAGAAAGTGCCTCTCGAAATTCGGATCTCTCATCCAACATAAACTCACAAAACAATCCTCTCAATATTGCAAGGCAATTAGAGGATTCACTCTAGCACAAGGGCATTTCTCGGACAATCTTGGGTGCAACATTTAGGAGGAGATCTACTTTGATCTCTCATTGCCATTTTGCACTAGGACCGAAGGTTATTTCTATTGCTTAATCGTTCTTTGTTAATTTTGTTTATGACAATAAATTGTATATAAAATTTGCGTTATAATCCTATAAAGAAAGGGTTTTATACGGATATTACCCTTCAAGTGGTATCAGAGCGAGGCCACGTAAATTTTCTATGTGTTTTTCATCAAACGGAATGGATCGATTAATTTTTGATGCATTTTTTCTCTCGGCAATTGTTTGATTGCTGCGTTTTTTTTGTTTTTTTTTTGCCTTGGGAACCGTGTCAAGTATACACGGTAATGGTTGTTACTTGTTTTGTTTTCATTTTGATCTTTGCATATTGTATTGTAATCGATATTCATTGCAATGTGTAAAAGATCTATCAAAATGATTGCATAAAATTTCGTGTGGCACAAATTTTTGTCTCGAAATTTTTTTTATGGAAAACCGTGTGGCCTTCATGTTCACGGCCTGATTTTCTGTTTTTTTTTTGCAATGTTTTGCGTGCTACAAAATTTTGTTAGATCAATCGATCTCTTGTTTTCAATCGTTCTTCACATGTTGTAATTTTAACCGATAATTATTGCAATATGTTGAAGATTAACAATTGTAGTTTGATTTCTATAAGGATTAGATTAAAATTGCAATTGTGTTTTATCAAACCGTTTTGTTTTGATCTCTTGTTGCTCTCGATTGAGCCGTTTTTCTTCCAATTGTTGCTCACGGTTTTAGCAACATTTTAATAAAAAAAAAAAAACTTTCATGGTACTGTTCACTGTTCACGACCAGCAGTGAAGAAAAAAAAAATATATTTTTCTGTTTTTTTTTTTTCAGCCCTTTTATTGCATAAAACGGATTTATGCTCTCGCTTGATAGTGAAACGGTTCACCCACGTAAAATTATGTTACTTTAAAATGATTTATAGTAACGGATTATCTCGGATTAAAATTAACTTGACTAAAGCGGTTTTGTCATATAATTTTAATTATCTTTGGTGGTTTGGATAAATTTAACATAATTACGGAATTATGTCACGAATAAATTTAAATTTTAGTTGATGCATTTTATTTATCGTTCTTGTTTTATTTGAATGCTTTTAATTACGTATTTTTTTATTTTTGCAAACGGTTGTAACTTAGTGTGGCCTTAGTAGAACGTGTTACCGTAATGATGGAACACGGTCTTGGTTGTATTTTGAGATCTCGTATCTCCATTTTATTTTTATTATTACAAGGTTTTATTTAGAATGTAAATAGGTTTACATTTGTAAATTTTAATTGTAATTTTGAGAAGACTAAAGATGGAGACCGGATGCTCACTCCCGCTACATGGACAAAGATGGAACATCAAGACAAGCTTTTCGGGTCCAACGGTGGATTCCAAAGTTGTATTTTGTTCTTTTTACTAGGATAGGCCACACTAGGAATTTTTTTATTTACGTATTGCATTCTTTTATTTATTTTATCGTAACGATAGTATGCATCATTTTCCGCCTAAAAACCAAACCACCTAATTATTGCATGAAAACTGACACATATAGAGGTCACGAGTTAGTTTTCTTTGACATTCTCATGTCACACGTTTTTTTTTAAGCCATCACCCAAATTAATTCAATCACGCAGACGCTAGTTATTCGTTCACTTAATATGAATTATAATTTAGTTGATGGGATCTTCCTCGTATAAACAAAAAATTGAGAACGGTCTTTATAGGTCAAACTCCAATGAGTCCCTTCTTCGTCGGTAGGCATAATATGACCCCTTCTACGTCGGGTAAGTTGGAACCGATTGACCTATTTTATCTCAACACTATGGTCACTCGTACGATCCTGTGACTATGGTGGACTATAGATAGGATTTACGGAAATCTATCGACCAAGAGTTCTTACGGAAGAATTAGCTAAACAGTTGGCTTATCAATTTACTGAAATTGAGTCTTGGGATCACTTGTATCATTCTTGAGGGAGATCAATTATGCAAGTGCTCGAGTCTACACGTTAAAATGAATTTTAAAATAGACTTAAATCACCTCGATGAGTTGCTTATTTCGTTTTTGTTTTTCTTTCTTTTTCAGTGTAGATCACGAACTTTTAAACTGCTAATAACAAATGGCTGGTTCTACTGATAACCCAATGCCAAGTGCCACATTGGACCGTGAGTCCTGGCTTCGGATCTTCATGAATCAGATGAATCGGTCTACTCGATCAAGAATGATGGATCAAACTTCGCGGGTGGGAGGCGGCATTACGGAATCTGCCGCTGGCGACGGAAGCTCAAATATCTATTAGAGCCCATCCCGGCAAACCCAGGTCCCACGGCTAGAGCTGCTGAAATCACCAAGTTTAATGATTTCTGTATGGAAGCGGGTGCGATTAAAAACGTACTCATTTTTGCAATGGAACCCAATTTGCAGAAACGCTTCATAGCCCATGGTGCGAACAAGATTTTCACCACGCTCACCAAGGAATTCTCGAAAGCACCGAGAATCGTGACCTATGAGCATACCACTCGCTTCTTTGATGCGAGACTCCAGAAGGGCCAACCAGTTAGCCCACACATTCTCAGCATGATTGAGAATGTCGAGAAGCTGGAGACCTTTGATTGTAAGATCAGCGAGAACATTGTGATCGATCGCATGCTTCACTCACTCCACGATGGTTTTTCGCAATTTAGAGCGAATTACTATATGAATGATTTGAAGAAAAGTCCCCATGAACTACACTCCCTTCTCGTACAGACCGAGAAGGACATGAAGTTCAGTGGGAGCAATAAAAAGGATGTTCTCGTTGTGACAAACAAGGGAAAGGGTAAGGGCAAAGCTCAGGCAAACCTAGCGAGAGGTAAACCGAAGTTCAAGAAGTCGGGTCCAGGTAAGAGTGGGCCTGGTGAGTCGAGCACCTCATCGGGCGCGACAAAGAGCAAAACCGAAAACATGGAATGCCATCAACGCCACAAGATCTGGGCATTGGAGGCGCACATGTCCTGTTTATCATGAGGACATAAAAGCAGGTCGCGTTAAACCTGTTGGCATGTCTTCTTCTTCTACTTTTATTCATATGATTGAGATTAACCATGCAAGTTACGGAACTTGGGTACTAGATACTGGTTGTGGTTCTCATCTGTGTAATCATGTGCAGGGCCTCCGAAATCTCGAGCCTCTCGTAAAGGGTGAGGTTGACCTGCGTGTTGGGAATGGAGCAAGAGTGGCTGCCGTCTCAAAGGGGACATATGTGATCCAGCTTCCTAGCGGATTTGAGTTGTCATTATATGACTTTGCTATTATGTACCCATCTTTCGAAAAACATTATTTCGGTTTACGCACTTGACAAACTTGGATTTTCATTTGTAATAGAGAATAATACTTGCATTTTCTCATTACACGATATGATTTATGGCAAGGCAGTCTCCATGAATGGAATTTATGTTTTAGATCAGACGACCGAAATATTACACGTAATGAATAAAAAGTTAAAGGTTGGTGACAAAGATCAAACGTATCTATGGCACTGCCGTATGGGACACATTAATGAGAAACGCGTAAAACAGCTCATTAAAAATGGAGCTATCTCGGCCTTTGATTTTCAATCATTTGGCACGTGTGAATCATGTCTCATCGGTAAGATGACTCGGATTTCCTTCAAAGGTGTTGGAATGCGCGCTGCTGACCTATTAGGGCTCATTCACACGGATGTATGTGGTCCTATGTCAATCACCGCACGAGAAGGCTATAGGTATTTCATCACTTTCACGGATGATTTAAGTAGATATGGCTATGTCTACTTAATGAATCACAAAAGTGAATCCTTTGAGAAAGTCAAGGAATACCAAAATAGGGTACAGAACCTATTGGGTAGAAAGATTAAAACACTGCGTTCAGATCGTGGTGGCGAGTATCTTTCTCACGAGTTTGATCAACACCTTAAAGACTGTGGGATTGCCCTACAGTTAACTCCACCTGGAACACCTCAATTGAATGGTGTGTCCGAACGGAGAAATCGAACACTACTTGATATGGTTCGATCCATGATGAGTCACACCGTGTTGCTTGACTCATTATGGGGTTATGCTCTTCGTCACACTTGCTCTAATACTTAACCAAGTCCGTCTAAAGTCATAACAAGACTCCATATGAACTATGGAAGGGAACGGTCCCTAACTTGTCCTTTATACGGGTTTGGGGCTGCGAGGCTTATGTCAAGTGGAGACACGAGGATAAGCTCGGCCCGCGATCGGTCAAGACATACTTTATAGGTTATCCTAAAGGAACACTTGGTCATTACTTCTATTCGCCAACCGAACAACGTGTTTTTGTTGCGGCTAGTGCGACATTCTTCGAGAAGGAATTTCTCGAGAATGCAAAGAGTGATAAAACCTTCGACCTGTCGGAGATTCCAGAACCAAATACCGAGCAACCATTGGAGGAACCTATTCCTTCAATCCCGGCTACGGTTAACATTCCTGAGGAACCTAGGAGGTCGGGAAGAGTCTCTATTCCTCCAGACAGATACATTGGTATGGTCGAGGAACATGACATAGATGACGTTCTACTCTTAACAAGTAGTGAACCCGCAACCTATAAAGGTGCCATGACTAGTTTCGACTCAAAGCTATGGCTTGAGGCCATGCAATCCGAGATGGACTCTATGTATGAGAACAACGTATGGGATCTTGTTGACTTACTCGCTAAGGTTCGTCCCCTTCAATGCAAATGGCTTTACAAGATAAAGCATTCCATGGAAGGTCAACAAGATATCTATAAAGCACGACTAGTTGCTAAAGGTTTCACCCAAGTGCCAGGTTTGCACTACGATGAAATTTTTGCACCCGTAGTCATGCTGCGTTCCATTCGGATTATCTTAGCGATCGCCGCTTTTCATGACTATGAAATTTGGCAAATGGATGTGAAAACCGCCTTCTTAAACGGCTTTTTGGAGGAAGAGTTGTACATGGTACAACCCGAAGGTTTCATTGATCCACAACATCCTAAGAAAGTGTGCAAGCTTAAGCGTTCCATTTATGGACTTAAGCAAGCATCTCGGAGTTGGAATCATCGCTTCGACCAAGTGATTAAAGAAAATGGATTTATTCGATCGGTCGAGGAACCATGTCTTTATATCAAGTCGAGTGGGAGCAAGATTGTTTTCCTAATATTGTATGTCGATGACATACTCCTGATTGGGAATGACATACCTCTCTTAACTTCGGTGAAAGTATGGTTGAAAAACCATTTCCGGATGAAAGATCTGGGAGAGGCACAAAGAATTATGGGCATCCGTATCTATCGAGATAGATCACGACGGATGCTATCTCTCGATCGAGTCTTACATAGACAAAGTCCTAGAGAGATTCAGTATGACTAACTCCAAGAAGGGGTTTCTTCCCATGGCTCCAGGGGTGCATTTGAGCAAGTCTCAGGCACCAGAGACACCGGAAGAGAAAGAGCGCATGGCACGGATACCTTATGCCTCGGCAATAGGATCTATCATGTATGCCATGATATGCACACGTCCGGACGTGGCATATGCATTGAGTATGACAAGTCGATTCCAACAGCATCCAGGTGAACCACATTGGCTGGCTGTCAAGAACATTCTTAAGTACCTACGGAGGACTAAAGATTGGGCATTGACTTATGGAGGCAAACAAAAGCTATGCGCAACCGGTTACGCAGATGCTAGCTTCCAAACGGATCGAGATGACTCGAAATCTCGGTCGATTCGTTTTACTCTTAATGGCGCTGCGATCACTGGAAGAGTTCGAAACAAACTGTTACAACAGATTCTACGACTGAGTCCGAGTACTATGCCGCGTCTGAAGCTACAAAGGAAGCGATCTGGATGCGTCAATTCTTACATGGACTATCTGTAGTGCCTAGTTCGAATGACCCGATCACCATCTATTGCGACAATAGTGGTGCCATCTTCCATGCTAAGGAGCCTAAGTCTAGCAACAAGTCTAGACATGTACAACGGAAAGCTCATCTAATCCGAGATTACGTGGAGCAAAAGGAAGGTGATAGACAAGATTGCTACCGATGATAACATAGCAGATCCTCTCACTAAAGCATTACGACAAGATAAGCATGAAGGGCATGTTAATTCCATGGGAATTAAACGTGTTCCTAAGTTGTAGTACTTTTTATGGATTAGATTCATTCCCTTTTGTACTCTATACGACATCATCGTTTTGATATTTTATATATATTTTGTTTTTCATGTGGATTTGTACGACAAATGAACACCACAAAGTGAACCGAACAAACATTATATTTTTCAGTCCTTAATTGCCCACATGAGCCGATAACTCTGGCAATTATTTTGTGACGTTGGTTGATGGTGGGTTCAACGAGCCATAAGTCAACCAGATTGACCGACCAATCACGAGAGGCGATTTATACGGATATTTCGTAGGACACAATTGTGACATCGACGTGGAGTCCTAAATGTTTTATAACATTCGGTGCCCGGGCGTGGATAGGACTTCCATGGTGATCCTAAGAGTCGATTCTTTTGACTATCGACTGTCTCTTGAGACTAAGGCCGATTTTGGGTGACTTTGGTTTCTTTCTCACGGTCATCCGTAACAGGGGGCCAAGTAGATTGCTTCTGGTCATTTCATGTTTGTGCTTAGACCGGAAGGAGTTCGAGTTGAAGGAAATATTCAGCCTTTATCGTGTACTCGATATTTCTCGGGGCCACTCGAGGAGTCAGAATCGAAATGCATGGCCATGCTCGGATACGGATTCGTTTTATCAGTTAAGTTACTCTCTAGTCGGGGAAACCACTCTAGATACAGATCGATTGTAAAATACGACCTTTGCGGATCCGGATCTGCAAATTGTTTTACATTGAGTGGGAGAAATTTTAAATGAATATGAGAATCGGTTATCGCACATACACTTGTACGGACAAGTGGGAGTTTGTTGGAGGTGGTGTCCTCCAGTTAGTGCGGATAACGTCATTGCACATACACTTGTATGGACAAGTGGGAGCTTGTTGGGGCTGGTGTCCTTAACAGTTAGTGCAAGGACTTATAAATCTCTAAAAGGATCAAAGGGTATACTTTTGTATCATAATTAGTTGGTCCACGTTTATCAATAACGGTTGGCTTGCTAGATAAGTTTGACGTTATTGTCATACAGATGGCGGTGATCAACTGGTCCCTAAAAGTCACACCTATAGGATACGTTTGAGAGATGTGACGGTATGAAAATACAGTCATGTAGATGCCAAATTTGACTAACCAGTTAGTCCGAGTTATTTGACTAGTAATTAGTCAAATATGTGATGTTGAGATATTTTTATTTAATACGGATTATATAAAAATGGCTAAGATGAATTAAACGATTAATTCGTAAAATTGAAAATAAACGATTTATATTTGATTAATGTATATTGAATATAATTATACAATATTGTCTTTGTTGGACATGTATTAATAATTCAACTAATCCGTATTATTAGTTGATGCTTTAATAACCGATAACCGATGACAGTTTATAATTAGATCGTGTCATATACATTTAGTAAATTGTATGTCGGACCGCGAGTTAAAATAAAGAGGAAATGGAAAAGCCCATTTCCCTCTCTTGATCTCGGTTTGGCCGAATGGCCTAGACAATAAGAGAGGCTCACTCTCTTGTTTAACCTAATCATTTTTTTTGCAAAAAGAAATTAGGGTTTTGAGAAAGTGCCTCTCGAAATTCGGATCTCTCATCCAACATAAACTCACAAAACAATCCTCTCAATATTGCAAGGCAATTAGAGGATTCACTCTAGCACAAGGGCATTTCTCGGACAATCTTGGGTGCAACATTTAGGAGGAGATCTACTTTGATCTCTCATTGCCATTTTGCACTAGGACCGAAGGTTATTTCTATTGCTTAATCGTTCTTTGTTAATTTTGTTTATGACAATAAATTGCATATAAAATTTGCGTTATAATCCTATAAAGAAAGGGTTTTATACGGATATTACCCTTCAAAAAATATTGTCCTCTGGCCCGCAATCCATAGAGCAACCCAGCCCATCGTCTGACTTACCCCTTTTACGGCTACCCAAAGCCGACTTTGGACTCACGGTGTTATCCACACCCATGCTTCCCACTTGATGGCTGGCAGTAGGGGTGTTTATAGAGAATTCATTGCCATCAACGACAGTAGGAGAAGCGACGGGCTCGACAATAGGCTGTGTCGACTTAACCTTCTTACCAACAGTTTTCACCCTGCCAGAACCACGACGTTTCTTAGCGCTTTGAGAAACCCTCGCTTTCGTATCCTCAATACGCCGTCTCTCTTCAAGCACACTCAGGGTTTCCTTTCTCGTCTTGTTCAACTCCTCCAAAATTTTCAACGCATCTTCCCTGGACTCGTTCATATCAGACAGCACCAACAAGGCAGCTATCTCAGCGCGGTAAAGGGCTCTTGAATCAGAATTACCCAAGTCACAATCAAAAACAGTTCCACGGTAAAAGAGCATGTGCAACATCGTATATACACCGCAGTCCAAATTTTAAATTACAGCGGTTTGCCAGGTAAAAGGGACGTTGACAATTTTATAATCTTTATCCTCCCCGCCTCGGGCAACTCCTTTTTTGACCAGGAAATCAGACATCAAGCTCACCTTCAAATAAGCAAGGAAAAAGAAAATATAATTAGTGACAATACTTAAACAAACTAGGCAAAACACCAAGAGAAAATTAGGCACAATAAATGACTTACAACAGTTTGACAATACACCAAACGTACACACGGCTGTTGATCATCAGCAAACAACGCCTCTTGAAATACATTATCAAGATATTCTACCCTCTTCGCATTGAAGTTGATGCACAAACAGCTGAAGTGCTCATACAAAAGAATTGGGATGAAAATCTGGGAAAATATTTGGCCAAAAAAATTGTTACTAATTATGTGGTTTTAAAAAAAAAAGCAGAAACACAGCAGAATAATAGTAGAGTAATAGTAGAGTAATAGTAGAATAATAGTAGAATACACACAAGTACAGAAACATACCATATCAGAATTAAGATCACAATCTCTCTTGTTGTTATTTACAAACACAGTAAATGACAATATGACTTGCACACATAAATCACTCCTGGAAGCCTTCTCATGTTTCGACGGCATACAAATTCGCCCCAATGCACTCTAAACACAAAGTGCAGAAAAGAGTTGAAACGTGATGAAAAATGAAAAATAAAGTAAAAGATACGATAAGATAGAATAACTAACCGTTGCACCCATCCCAAAGAAAAGTCGACTTGGACTTCCTCTTATACAAGTATCATTAAGAAATAGGGACCACCAGTCCACAACACCAAGCATTATCATTGAGTTTGGAACCATGGATTCCATATCCTCTCGATTCAGGTAACTATGAACACCCCAAGTGACAAGATTCTCCCTTCAAAACCGAATAAACAGGAAAAATATGAGTCACATAAATATATTTTTGAAGAACAAAAAGCAGAATAATATTTTAAACAGAAAGCGGAATATTTTTTAAAATAAAAAGAAGGTCTTACCCTTGCGAAATATTATGATCATTCAAGAAACAGTAGTCTGCAACCTCTTTCCTCTTGGATAGCATTGGGTTGAACACATTTGTTATCATTGATTTTGACAGGACAACTAGCTGAGGATCCACATTACCACAAACATAGGTGCATCCGAAATTCTCAGACACAACGGACAACATTAGCTCCTCATGTGCAGCAGAGTGCAGCAAATAACTTGTACCGATATTAGGAGCATTCAACCCAGCAACGTCATTGTCCTCTAGGCCAGCCTCACCAACAACAGTACCAGCCTCCAACACAACCTCGCCATCCTGTTTATCAGATTTATCTATCTCAGATGCAGCCCCAAGCAACAAGTCTGCATGACAAGACATCACCACATCCGCTACTTCCTCTTCTGCAGTCACAAATGCTTCACTGCCAATTTGAGTGGAATGTTGAGTGTCATTAGGCAATGGAATATCAGCACCGGTATCCGTCACCTCTGTCTCAGGCAAACAAGCATTAGTCTTTGGAATTTGAGTTGCGTGAACCTCTACCGGTGTACACTCAAGAGTATTAGGCACGTCGTCTGGCGGATTATCAACAAGATAGTCTTCAACTTGAATGTTAACGTCCTCTACATCATTGTTAACATCCTCCACATCAATGGTAATGTCCCCCACATCAACTACTTTCTCACCAACATCATCTGGCTCTCCATAACGGCCCAGATGTCGCACGGATATCCGTCATAATAGAATCTAAATCGAGCGGTGACAATTGTGGAGTCCCCACCTTTGCACTTTGTTGAATGACGGGACTATGTTCAACACCCTTTTTTTCGGCTATAGTCGGCTGCACATCCGAAAGCTCGACACACTCCTCATAAAATTGAGAAAACAGATTAAATGATGGAGGTTCAATGATGACATCTTCATGTCTAGCTTTTTTGGAAGCTGGTTCTTCAGGAACAGTTGATCGCGATTTATTTGTCGCTTGCATAGCCAATACATGCTTAACCCGTTCGTCCAACTCACGGATAACTTGATCCATGAAGAAGATGGGGTGGCAACCAAATTCTCTGACCCTTCACAATGCACTTTTTCTGATTGTTCAGTCGTGCTTTCTTTAGCAGCTCGTCGAGTTACTTGGCTGGGCAACTTAGAAGCAGGTGCTTGACGCATAGCCTGCTGGTTCTTCTTCATCATCTTTGACTTTATTAGTTCCGCACGTTCCAAGTATCGGCGGCATAAAATCTGAGAGTCCCTCTCATTAAGCAGTATAAGTTGATGAACATCTTGTCAAGATAAAATCCCAAAATTTTACTTAAAACTGAATTCCAAAACATAATAAAAGTACAATAATAGTAGAATAACAGAGGAATAATAGTACACTAACAAACAGAATAGATAACGTGGATTAATAGTAGAATAACAAAAGAGTAAAAACAAAGGAGTAATAAAATAACAAAGGAATAACGAAAGACACTAACAGAAGAGTAAATAACAGTGGAGTAATAGTAGAATAATAGTAGAAGAACAGTGGAGTAACAATTGGAATGAAAAATAGAATAACAGTGGAATGACAGCAGGAAAACTGAGAAATAACAGTGGAATAATCGTAAAATAATAGCAATAGGACAACTAATACTTAAAAACAATAACAGAATAACATTTTAGAATGATTCATTTAAAAACAATCAAACAGGTGCTTACGTCGACCGCTGCGGACTGTACTTGCTCATCCGTAAGAATATCATCAGGTAGATCCAGCACAAGACATCGACGTTAACTTTGTTGACCAGAGCCAACGATGTTTGGACGAGACAATGGGAAAGCAACGTCTGAACGCTCCCCAGTGCCCAGAGCACCAGCAGCTGCCTCACGCTGCAACCTTTCACTGAAAGACTTAAAATCCCAATGTTTAAATGAGCGGTAGCTCATTATTCACCTGATCACCGCAAAAGAAATAACGGTGAAAATAGGTGATAGCCAATACCACTAGACAACAACGAATATTTTTCCTCCCGTTAAGGGATTCACGCACAGAAGTCACCAAGTCTGAGAAGACAAACTGACACCAATTAACTTCCTTGATCCTAGAAACATCTTCCACAGCGCTTAGAAGTCTAAGATCAACCACAAAACTCGACACAGAAACAACGAAACACGACATAGCAAACAGAACAAAAGTCTTCCTAAACTCATCATCCGCAATCAAACACTCTAGCAAGGTCTCCTGAACTTTATTCAGTGGTATCCCACTTTTGTTATTGGCGATACCATACTTCTCACGCCAAGCATGCTTCAAAGCTTCTTCATCAGCGTCCGCAGAACCCGGAAACCCAGTAATAACCAAATCCAATTTTGGTCCAGAATTTTGTAAACCAAACACATCGTGCACATCATCTGCAGTCAACTCGTACTTCTCCGTTTCAGATATTTCAAAAAACTTCCCACTTCTAAAAGCATATATAATCTCCCGGAACATGGTATGCGGGAGGGAAGAAAGCTTCAACTCAAGTAAACCCTCGAATCCCATTTCCCTAACAGCCTCCTTCTGCTCCTCGGTGAGGGCTTCAATAACTCTGAGAAGAAAAGTAGGCCGACAGCAGCTAACAAATGGATCGACATTGTGCACACAAAGTGGAAAAAATATGCAATGCATTAAAACATTTAAGATAACAAATGCAAAGCAGCAGAATAATAGCAAATTAACAGGAGAGCAGCAAAAAATAACACGAAAAATAACATATTAATAGCAAAATAACAGCAAACTAAAAGTAGAATAACAGTAGTACCTACAATGGGTTATTTTCTACGGCACCTCCAGCCTGAGGACAACTTACTACTAGTCTTTGGTGGACTAGACGACAACTTCGCAACTTAGGTCTCAACCATTCGTTTGATTTTTTTAGTGGGTGGTTCGGTTGTACATATTTCTTGACTACGAGTACTCCTTCTCTGAGAAGCAGTGCTCTTTGATGGAGATGTGACAGGGGATTTGGATGGAGATAGACCCGGAGAATTTGATGATGACGGTTGAGTAGACTTTAATGAAGCTGCGGATTTGATTTTTAACTTCATTTTCAGCTGTACTATCGAGAAAATAAAAATAAGGATCACTTTCAATGATAAATAGGTATTCAACTGGACTTTTTAATAATGACGGCAGAATGAGAGTACGGTAACAGCAGAATAACAGAACACTAACAATTAATCAAACTAATAACAGAACCCTTATAATACAGCAACAAAAACACAAAAAGAAGAACACGGAAGTGTAAAGAAAAACACAAAGAGAATCAAAAGAAAGCCTCTTTGAATAAAGATTCAAAGACAATTTCAAAATTACATACGGCCTACATAAGCCTTCATAAAACAAAATAACGTACTAAATTACAAACCAGAGACAGTTTCAAATTACATAATACCCAAAATACATTCTTTCCGAGAAAGAACCAAAATGTACTTCCGAAAATACATGACATAATGTAAAAAGTCAGTCAGGGTCAACAACATCGACTGACTTATAATACAATTCATAAGCAAGATCATAAGCAGCAGGATAGTCCCTGAGTGTTTCAAAGTACTCGTGAATTAGCCTGATCCGTTCGAGATCTGTGCATCAAGGATCGAGTCATGATCGTGTATATACCGGCAAGCATGCAACACCGCCTTTGCTGGCTCACTTGCAAGCATGTAGCACTTGCATCGTTTGGAAACTACTTTCGAGGCCCTTGACAAAATCTTAAAACCTTCACTGTGACTTGTTGTTAGAACTTTCATATATTCGGCGTGAACACCGGGCGCACTTTGATGAAATAGGAACATTTGTGACCATTTCTTACAAACAAGACACATATTGCTCTTGTCCAAAGTAGTTTCTACATGATTGAATACTGTTTCCATTAGGTCCTGGCTATTTAAAACTGTCGACATTGATTGATTACCACGACGAACTCGTACATTAACTTCAAAGGACTTATCACTCTTATCGTCCAATAACCAACCCAATTTTTTTTCTTTTCAGTGGCGAACTCTCTAGCAAATAACAATTTATCTTCATTCACTATATATATTGCCCATCCCTCACAAACTAAGTCCATTAGTGATGCTGAAACCTACAAAAAAACAAAGCCAAACAAACCACAAGAATAACAGCAGAATAACACAAAAAGAATAACAGTAAATAAAAACAGGAAAAACACTACAATGACAGGAAGAGTAACGCTGCAATGATATCATAGGACCAGTATAACAACGGAATAACAGAAGTAATGAAAAGTGAAGACAACACGAACAAACACAAAACCCTAGAAAAGCACAATAAACAATTAAAACATGACAAATAACTTGACAACAAACTAAGCGCTAGAATAACAGCAGAATAACACAAAAAGTAAAGTGTGTAGAGATCAATAGTAAAATACTCAACACAACTCGTCAACTAGAATATGCAAATCACTTTAAAACAATATAAAACTGCAGAAACGACTAGAACATGCAAATCACTTCAGGAAAAAGCAGAAATTCAAAATGCAGCATGATATTACAATGAAGAAACTGCATAAACGCAATAACGACATTAAAGTACTCGATTAAGTAAACCTAGCGATAATTAAACTGAACAAAGGAATAAAAAAGCATACAAAAGCATGAAATAAAACAAAATAACAGAATAAAAGAGGAAAACGTCATGAAATTACCTTCAATCGGAAGAAAGAAGATCAACGACGAAGAGAAAACAGGAGAAAACACGAAGGTGACGAACGGTTGAAGAAGAATAACACAAGAATAATAGAAGAGAGAGAAACGCTTGCAGTTAAAAATGATTATATAAACGGTTTTGCAATAATATGGAGTATTAATTAGAGAGGGAAACAGTTAGAATAGTAAATGACGGAAAGAAGAGAGAGAGAAAGAGAGAAAGAAAAAAAAAAGAGAAAATAAACTAAATAACAATGTTTTTATATGACAACTAAGATTAATCTTGGCTACTCATCTCTAATTAAATCTAATGGCTGAGATTCCCCCAACTCACAACTCACCATAAGAACCAAAATCACCAAATCCAATCTCTCTCTCTCTCTCTCTCTCTCTCTCTCTCTCTCTCTCTCTCTCTCTCTCTCTCTCTCTCTCTATATATATATATATATATATATATATATATATATATATATATATATATATATATATATATATATATATATATATATATATATAAATTAGGATCACATGAGTCCACCCTATCTTTTTTAGTCTCGTGAGTCCACTTATGTATCACATGTTGTACACAAAAATATCACGTTTTTAAAAAAAAAAATTTAAAAAAAAATACATTTTTTAATTTTTTTTTTAAGTCTAAACTGTGATATTGTTTAGTATAAGCTGTGATATTGTATCTAGTCCACGAGTCCAGTAAAAGAGTATCACAAGTTATACAAAACAATATCACACATTAAAATAAACAATATCACTGGTTGTACTAAACAATATCACGAGTTATACTAAACAATATCAGTGTAATGGACCATGGGCCTTAGCTGGTGATTTTAATACAGTTTTATGCCCTGATGAGAGATTGGGGGGGGGGAATACTAAAGAAGCTGACATGGATGATTTCATTAGGTGTATGGACATTTGTGGCATGACTGATATTGCAGCTACAGGTGCCTTATACACATGGAATAATAAACAGGAAGCTAATACCAGAATTTACAGTAGATTAGATAGATTTCTCATTAATCAAGAATGGATGAACTTGTTTCCTGATATGATTGCTCACTTTTACCCTGAAGGCATTTTTTATCATTGCCCCTGTGTTGTCAGTAACTGTAAGACTGGCATTCCTCAGCATGCCAGTTTTAAGTACTTCAATATGTGGGGACATGCTCCCAATTTTTTGGACAGGGTGAAGGAGGAATGGACAAGGAGTTATGAGGGTTATAAAATGTTTGGTATTGTGAAAAAATTGAAGGCTCTAAAACCTATGCTCAAAGGACTCAATTTAGAATGCTACTCTGATATTGAGAATAGAACTGTCAAGCCAGTTCAAGGATTACATAAAATTCAGCAGCAGCTTGCCTAAGACCCTGCTAACTCTGAGCTGGTGTCTCAGGAAATTACATTGCTTACTGAAGTTCGAAGCCTTACTGCTGCAAGGGATAGTTTTCTGAAACAAAAAGCAAAAATACAGTGGATTGAGGATGGAGATCAAAACACTGCACTGTTTCATGGAGCTATTAAGAAGAGATATATGGCTAACAAGGTGATCCAAATTGAAGACCAGCATGGCCAACTCTGTCAGGATAGCCAGAGCATTCAGGCAGCCTTTTTGGATTATTATATGAGCTTGTTAGGCAGCACTAAACAGACTGAGAAGGTAAAGATTGATATCTTGAACACAGGGAAACTATGCACCCAGGAGCATTGGAGCATTCTCAATAAGCATGTCACTAATGAGGAGATCAAACAAGCATTTTTTACAACTCCTATTGACAAATCACCAGGACCTGATGGGTACACCAGTGGCTTCTTTAAGGATGCTTGGGAGATTGTGGGTATGGATATTTGTAGTGCTATCAAAGATTTCTTTACTACTGGAAATCTGTTAAATCAGCTAAATGCTACAAACATTACTTTGATACCCAAATGTGAAAGACCTACTTCAGTTAAGCACTTTAGGCCAATTGCTTGTTGCAACATGATTTACAAGGTAATCTCCAAATTACTTTGTAACAGGCTATCCATTATTCTACCTGAGATTATTCTTGAGAACCAAGGAGCGTTTATCAAAGGAAGGTCTATACTTGAGAATGTGCTTATTTGCCAGGATATTGTCAAAATGTACAATAGTAAGAGTGCTTCTCCAAGATGTCTATTCAAGATTGATTTACAGAAGGCCTATGATTCTGTGGAATGGGACTTTGTGGAGCAAATGCTGCCGGGTTTAAATTTTCCTGAACTCTTTACTCAGCAGATTATGACCTGCATTAAAACCACCACTGTTACCCTAGCACTTAATGGAAATCACTTTGGCTATTTCAAAGGGAAGAGAGGACTTAGGCAAGGGGATCCCATCTCCCCCTTACTCTTCACAATCTGTATGGAGTATTTAACAAGAACAATCAAATATGCCACAGAAAGATGGGACTTTCAGTATCATCCACTTTGCAAAGATTTAAAACTGACACACCTGATGTTTGCAGATGATCTGCTGATGTTCTGCAAAGGGACAGCTCAGTCAATTATGCTACTTGTTCGAGCTTTCTCCACCTTTTCAAAAGCATCTGGACTGATTATGAATAATGGTAAGTCTGAGGTATTTTTCAATGGCATGGCAACTGAACTGAAGGATGATATCAGGCAGGCTACTGGTTTTATAGAAGGACAAATGCCATTCAGATATCTGGGATTTCCTATTCAACCAGGGAGAATTTCAAAAAGAGAGTGCAATATTTTAACTCATAAGATTCTGAGTAGAGTTAGGAGTCTAGGAGCCAGGAAATTATCTTATGCTGGCAGACTGACCCTAATCAATTCAGTATTGAACACTTTGTACAACTACTGGGCAAATATTTTTATTCTCCCCAAAGGTGTGATAAGAAGAATTGAAGCTGTGTGTAGGAATTTTTTCTGGGATGGCTGTGCTGAATACCATAGAGTGCCTCTTGTCAAATGGGACACTATCACCCTCCCAAAAAATGAAGGAGGCCTAGGGGTGAAAAATGCTGCAATTTGGAACACTGCTACAGTGGCTAAGCTTGTGGATTGGCTCTATTGTAAAGCTGATAGATTGTGGATTAAGTGGGTAAATCAAATTTATCTAAAGCAGCAAGCCTGGCATGACTATAAACCTACAGCTGATGTTACTTGGACTTGGAAAAATATTTGTAAAGTTAAGGAACTCATGAAGCCTGCTTATGCAGATGGACAATGGATGACAGATGCTCGGGGATATACTGTAAGTAGGGGGTATGACTGGCTGAGACTTCACCAAGCTAAATCAATCTGGTTTGAGACTGTGTGGTCCAACTGGAATACTCCTAAACACTCATTGATCTCATGGCTTATAAAAAATAATGGGATAAATACAAGAGAGAAGCTCTTCAGGATTGGATGTTGCAGTTCTGACAGATGCTGTGTCTGTGAAGCTGCACCTGAGACTCAGGAACACTTGTTCTTTGAGTGTGGGTATAGTAAGCTTATAATGAACCAGATAAGGGATTGGAGCAAGCTACAGCTATCAGTGATAGGAGATATACGGTCTGCAGGGTCAACAACACAACAAGGTGTATATGCTCTTGTGCTGACTGCTAGCTATTATCATGTGTGGACGCAGAGAAACAATGCGAGAATTAATGTTGTGCTTGTGAGTCCAAAAAGGGTTGTGCAAATGATTAAAGATAGTGTGAGGCATAGAATCAAGATTAAACGAAATGATCACATGTCAAGTGTTGACAAGAATTGGTTGTTTACTCTAGAAAATTGAGTTGTACGGTTTTGATCCTTCTGGGAATCGAACCTAAACTCTTGACTATCATTCTTGTAATTATCATTCATTCTTGATATATAATATACATCTCACATTTTAACAAAAAAAAATCACAATTTACCCTTCTTACGAGTACATCATTAAAACCAAATTGAAGTAGGGACGACTATCGTTGATTGTGATGCAAAACTTAACCAAATTGAAGTAGGGACGACCATTCACGAATACATACCACTCAGGCTGATTGCTCCGCTTCAACAAGGGTTTGGAACCATGAGTCTAAGACTCACGGTCAAGTGTAGTTATTTATGCCAGTTCATGTGGGGAATTTGTGCCAATTACAGTGCGATTCTTGCTGATAATCCTTTGGTCCTGTTTATGTTTTACCATAAAATTGTAAAAACTCGTATTAAGCTGTCCTACACTAGTAAATTCCCACGTCTGTTTAAAGTCTTAATCCTTGTAAAGTTCACTGTTAATCTTGTTGTTGACAGCCTGCTGCTGGAACACCTATTCCTGGGAAGGGTGTTGTCATCTGCAAGTATCCTTCTGATCCAACTGTGGTTCTGGGGTACATTTCTGTTGCGGGTTTAGTTATATCCACTGTTATAGAGTACATGTCAGTATTTTACCCCTACAACAAAAGGGAAATTCCATATGGCGCACTGTTCCGCAGTAAAACCATGTTGATGTTCTTGAACATTGCTTGGTATGCATCTTCTTTATACTGCTTTGTTGTAATGTCGTTATTGAATTAAATTCTTACTCCTAACTTCTCACTGTGGAAGCTAGTAATTCTTAATAGTTCATGGCTAGGATTATAGGTCGGTTAATTTTTGATAGCTCTAAACGTAGGTATGAGGAGTTGATGGCCTACCCAATTATAACTGATGAAAATTGTCGTCACCAGTACTACAAATGATGTAAAATACGTGTGACTAATATTATTTTGTATAGCGTGTGATACTTTTTTGGACTCATGGGACTCAAAAAGATAGGTGGACTCACCGGATCTTGCCTATATATATATATATATGGGCGGAGTCAGGTGCGAACTGAAGTACGGTGAGAACTGTACGAACCAACTCTGAAACACATGTTAGGCGCACTAAACCAAACGCAAACGCATCACCCACCCCTGTGATTCTTTCCCCCTCATCCTTATCCAGTACACCCAACATCACATTAGTCTCCCTTCTCTCTTCCACCACCACCAATCGAAGCTTCCACACGATCGCTGGAGACGGTGACATACTTCACCGGTAACATAAAAACATGCTATTAAACTAACGCTCTCACGTAACTTCCATTTTCACTCTCACCTGATATCGTGTCCTTGTTATTCTCTGGCCAGTAAAGACTGTTATTGGGTCGGAATTTTTCGACTAATTGGACGGGTAAGATTCGTTTTTTGTTGTTCCTTTATTATAGATCTAACATTTAAATTGAAAGAAAAGGATGAGACATTAACAAACATCGTCAGCGGTGGGACAAGTGTTTATGGTAGGACTAGGGAGGGCAAACGTCGTCGCGGCATGGGCATGTGTTGGTTGTGAAGGACTTCAAGTGAAGCGTGATGGTGAAAAAGGGGGTTGACATTAGTGACCGGCTCCTCGCCGGCATGGTGAGGCTGATGAGGGACGTGAATAACTGTAAAATTGAGAAACATGTATTTTACGGGAGAATTTGTTATTGTATTTCTGTGTGTTGACAATATACAAAGCGACGTATATATGTAAGCGTACATACCATAAACCCTATTTTACCAACCGACACAATATTGACAAGATAAACAATATTAGGAAACTATCCGTATACACAATATAGGGGAAGATCAAAACGTATATCGCAATAATATCATAACACTCCCCCTCATCAAGTTGGAGCGTGAGGATCAACGACGCCCAACTTGGATAACAAATGGTGAAACTCGCGAGCCCCCAATGCCTTTGTAAGAATATCAGCCACTTGTTCAGAAGTATGAACATAACGAGGGACGATCAAACCGTCGAGTATGGCATTGCGAACGAAATGACAATCAACTTCAATGTGCTTAGTACGTTCATGAAATACGGGATTACGCGCAAGGTGAAGAGCCGCTTGATTATCACAATGAAAGACCGCAGGAGAAGCTATAGAGACACGAAGAAAGCTTAAGATCCCACGTAGCCATTTTATTTCACAAGTGGCCGCAGCCATGGCCCGATATTCGGATTCAGCGGAAGACAACGAGACAGTGGGCTGTTTCTTGGTTTTCCAAGAGACCGGACTCGCACCCAAAAACACACATTAAGCAGTCAAAGAAAGTCGGGTCAGAGGGCAACTAGTATAATCGGAATCGCAGTAAACACTCAAATCAAGGGAGGAATCATACCGGAACAACAGGCCTTGCCCTGGGCTTCGCTTGAGGTAACGTACAACCCACAATGCTGTATTCCAATGCGTTTCCCGAGGCTCGTGCATAAAGCAAGACAAAATATGCACGCTGTATGACAAATCTGGCCGCGTATTAGTAAGGTAAATGAGACGTCCAACCAAACGACGGTAAGACTCGGGCGATGAAAGTAGAGCGTCATCCGCGAGAGCCAACTTATGATTCTGCTCTACTGGAACGCTATCAGGCTTACTTCTAATCAATCCCGTTTCAGTCAATATGTCCAACGCATATTTGCGTTGACAAAGGAATATCCCTGACGAATTTCTCGCTACTTCGAGACCCAAAAAATACTTTAAAGAGCCAAGATCTTTCATGTAAAAACATGAACTAAGATATCCTTTAACATGACTAATTGCATCCGCATTATTTCTCCCAATTACAAGGTCGTCCACATAAACTAGAATATAAACTTCAATCCCAGAAGTAACATAAACGAATAAAGAATAATCCGATAAGCATTGCACAAATCCATACGCAACAAGTGACTTAGAAAGTTTGTCAAACCAACAACGCGAAGCTTGACGGAGACCATATAAAGACTTTTTAAGACGACAAACCTTACCGGACATATCAACCGAATAACCAAGAGGCAACCGCATGTAAACTTCTTCTTCCAATTCACCATGAAGGAAGGCATTGTGCACATCCATTTGATGCAACTCCCATTTTCGAGTCGCGACAATAGCTAGGAAAATTCGAACGGTAACCATCTTGGCAGTAGGAGCAAAAGTTTCAAAGAAATCAACCCCTTCCTTTTGTCTGTTGCCAAGTACCACAAGGCGTGCCTTATACCGTTCGATGGAACCGTCTGCTCATAACTTAATCTTGTATACCCATTTATTACCGATAGCTTTCTTCCCTACCGGTAAATCAACAATGTCCCATGTCTCATTTCGAATTAAAGCATCGACTTCAGCATCCATGGCCTCTTGCCATCGCTTATCTTTCATAGCTTCACGAAAATTGGTCGGTTCATCACAATTATCAACTGCAGCAACGAAAGCACGATATCTCGTAGAAAAATTATCAGAAGATAACACGTGAGCTAAAGAGTAAGGCATACCTGAAGAAGTCGAATGGCCCGGGTTACGTTGGAGAAGGCTACTATCTCGATCATGCTTATGGAGGACACGAGCACCACTTGACACATACTCGTCGTGGCTATACTTTGATCAGGGAATGTGTGGACGATGTCCACGGCCATATTCAACGTGCGGCTGTTGTTCATCCGGGTTTTCAGTCGACTCATGAACTGTTTCAATCCCACTATCGGGCATGACCTCATCATTTTCCACCTGCCCTACATCACCTAAAATTACCTCGACATCGCCACACGGTTCATCATTCGTGGTACCAGGCACATGATTAGGAGGATCATTGATTGGACGATCAACAATGCACATGGGAAATACGGACTCATCAAAAACCACATCACGTGAAATAAAAAAATCTTTTGAGTCTAAATCATAGACTTCCCATCCTTTCTTACCGAAAGGATACCCAACAAAAAGACAATGTCGACTACGTGGCGCAAATTTGTCACCATCTTTACGAGTATGCCTTGCATAACACAAACAACCGAACACCCGCAAATTATCATATACATGAGACTTATTAAAGAGCATTTCATAAGGGGTTTTCCCTTGCAAAAGCACGGAAGGGGTCCTGTTAATAAGATATCCTGCAGCCAAAATACATTCTCCCCAAAATTCAATTGGTAAATGTGCCTGAAAACGCAAAGCCCTCGCCACATTAAGAATATGTCGGTGTTTTCTCTCTACCCTATCATTTTGTTGCGAGGTACCCACACAGGAAGTCTGGTGCATAATACCATGTGTGGAAAAATAAGACTTCAAACAAGTAAATTCCATACCATTATCGGTACGCACCACTTTCACATCCGCATCAAACTGACGCCTTGCCATAGCAATGAAATTTTTCAACAATTGAGACACCTCATTTTTAGTTTTAATTAAGTAGACCCAAACAGCACGAGAAAAATCGTCAACAATAGTGAGGAAATAATAACTTCCACAAGACGAAGGTGTACGATAATCACCCCACAAATCACAATGCACAAGCTCAAAAATAGTCTTCGCTTTATTCTCACTAATAGCAAATTTTTCTCGAGTTTGTTTTGCTTTCAAACAAACATCACAAATAACAGTAGAATTTGTTATTGTATTTCTGTGTGTTGACAATATACAAAGCGACGTATATATGTAAGCGTACATACCATAAACCCTATTTTACCAACCGACACAATATTGACAAGATAAACAATATAACGAAACTATCCATATACACAATATACGGGAAGATCAAAACGTATATCGCAATAATATCATAACAATAATGGTTGAAGTAAAGGACGGTGAGAATTTAATAATGACATTTCCAATCAAAAAAGTTGCATATCAGTCGGAAATTTGTTTGTTGGTGGTGATGGTGTGCTTATTGAGGCGGTCGATCGATTTCGGATTTTTTTACATACATAGGAGACTGTGTATGTCTTTCTGAACTAGTCCAAGATAAATAGGAGTTATTTATACCATAAATGATTTAATAGAAGTTGTCGTTTAACAGTGTATAACACGGTTTCCTGGGCGGTCCGCTGCTAAAGTGCAGAAAAAGTTCTATTTTACTTATAAAAGACAGTTAGCTAGGGAGGCTCAATTTGAATGCGAACACGACATGCTCATTAGTATTGTAATATCTTGTACTTGTATTTTCTTTCTACTATGTACCATCAATTGTTTCAAATGCAGTCTTATGTTAGTATTGGCTGTTTGTGAAAACATCATATACAGATGTATGACTCTTCACTTCTTAATTTTGTTCCACTATTTCAGTTTAAATGTATCTGAAACTGTTTGTTGCATTCAAAACAGAGGAACTGTTACGACATTTAATCATTTCGCATGACAGACTACGGAAAGGTAAATGTAAACAATCAAACGGAATGACTTAAATAAGACCGAGTATTCAATGAAAGGATTAGAAGGAACGCCATTGAAAAAAGCATATCGGTGTATCCAAAAGCCATCAACTGTTTGTTACATTGTCGGTGATCAGCAGATGACATATTTTTCGTTCAAATTTGGTGGGACATGATCACATGAATCACAGGAATGCATATTGTATATGGGAGTATAGTATTTGCTGAATTCAGACTCAAGTTGCCAAATCAATGACTTGATAATTTTGGTATCATCATCAGTTCACCATATGTTGTTAAGATTATAGAGGGGGAATTGCATAAGATAATTGTATTATTGAATTGTACTTGAATTCATGGACACGATTTATATAATAAATCACATTAGTCTAAACCCTAGAAGGTAGCCGTCATAACTTAACCCTAATGATATTCGGCCCTAATGGGCCTAATATCCTAATACCCTCCCGCAATCGTAAAGGCAGTACATAGTACGAACTTTACGATTGGAGAATTACAATAAAATCAAGATAAAATTAAAATAAGAAAAATCAATCTTCATCGACTTCTTCGTCTTCATTATCCATCTCCGTCTTCGCAAGGTTGGTAAATAAACGAGACTCGTTAGAAATTTTTTCGAACAAGAACGTTAAGTTTTTCGGACTTGTCGGATATCAAATAATTTGTTACGAACACTAATCGGACCTAAACAAATTTCAGTAAAACGGAAAATTATCCATTAATTTAAAGTTAGGAGAACGCTAAGTTTTTCGAACTCCAAATAGATCGGAATCACCATCATGGTGATTAAAGTTACGTAACTCGCCAGTCAATTTAAATA
Organism: Silene latifolia; assembly: GCF_048544455.1. Taxonomy (NCBI): domain Eukaryota; kingdom Viridiplantae; phylum Streptophyta; class Magnoliopsida; order Caryophyllales; family Caryophyllaceae; genus Silene; species Silene latifolia. The sequence continues at coordinate 221,191,200 of NC_133537.1, read as the reverse complement.
CCACCTTAATCGAAGAAAAGAATTTTAAATCAAAATAAAGAAAAATAGGGACGAAGTGGTGCCCCTGCCACATCGATAAGATGATGATGATTCTTGATTATTGTACCTAATCACAAATCCTACGTAGTTTGAATTTTTTATTTTTTTTTGAATTCAGAAAAAGGAAATTATTGTTTGTGGTTGAAAATCCTACCGGTGGGTGTAAATTTCCGGCCACCCACCGATAAGAAAGCGGAAGCGGTTTATAGAGACCTCAAGAACGAGACTCTGATACCATATTAAGATTATAGAGGGGGAATTGCATAAGATAATTGTATTATTGAATTGTACTTGAATACATGGACACGATTTATATAATAAACCACATTAGTCTAAACCCTAGACGGTAGCCGTCATAACTTAACCCTAATGATATTCGGCCCTAATGGGCCTAATATCCTAATATATGTTTTACTCCTCTCTACTCAATTGATTCCCATTTACATATCAAATCAATTCGAAAGAAAATAAAAGCAGTTGTAATATCGGAAATTTGTTCGTTGGTGGTGGTGTTCTTATTGAGGTGGTCATAAATGTGTATGTAGCAATGTAGAGGAGTGTATCTAGCATGTCATAGATATTTATCTAGCAAGGTAGAGGTGTGTATTTAGTAAGGTAAATAATTAAGTATATCTTGCAATATAAATGAGTGTATCTAGCAAGGTAAATAAATGAGTCTAGTAAGGTAAAGAAATATATCTAGTAAGGTAAAGAAGTGTATCTAGCAAGGTAAATGTTTGTATCTAGCAACTTAAAGTGTATCTAGATACTCATATATGTGTGTCTAGCAAAGTAAAAGAGTGTGCCTAGCTTGTCAGAGATGTGTATCTAGCAAGGTAAAGGAATGTATCTAGCAAGGTAAAGAAGAAGTGTGTCTAGTAACTTAAAAGAGTATATTTAGCAAGTTATAGGTATGTATCTAGTACCTTAAACGAATGTATCTAACTAGCTAAAGAAATGTATCTAGTAACTTAAAAGGAGTGTATATAACTAGGTAAAGGGGTGTATCTAGTAATTTAAAGAAGTGTATCTAGTAAGTCACAAATATGTATCTAATAATTTAAACGAGTTTATCTAGAAATTTAATGAGATCAATTTTGGCTGGCACATTTTGTGTTCGAATTATTTTGTGCCGAGTTATTTCGGGTGGATGTCACTTTGAATCGAGTAATTTTCAGACAAGTCATAAAAATGCTTTGAGTAGTATTCCCTCCATCCCGGATAGTTATTTACTTATCCCATAGATAGGTGTCTCATTATTCGGAATAAATTTACTCAAATCATTAAAATTGGTCTTTATTTTACATCCCTAAGACATTCTGTATACTCCCTCCCATCCAAACCAAAGGTAACATGGGAGGGGGCATTTGTTTTAAGAAAAAATGGAAAAAGTAAGGGTAATATTGGAAATATAGTAAGCCCACTTGCACTTTAACTGAAAGAGGACCACAAACATAATGGCATTGTATGTAAATAATAAGGGTATGTGAGGGTTTTTTAGTAATGTTTTTTACTAAAAAAGAAATGGGTAGTTTGGTTTGGATGGTCCGAATAAGGTAAGTGTTACCTTTGGTTTGGATGGGAGGGAGTATTAAACTAATTCAAGGTATCAAAATGCTGAGTATTATTTGTACTAGTATTAAACTAACAAGGCTTGTGAAGATGATAATCTTTTATTGTTATTATGTTTTTCTTAGCAAATCCTTGTCACAGATATATACTCCCTCCCATCCAAACCAAAGGTAACATAGGAGGGGGTACTTGTTTTAAGAAAAAATGGAAAAAGTAAGGGTAATATTGGAAATATAGTAGGCCCACTTGCACTTTAATTGAAAGAGGACCACAAACATAATGGCATTGTATGTAAATAATAAAGATATATATGGGTTTTTTAGTAATGTTTTTCACTAAAAAACGAATGGGTAGTTTGGTTTGGATGGTCCGAATAAGGTAAGTGTTACCTTTGGTTTGGATGGGAGTGAGTATATGGTAAGCTCATGCTGTCCCATTTTCTTTTTATGTTCTACATATGTCACCAGAAATGGCTCTTTGGTAATATAGTTTCACCATTTTGCTCTTCAGAGGCCAAAACATACTGCCGTAAACCCGCTTTGTTATGAGAAGTCCAAGAGAAGCTTGCTTGTTTCATCTAGTCATATTACTCCTTTCTACAAACAATCACTACCTTATCATTTCACAAATATACTAAGACTTATGCATATAAGTTATTGTCTTGGTAATCATAGTCATGACAATGAATGTTCATACACTCACACCTAAGATAAGATTAATGGAGATTGATCACTATGATGAAAGAATGAGGGGTATTTCATTAAGGGGTATTTGTCTTTGTTCTTACACAAAATGGATAGCCATGGACTTTAGATGTTCATTGATAGCCCCATCCAATACCTGCGGTCTAGTGTGTCTAAGCATCTGTTTCGAGGAATTTTTATTAGGTTTTGTACCTTTGACTTGTTGATCTGTTCGAGTTTATCTTGACATTCCTAATCTCAGCTTATTTGCATCTCCTGCCGGTGTTTTGTCAAAATTTGGGGCTGGGCTGTTTTTGTTGGTTCAGGTTGTCATGTTGTTAGATTTTACTTACCCATGGAATGATGCTTGGGTTACAAAAGATGAACATAAGGTAATTTTGATTCCACTCATCCAACAACTTGCCTTTATAGCTTTGTACCTAAGTTTTGGCTTACATACTCGATCAAACCACCTCAATAAGAACACCATTACCACTAATGGACAAATTTCCGACCGATATGCAACTTTTTTTATTGGAAATGCGACAACTTGTGGACATGGGCCACACAGCAGCGCGCGCGGAAGGCGCTTGAATAAGCGTGCATCATTTGTGGAGTCGCCACCAATTTTTATGGGAAATTGGAACCGTTCGAATACCCCGTGCCATGTCAAGACACAAAGTAGTGACATGAACACTAAGAACTTGTTACCCTTAGTATTCTATGTCTAGGATGACTCTCGTGGATGTCAATGAACACGGATGTTCACAGAGATCTGGAGTAAGGGGTGAGGGTACGTATTAGGAAGTCCTTTTACTGAACACCTAATCCCGCCCGCCTCGATAGCGTCCTCTACTAATGATTAGGGAAATCGTTCATATTTGATATGTCGTCGATTATAAGCATGCAATGCGACAAACAATAGATTAATCCTAGCATGTGAATTAAACTATGTCGGTTGACACATAATTTAGCACTCAATTAGGGTCGAAGTTGATGTTAAATTAATTACATGTGAATACCATCAATTAAATCATACAAGATAATAAAAAATATTACAAAGGAATAAGAAATAAATTACAATGGATATTTGAATTTGCATCATAAACATGCCCCAAAAGAGTTTTAGAAATAAAAGAAAATAAAGGAATAAATGAAATAAGGAAAATCGGAAAAATAAGAAAATTGGAAATTCATTTAAATAAGGAAATTAAAGAAAATAGGAAATAAAATAAATTAGGAGAATAAAAATAAAGAAATAAAAATAAAGTAGAAAATATGGAAATATGAATTATATGGAAAATATGTCGAATTATGGTGATAATAAGAAATAATAATCGATTAAAACCTAATTAGAATGCCTACGTCAAAACAAGACGAGTTCAGAGGCAGAAACCATCTCAGAACAGGCGCAGCATCTGCTGCGTCCCTTAGAAGAGGCGCATCAATTCATGCGACTGTTCTTGAGTTGGTTTCTGACTATGAAAGTCATACTCGTTAATTGTTATCGTTGGTTGTTTGATTAGGATAGATTATTGATATATAACTCCAATGAAAGTGATTTAGTCAGATTATATGCATCAGGAGCCGTCATAAAATGATAAAAACGGATTGAAATGAATTATTACAAGTTAGATATTATTTACGATGTCGAAAACGGGTTTATATACAAACTTGAGGTTAGAGACGGAAATTAAAGATTAAGAATTGATAAAGAAAGCAGAATTAAAACATATATCACAGACGAAATCAAGGGACTTGATATGAATGAATCGAGCCTCTTAAATCCGGGTTTGAATAAGATGACGAAACTCGCAAATATTGATTATAAGGGATTTAAGTCGAGATTAAACGTTATAATTTGAAAAGGAATTATTAAGATGTGATTACATATTAAAACGAACAAAAGAAACTAGAAATAAGAAAAATAGAAAAGTTGCAGAAGATCGAAGAAGAAGAAGAAGAGCAGAAGCAGCGGCAGCCTATGGAAGAGGCGCAGCAGCTGCTGCGATCTTTCGAAGAGGCGCTGCTGCTGCGTTTCCTCTCGACGTCTGATGTCCACTATTTCGCAAAAATAGTTTATAAAAGGGGTTTTAAAATTGGTTTCGGGCATGCTTTTGACTTAAATTTATATCAATAAATACAAAATAAAAGTACAATAAATAAAATTTACACCCTCAGACTTACATGTTAGCGTCGCGAGATTTAACAAAATCGGTTTTTAGTGGTAACTCGACTCGATCTATGCAAATATGAAAGTGCCCTTGAAAAAGGAATTAAAAAAGATTGAATTACTGATTAATTATGGTGTAGTGGTCAAATTGACCGGTCATGCAACGTGACTGGTACTCAGAATGATCTGAGCTTACGTGGTCGATTGATCAAGCACGTAGACGTCAAAAGTTTAGAGCAAGGTCTTAGAATGCAAAGGGAGAAGAGAAGGGCGGACACTCGAGTGAAAAATATGTGAGACAAAGGCCTCTATTTAAACTAAACACGCGGAGGAATTATGGTAAGGGTAGAATTTGGAAAAGAATCGGAAAGAAAGACCCTAAAATAACCGAACACGGAAACTTGGACAAAAAGAAAGCCCTGAGAAAAGGCGCAGCAGGTGCTGTGTCCCTTAGAAGAGGCGCATCTCTTACTGCGTCCTTTCTAGGGTAGGATCCTTCTGCGCGAGAAAATGCGTTTGACAGCCTATCGTACTTTAGGCATAACTTTCTCTACAAGACTCTGAATAAGGTGATTTCAGTGGCGTTGGACAGCTAAAAGAAATATCAAGAACTTTCTGTGAAATAGGTCAGACCCAAAAAAGTCGTTATCACCTCGTAAAATGGGCTTAAATGTCGGGTTGTCATTTTAGCTAAATGAAATGTACATTTTGTAATGTAAACTTTAAGTTTAGCCCAAAGAAGTGACATGGGACTCAAAATGAGATATACTCATAACATTTTATGACATCCTAACTTTAGGTAGACAAGCACATTGCTTTTTAACTCGGGATTTGACGGTTTTAAGAAATGAAGAGGGTTTTTTACCCGGACTCCAAATATACTCTAATTACTGCCAAAACGACCGTAATGACACCTAGATGACAACCAAAGGGTAGACACAAGTATATGAGCTACCTTTTATTAACCGATTTACGAAACGTCATAAAATCATAACATGTGCTAAACATGCGGCACAATCATCACTGGATGTTTGGCGGGAGGTTCAGAAATGAGGTATCTACAGAGCCCCCACTTTGACTAAGGCTTGGACAAGGCAAAAGTCAAAGTATCGCCATCAGGTCAATCGAAGATTACAACCTGACGATTATGGCGACGCGAGGCGGCTCAATGGGTCTGAGCCAAGGACCTATCGTCGGGAACATTTTAGAGTCTGTCGGCTATGGGGGAGCGTCGTTTAAAGTCCATTATACTACGTAAGGAAGCTCGCCAGCCATAAGAAGAAACCATACCTGAGATACCCCTAGGTGAAACGGGACTGAAGGCGTTTCGGCAAAACTCTTTGTCTGAAGATAACTTGGTGTCTGAAGGCAATAGGGGTTACAGGGATTCTGAAGAAACTTCTTAACACTTCTGAAGGCTAACTCTAAAGGATATCTCTCTCTAAAGGGAAGGCTGAAGGATAACTCTATGAAGGACTGAAAAGAACTGAAGGGGGGATTATCCTGAAAGTTGTCTGAACATATGAAGGGATTGTCCTGAAAGGTGTCTGAAGGAATAAAGGATTATCTGAAGTTATCTGAAGGGAAAAAAGATTATCTGAAGGCTCATTTGAAGGTTTGTCTGAAATATTAAGGCAAGTTCCTGAAAGATATGAAGGTTTATCCTGAAAAGGGTTATCTAAAAGAACAGAACACTTCGGGAATTGTTTCTCTCGAACTCCGTGGGGAAGAATAATATGTTGAGTCAACAACGGCGCGTTCTTGGCACCGCCGAGGAGAAAACAAAAGATCGACAATGATGCGTCCTTAGCATTGCTGAGGAAAATAAAGGTGTTTGATTGACAACGGCGCGCCCTTAGCACCGCTGAAGAGAAAGAATTAACAACGACGTGTCCTTAGCATCGCTGAAGAGAATAAATCGACAATGACGTGTCCTTAGCGTCGCTGACGAGAAATTCCGCTTGGGTCATTTGCAAGCGAAATTCCGATAAAGAGGAGAAGCCTATGAACTATATTTAGTGATCATGAACTCTCGCTGGGAACACATCGACGATTAGGAACATCTTGATCGCCCTAGAAGAAACCTTGAGCATCACTGCGAATACTGCTAGGGAATACCTCGACCGCCGTTGGGGAGAATGAAGACTTGAGTGAAGCCCCCAGTTGGAGCGAGCACTGCTTCTGATACTGACCTGCATGGTTAGTAGCCACACAAGAATGAAAACTAATAGGCAAATAGCACACAACATATAAGCACATAAACAATTAGCACATGGACCTCAAATGAGGAAGGAAACATACAAGTTTTGAATTCTCGTTCTTTATAAAATTGTTTAAAGCTTGAAAAAAGGTGGAATTTGTTGCTTGTAATGCGTTATACATATTCAATGGGCTCTAGATACATGACTTGACACGACATCGACTCACTAGGATGCAAGACGATAGAATGACGCAACGTAGACTTAGATTTGACGCGACAAATAAACGAATTTGACAAACTTTGCTTAAGTATGCGCAACCCCTGGCCGAGCGTGGGTGACAATGCGTACCAGTTCCAAAGGTAGAAGAATTGCAAGAATGATGACGTCATATAAAGGTAAGGCATGAGCCACGGATCAGCTGTCTACTTGGACATCTTTCGCCACCATTTGCTGTAAAAGGGACTCCTTTTGAGGCACGATAACTTGGAGAATCGATCTAAGATCTTTGTCATATTCCGGACCAAGCACTAGCTCGACTCAAAATAAGAGAAGAATAAAGGAAGGGTGGCATCTTAGAAGAGAAACCCCCAGGATGAGAAGATGACTCTGGAATTTGGTAAAAAAGAGACTGGGTATAAATGGAAACTGTGGTCGGAAGGTTATGAAATGGAAAGGGATGGTTGTAAAATGGGTGTCGATAATTGAGGTTGAAATTGATGGTTGGGATGGTTGTGTCCTTAAGGACTGTCTACGTAGTCACGTGAAGTGAAATCAAACCAGATTGTAGTTCTGAGGTTTGGTTAATTTTTTTGTGGTTGTATCCTTCTTGTGTAAGAAAGGACTGCCTATGTATCCACCTAAAGAGGCGAAATCAAACCATGCTCGTAGTTCAGGTGTGTGCCTAAGCTATGTTGTTAGGGCCTTAAAGTGCAGGGGTCAGGAGAGTAATTTCCTTTGGTGACTCGAAGAATCAATTTGAGATAAGTCCCTCTGATCATAGAACAAAGAGGTGAAATTAATTTTGTAAAAATTTCCTTGTCGTGTGAGCACACTCAAAAGTAGACCCTAAGGATGGTATGGGTATGTCTCGTTCTAAGTAGCAAAGTATTTGAAGACTCCGTTTCGGGGTCAAGGTGAAACTGGATTGGATATTTGGAATGTGGAGCTCGGAAATAAGAGGCTTTGATGAACAAATACCTGCAGCTTTGATTTTGTGGAGTTAAGGCTTGATGGGATTATGGCTTGTAATGTGGCTTGGAAATGGAGTCTCTTGGCTTGATGTAGCCTGAGCACATAAAGGTAAGTTAAAATGACGTGGGTTCAAGTTTCCATGTCTTGGCTCTAAAGGATGGGTATACTTGACGAGCTTGAGAGGACTCTCAAAATTCCTAACTATCTCCCTGTAACAATCTCGAGATGGACTTAGGGTGTGTGATGTGTGAAAAGCTAAGTGAGGGTGCTAGCTGACCATCTTCATTGATGTCTTGATTCTACCTTGTAACTTGATTTTATATAGACTTCAGCGTTATTTTGTTCAGCATTTGATTTCATACTCGTTCTTGATTCAGACTCAGATTCTTAGTCTAGAATATATCTTGGATTTTGCTCAGATCCTTGATTCAGGTTCTTGAAGATAACTTTGACTTTGGATATCAACATTGAGTTGCTTGATTGAGCCTTCTTCTTTTGACTCTTTTGTCTTAGATATTGATCTTGGTCATTTCTCTTGATTGAGCCTTTGTCTTTGATCATGGCTCGTACCGTCTTGGATTTGCTTGTTACCATGAATTTGGGTCAGACTAGCACCTTTAGTGTGAAATGGGTTGGTTTTTAGTAAACAGGTTGTTTATTGTGGGGAATGGGCTTGCCTTCCGTCATAGATCGTTAACAAGGGAGACGGTTTGGATTCGTCCTAGAATCTCTTGAGATAGGCTCGTCCTAAACTGGGGTATAGTGAGGTTTCTATTGCCAGACATGGAATAGGTAAGGAAATGGACACGGAGTTTCGGGTCCTCTACAACTTGGAATGGAACATCGTTTAAGTATACTCACATTGACTTGCCATGCGTTGTTCGTTTTTCATTTTAAAATGTCTCAAATCAATTCTTGTTGTCACGGGAAAAGGGTAAAGGAAGAGATAAGATAAAATATGTGGATTGAAAAGTGTACTTTTATTGAAATGATTAATGAATGTATTTAACATAGACTCGAGAAGACATTTGACTCGTGGGACAGCCCCCAGGTTGTCACTAGAAATGGAAATGGACACGAAGAAAAATACTAGAAAAATTATGGGATAGAAAGCCTAGGACTCGGACTCGGACTCGGACTTGATCTTAGATCCAGACTCGTAATCATCGGTCTATGCTTGAACATTTATTCTTCTAGCTTCGGCATCTGACTTTGAGCATTAATCCATTTGAGCACCTTGTCCTCATCATTTGGAATACTGGAAGGATAACAGTCAAGAAGAGTTTCCTGATAAGTGGTATATCCATGAGGATTGCTTAAGCTGCTTTGTGGGCTAAAGGTTGAGAGGGACAATTTGCCACTTTCGATCATATCCTGAATGACATGTTTTAATTTGAAACATTTCTCTGTATCATGCCCTTTGCCTCTATGGTACTTGCAGTAGGCATTCTCATCCCAGAACTTAGACTTCTTCTCTGGGGCAGGCGTAGGACCGATAGGCTTCAACATTTGTCGTTCCATGAGTCTCCGAAGGGCATCGTTGTATGTAATACCAATGTTGGTAAATTTCCTAGGAGGTGTATCCTTCTTGTCGGAAGCCTTTGTGAATGACCTTGGAGAGTTGTTAGGTTTCTTTGACGAAGGATCCATGAGATTGTCTTTGTTGATTTTGATTCCTAGATGAGAAGAACCAGGAATAGATTGCTCACTTTCTGCTTTAGGACTATCAGGTTGAGGGTTTGCCTGGACACTTTTCATTTTGAGAGGTTGGGCCTCAAGCTTCTTACCCATTTCAGCAAACTGGTTCTCCGTGTTGGAAAGCCGAGAGTTTAGGTTATCAATGGCTCCCTCTAACTTGGAAAATTTATTGTTGAAGGTAATGGAAAGCATGAGCATTCCACTTTGGATATCGTCGTCTTCGAGGACATTTATTTCTTCAATATCATGAGGAGCGAGGAGGTGAGAACAATATAGGGATGATTCTTCATCATGTTTAGTGCTGCTAGACCCAAGAGGGTTGATCTTCTTGGATTGCTCGACAGAAGGTGGCACTAGAAGCTTGCCCTCTTCGATCATATCTTAGATGGTGTGTTTCAAGAGAAAACACTCTTCAATATCATGGCCTCTACCTTGGTGATATAGGCAATATTTGTTGCCCTTCCAGAGGTTCACCTGCTTCTCTAAAGGTGGATCCGGAGTCGGACCTATTGGATGTAGCTTACCTTCGGCAGAGAGCCTCTTTAAAGCATCGGCATAAGACATGCCTAAATCAGAAAGCACCCTTTGATGCCTCCCAGGTTTCCTTTTGGTTGTTTTCGGCTTTCTAGGACGACAGTTATTGCAAGAGGTAAGCTTTGGACGACCTAGACTAGAGGTTTCTCTAGGTGGCGTGTTCTTTTCCACCATCCCATTTTCAAGGGTGAGGACGCGAATGCTCAAATTTTCCACTGTAGCTTGAACTCGCAGGACCATGGCATAAACGTCTTGGAGAGACTCGGTGATTGTGGCTTGAGCTGCTTCGTGACTTTGCTGACTGACGGAACTTGCTGGATTCCTACTCGAAAGGAAGAACGCGCATTACAACTCGATTCGACACGGGATCACACATACTAAGGCAACAAACAAGGAGCACAGGAAGGGACAAGTAACCACGAATATAAGACGAAAAATTAGACGTCGACTTGTGAATTCATGAAATGTCGTCTGAAAGAACAGAACTCTTTGGGAATTGTTTCTCTCGAACTCCATGGGGAAGAATAATATGTTGAGTCAACAACGGCGCGCCCTTGGCACCGCTGAGGAGAAAACAAAGGATCGACAACGATGCGTCCTTAGCATCGCTGAGGAAAATAAAGGTGTTTGATTGACAACGGCGCGCCCTTAGCACCGCGGAAGAGAAAGAATTGACAACGACGCGTCCTTAGCATCGCTGAAGAGAATAAATCGACAATGACGCGTCCTTAGTGTCGCTGACGAGAAATTCCGATAAAGAGGAGAAGCCAATTAACTGTATTTAGTGATCATGAACTCTCGCTGGGAACACATCGACGATTAGTAACATCTTGATCGCCATGGAAGAAACCTTGAGCATCACTGCGAATACTGCTAGGGAATACCTCGACCGCCGTTGGGGAGAATGAACACTTGAGCAAGCCCCCAGTTGGAGCGAGCACTGCTTCTAATACTTACCAGCATGTTTAGTAGCCACACAATAATGCAATCTAATAGGCAAATAGCGCACAGCATATAAGCACATAAACAATTAGCACATGGACCTCAAATGAGGAAGGAAACATAAAAGTTTTGAATGCTCGTTCTTTATAAAATTGTTTAAAACTTGAAATAAAAGTGGAATTTGTTGCTTGTAATGCGCTATGCATATTCAATGGGCTCAAGATACATGAATAGACGCGACATCGACTCACTAGGATGCAAGACGATAGACTGACGCAACGTAGACTTAGATTTGACGCGACACAGGGACGAATTTCACAGACTTTGCTTAAGTATGCGCAACCCCTGGCCGAGCGTGGGTGACAATGCGTATCAGTTCCAAAGGTAGAAGAATTGCAAGAATGATGACGTCATATAAAGGCAAGGCATGAGCCACGGATCAGCTGTCTACTTAGACATCTTTCGCCACCATTTGTTCTAAAAGGGACTCCTCTTGAGGCACGACAACTTGGAGAATCAATCTAAGACCTTTGTCATTGTCCGGACCAAGCACTAGCTCGACTCAAAATAAGAGAAGAATAAAGGAAGGGTGGCATCTCGGAAGAGAAACCCCCAGGATGAGAAGATGACTCTGGAATTTGGTAAAAAAGAGACTGGTTATAAATGGAAATTGTGGTTAGAAGGTTATGAAATAGAAAGGGATGGTTGTAAAATGGGTGTCGATAATTGAGGTTGAAAGTTGATGGTTGGGATGGTTGTGTCCTTGAGGACTTCCTACGTATTCACGTGAAGTTAAATCAAACCAGATCGTAGTTCTGAGGTTTGGTTACTTTTGTTGTAGAAGATCGAGGAAGAAGAAGAAGAGCAGGAGCAGCGACAACCTCTGGAAGAGGCGCAGCATATGTTGCGATCCTTCGAAGAGGCGCAGCTGCTGCTGCGTTTCTTCTCGACGTCTGATTTCCTTTGTTTCGCAAAAACAGTTTATAAAAGGGGTTTTAAAAATGGTTTCGAGCATGCTTTTGACGTAAATTTATATCAATATATACAAAATAAAAGTACAATAAATAAAATTGGGATTTTACACCCTCAAACTTACATGTTAACGTCGCGAGATTTAACTAAATCGGTTTTTAGTGGTAACTCGACTCGATCTATGCAAATATGAAAGTGCCCTTGAAAAAGGAATTAAAAAAGATTGAATTATTGATTAATTATAGTGTAGTGGTCAAATTGGTCGGTCATGCAACGTGACTGGTACTCAGAATGATCTGAGCTTACCTGGTCAATTGATCAAGCACGTAGGCGTCGAAAACTTAGACCAAGGTCTTAGAATGCAAAGTGAGAAGAGAAGGGCGGACACTCGCGTGAAAAATATGTGAGGCAAAGGCCTTTATTTATACTAAACACACGGAGGAATTATAGTAAGAGGAGAATTTGGAAAAGAATAGGAAAGAAAGGTCCGAAAATAACCGAACACGAAAACTTGGACAAAAAGAAAGCCCTGAGAAAAGGCGCAGCAGGTGCTGCGTCCCTTAGAAGAGGCGCATCTTTAAATGCGTCCTTTCTCGGGTAGGTTCCTTCTGTACGAGAAAACGCGTTTAACAGCCTGTCGTACTTTAGGCATAACTTTCTCTACAAGACTCGGAATAAGGTGATTTCACTGACGTTGGAAAGCTAAACGAAATATCTAGAACTTTCTGGGAAATAGGTCAGACCCAAAAAAGTCGTTATCACCTCGTAAAATGGGCCTAAATATCGGGTTATCATTTTAGCTAAATGAAATGCACAATTTGTAATGTAAACTTTAAGTTTAGCCCAAAGAAGTGACATGGGACTCAAAATGAGATATACTCATAACATTTTATGACATCCTAACTTTAGGTAGACAAGCACATTGCTTTTTGACTCGGGATTTGACGGTTTTAAGAAATGAAGACGGTTTTTGACCCGGACTCCAAATGTACTCAAATTACTGCCAAAACGACCGTAATGACACCTAGATGACAACCAAAGGGTAGACACAATTATATGAGTTACCTTTTATTAACCGATTTACGAAACGTTTTAAAATCACGACATATGCTAAACATGCGGCCCAATCATCACTGGGTGTTTGGCGGGAGGTGCATAAATGAGGTATCTACACAACTAAATTCTAGGGCTTCTTTATTTCAACCATTATTCACCTGTTTTTGAAGATTTGAGAGTTAAGTGTTGATTTCTCTTTAATATCGTCGGACAAGAAAGACATAGGTGGTCGGGAAAATGGTAATGGGAGGTGATGTTTCGTCGGCTTCAGACCCACCAACGACATCACCATCTTGCCCTCAATAGCAACGCGACTTACATTGCGAACGAACTACTTAGATACACATGTTACTCCCTCAAGATACACATTTGACTACTCTAGATACACAACTCTCTTGTTCATTAAATCATAAAAGAGGACTACCCTAGATACTACTGTATATTGAAAAAAAAAAATACTTAGCATATACTCTCTTATTCATTAAATCAGAAAAAAGGAAAAATTTAATATATGCAAATACTTAAAAAGCTGTACAGTACAGTATTAATAATGCATTTCAATGCTCTACTAGCAGACTATATAATACAACAAATGCTACTACTTAGATACACAAGTGCACATGTCTGACCAGCTAAGGCTTAACACCAAACTAGCGTTAGATGCAGCGTCATGATAGTGAATTTTAACGGCGGATGATTTGACTTCCATCATCAATGATGGGGCCAAACACCGGCGTCGTTTTGGCATTGGTGACATTATCAGGGGAGGTGGTGAGGTTGGAAAAAGGACGAGAAGCATTCGACATAGCGACTCATCGGAGATAGAAACCCAAAGACGGAGCTCCACCGGACACCGCACCACTGCCACCACCACCACTAATGCGGACCACCATGAACGGCGCCGTTGATGTCACGAGCCACCTCAGATGTCGTTGTTGATATATCGGGTCACCCAAACGTCACCACCAGGATTCAACACCGTCGCGACAACTATTGAACAAAAAACCGCTAACCAAAACCATTACAAACCATTCCTCCACCTGCGGTAACAATTAAACATGCGGAGACCTCCGGCAATCATACAACGCCGGCGGCAATAACTCCTCAACTTCGTTGGTTGACGAAATCAAAGCGACGTCATAAAATCTTCCTCTTTAAATTCGACATTTGAGTTATAGATCTACAAAATTCGAACTAATATTTAAAAAAAAAAACTAACTCCAACGGCGAACTAGTCGGGAAGTTTAGGGCTAGAAAAGTCCGAAAGGGTACGGTTTATCGTCGGAAATAGAGAGAACGAAAAGGAGCGATAGTTCTTTAACGTCATTTATTTGGCTGGCGAAGGGAAAGGATAATCAGACACCTTCTTTCTCTGCTTCCTCGCCCCACCATCCCACCAACTACAATCCAAACCCTAGGAAACATCTTCAATCCCATCGACCACCACCACCATCTACCACTTCAACGACGGCGTGCCGATAAAGCACGAGCAAAACTTCAGTACATGTATTTATTCTCAATTTGTTTAAAAACTTGTAATTTAAATCATAGATCCACAAAAATGAAGAAAAGTTTTCAAAAAATAATTGCACAAGTGACTTAATCTGAAGATTCCGATTCAGAACGGTATCCTTGTTGGCCAAAAACGACTCCTTGCTGGCGATGCAGGCGACGGGCCGACAACGAGGATTGGGCGAAGTGGAGAGAGAAATGTAAGAAAATGGGAGGACAAAAACTAACGACGGCGGTGGAGTTCGGTGGTGCGCCGGCGAGGTTCATATCGAAACTCCGGCAGGCGGCGGTGGTTGTATGATATTTGGTTATGTGAGATGTTTAGTGGAAGATTAAAGTGTGAAAATGGAACACACTGAGAACGAAGAAGATGAGCGTGATTGATGAGGTAGTTGTTTGGTCCACACTTTTTAAGTTAGTTCGTAGGTTCGCACCGAATAATAGGTTCGAACGAGATCCAATTTCTATATATATATATATATATATATATATAGGAATGGGATCATGTGAGTATACACTATCTTTTTGAAGATTGAGGATTTCATTACAATATCACAGGTTGTTCAATACAATATCACAGGTTATTCGAAACAATATCACACGAAAAAAACAGCCGTGCAAAAAAAAAAAATCAATTTTTTTTTTTTGGACAAGTCGTAATTTTTTGGTGATATTGTATTGAAGAACCCGTGATATTGTATTCACTAATCCTCAATCCTCAAATATTTAGGAGTTCTCACCGGATCCCGACTCTATATATATATATATATATATATATATATATATATATATATATATATATATATATATATATATATATATATATATATATATATGAGATCAAATGAGTCCACCAAAATTCCTTGAGTCCATAAGTCCTCTTTAGGGCCTTTGGATGAGTGAGATGAAGGGTTGAAATTGAAGACACAAAAACAAGGGATTAGTAGATAATTAAACCCACTCTCTCACTACCTTACTAATCCATATTAATCAAACACTAATCCGCTATATATAGGTGCTATTTGGCCTTGCTTATGGAAAATGACTTTTCCTTTTTTAAAGGAGTTTATTCACAAGTTACTTTTCCGAAAAGTTTTAGTTGTTTGGCCATACTTTTGTAAAAGCAGTTTCACACAAAATTTATATGTTTGGCTTAACTACTTTAATACAACTTTTGTTTGCTTATTTGGTTATTTATGTAAAAAGTAGAAGTAGAAGTAGTAAATATCTACTTCTCCTTTTGGGGGTAAATAATCAGTTTTTGACTTCTCAAAAGCACTTATAAAACTCTCTAATTTACCATGTTTGGCCAAGTTACTGCTTTTTCAATTAGAAAAGCACCTTTTAAGCTTGGCCAAACAGCACCATAATTTATTTTTCCACCCACTTCTCACTCATCACACAAAATCAACATCTCTTCATCTCTCTAAAATAAAAAAAATAAAAAATTCTAAAAAAATATATCACTAAAAAAACAACTTTCTCTAAGTCACCTCACTGATACGGTGTTTATGTGTCAACCCCCTGCCATTGTGGATACCGACAAACCTGACCATGTGTGCAAACTCACCAAGGCAATATATGGTCTCAAACACGCACCATGAGCCTGGTTCACTGAGCTTAAAACCTTTGTTCTTGCGTCTGGTTTCTGTAACTCTTTGTCTGATCCATCACTTTTCATACATACTTCGCAATCCAAAACCCTGTATGTGTTAGTCTATGTCGATGACAAAATTGCCACCTGTGGATGTGGAATTTTGATAATCCACGGGGTTTTTCAAACATAAAGAGTCGCCACCGAGGTTTAAGGAAAACTCAGAAACCTTTTTAGAGAAAATGAATTCGGGTGAAAGTACGTGTTGGAAGCTTATTCAAACACCCAACCCCGTCCGTTGTAAATAACGGCCTCTACTAAGTCAAACAATGGCCAATTTAACTGAGCTAGTATTTGTCGAATGCATCCAATCATATTAAACCCTAACATATAACAATCAATTTTACGTGGTGTTTAATGCAAAAATTACATTATCCAAGTTATTTTAGCATGTGCGTTCATTAGCTATTCTAGCAAACAAATAACCAAAAAGGAGAGAAAGAAACTTCTTACTCAAGCGGCGCTGCAAACAACATCGATTAGATTATAATAACAATTGCAAAAACCATGAAGAAGCCAACAAAGCAAAGCATGAATAAACATGTGATTTAATCCAAACGTAAGCAATTCAATGTAACTACATAAGAATTGAACTTGAAATAAACTACATATTTAGAAATTAATTGCATAATTTTTAGAATCGAAATTGCAAATAAACAATGGAATTACAACAAATAAGAAGCAATAAACACAAAACAAACTGACCCGTGCACTGTACGGGTCAGGCGACCTCCTCTGGCCTGATCAGACGCGTGCACTGTACGGGTTCAACATATTTCACAATTTAATTCTAATTGTTATCCAAACGATTCAAATCAAATGCGAAAGATATGAAATAAATTGAACAAATTCTAAAGCATGGAAATACAGCTTACAACCAATTCTCATGATTTAATATAATTATTCGCGAATTAAAACCAATTATTTTATAATTAGCTCAATTAAAACAAACATGCAATTTTAATTTAATTATTTCATAACTAAGTTAAACATCTGAAAGACCAAAGCATAGGATTCATACCAAACTCTAAATCAACACGGGAAAACTTGCCATATAGTACTCATACACGACATACATGTGAGATAAGCATCGACACAAACAATTCCTTTTCATGTGATTTCAAGCAATTCTAATTAATTATATCCAATTTATTAAAATAACATGTGAACAATTCATGTGAAAATTAAATTAAATCAATTTCATTGATTATATCTAACCTTTGAAACATATGACAATTATTTCATAATTGCAATAACAACATGCTAATTAACGATAAACATGTGGATTCAAATCCGACATAAATAAGAACAAACATGTTTAAAA
The DNA here is from genome assembly GCF_048544455.1 of Silene latifolia. Taxonomy (NCBI): domain Eukaryota; kingdom Viridiplantae; phylum Streptophyta; class Magnoliopsida; order Caryophyllales; family Caryophyllaceae; genus Silene; species Silene latifolia. Next base: position 221,173,649 of record NC_133537.1, on the reverse strand, counting down.
AAATCATATGGTAGCAATAATTGACTAATTATCCTATCAGAAAACAATTCCACAACAATAAAGCCATCCATCGACATTCAACAATAATAATCTCATTCTCCTTCATTCATCACTAACAATATAATAATTACCGTAACAATTGCATATTTAATACGATAATTAAATTAAAAGCGACAAAAACAATAATTAAAAAGGAGAAAGAGAGTATTTTGGCACCCTAAGCTTACATGGATCTCGGATGAAAGATTATTGGTACGTCTACGATAGTTTTCAAATCAACGAACGAAATCAAACTTCAACTCAACAAACACGTTTCACGTGTAAAACCAATTTCGCGCAGCGATCTTCCACTAACCACCACGATTTCAATACTCAACGATTTTTCAATACGAAAGATGTTATGGAATCATCAAACTCCAAAGTTATTATCTTTAGCAAAAAACCAAACTTAAAATGCATTTAAAATGATTCAAAATGAGCACAAACACATCTGGTTAGAAACTTCTTAAAATCGCGCAAGGTAAAGTATTGAGCAATTTAACGCTCAAAACGTTACCAAGTTCGTTTATTTAAGGCACGAATTAATAAAGGGAACTACCTAGATTGTGTATGTCAAATTTGGTGAATTGTGGTTATGTTTTGATGGGGTTTCGAGTGGGTTTTTCGAAGGAGCGGCAAGGTGCTCTGTTTTTTTGGGTTGGTTGTGTCGATGAAGAAGATGAAGTTCTTCCTTGATTTTATGGGTGCGTAAGGCTATGTTTTTGTTAGGTATACATTAGGTGAGAACTAGGTACGCATGGAGGAAGGCAATGGAGGCTTATATAGGCTTAGGATATTAGGGTTTCGATTGTTTAGAAGAAAGGAAATATTCCGAGTCGGGTTTTTGGTAACAACTCTTCTTCTTATCTTTTCTAATCTTTTTCTGACCTTTCTTAGCTTATAGCTCAAGAAACGAGCTCCAAAGCCTTCGAAAAACAGAGGATAGAGCTGAACACGGGTCAGTTTTGCGGGGCTTGTGGGGTTCGAACCGTGGGTTGGGTTGGCTAGGTTAGTGTCTAGGATAGGCTAGGTGGGTGTGGACAAGGCGAGGGTGGCTGGTTCAAGTAAGGGGTGGGCGTTTCGAGGCGGATTTAGGTTCTAAAAACAGAGCAAGTCGGGTTGGGAATGTGCTGTTTTGCAACGAGTTTTGGAGAGGAAAAGGGAAGGGATTTGGGCTGGCCATGGTGGGTTTCGAACATGTAATCATGGGGGAAGGTAACGGGCTCTAGGTTGACTTCAGAGTCGTGCCAAACATGGCTCAAAATCGTATCAAAAATTGTCCTTCAAAGCGCTTCAAAAAACGGTTTTAAAAACCGCTTTAAAAACTCGAAACTTCGAATTAAATAAAACGATAAATAAAAACCGTCATAAAAACACATTTTTGATTTTCCAAATCAATATAAACAAACTTTGAATTAAAACTCAAATTAAACTTTTAAAACAATTTATAACTATAAGTCGTAAATAAAAACTCGAAATTCAAATTAAATTCAAATCGAATGAAATAAATTCCATATATTTCCAAAATCATTAAAACATAAATAAAAGAAATAAAAACTTTTAATTCATAAATTTTCAAAACCGAAATGCAAAGAAACAAATAACTATTTATTTGAAAAAAAATTCAAAATGTCAATTTAAATAACTATTTAAATTAACTAAAATCGTCGACGTAACCTTGCTTGACATCAATATGACTTATCCATGTCACGAGTACGTCATTTGAGAATACATGTGTCCTATTGACATCGGGTGGCTGGCGGGATTTCTGTAAATTTCAATATCGACAGATACAGGTATCTACACCACCGGACCCAATACCACCGATATTGCTGATTTTATTGCCCAAATATCTAAGAATTTTTCGGTTAAATATCTTGGTCCTCTATCCTAATTTTTTGGTATAGAGGTAACACCCACAAAAACTAGCCTACATCTCAATCAAACGAAATACCTCTCCGACCTTCTTCACAAATACAATATGCACGAGTGTAAACCCGCTTCTACACCCATGCTTCCTTACCCTCTTTTAGTAAAACGAGAGTGATTATCGAGCTATTATCGAAAGTCTCCAATACCTATCACTTACACGACCTGATATAGCCTTCTCCATTAACAAATTAGGCCACTATCTGACCCATCCTACCTCGTCTCACTGGGCAGCGCTAAAGAGATTACTACGCTACCTTAATGGAACCCTTCACCTTGGCATTCAGCTCACGAAAATAACACTGTTGTGCCTTCACACATTTTGTGATGCTATTAGGGTGGCGACCCGGATGATTACGTCTCCACAACCGAGTTTCTAATCTACTTAGGTAACAGTCCTATTTCGTGGTCCTCTAGAAAAGAAAGAGCTGTATCTTGGCCCTCCACTGAGGCAGAATTTCAGGCCATTGCCGACACTACTTCGTAGGTCCTTTAGCTCAAATCGCTCATTTAAGAAATTGGTATCTCGGTTCTCAGTCCTCCGACGATTTATTGTGATAATTTAAGTTTAACTCACTATTTATCTAATGCAGTGTTTCACTTCAGAATGAAACACCTAACTCTTTCCTTTCATTTCATCAGAGAACATGTACGTCTTGGCTCGATCCGAGTTCAGCATATTAATGGGAGTAAGCAACTCGCAGATACACTCACCAAGCCTCTCCACCAATCACGCTTTCTTGAGCTATTATCCAAGATTAGACTTTCTCAAAAACCGTCCATCTTGAGCAGAAATGTCAAAGATACAACTACTAGTCAAGATACTCAAGCAAGTCAATCTCCACAAACATAGCAATTATCAACTGATATCTCATATCTTTAGCTATTCATATCATGTTCATATTATGTAAACTTTGTTACCATGTTTATCTCCCTTAATCAAGGGATTTGATTCTAGCAAACTGGCCAAGTTAGTTGTATGTTTACTCTTGTAATCAATCTATATATATATATATATATATATATATATATATATATATATATATATATATATATATATATATATATATATATATATATATATGTGTGTGTGTGTGTGTGTGTATATATATATATATATACATATATATACATATATACATATATATACATATATATATATATATATATATATATATATATATATATATATATATATATATATATAGAGTCGGGATCCGGTGAGAACTCCTAAATATTTGAGGATTGAGTAACGAATAAAGTATCACACCATATACAAAACAATATCGCGAGGAAAATTGACAAACAAAACCACCTAAAACTCAAAAAATCAATCGTCATTTCTCTCTCTAACAATTTTACCAAAATCAATCAAACATCTCAAACGAAAACTATCACAAAATCCTCTCTAAAATCTCGCTTGAAAATCCGCAAAACTTAAAATTCAAAGACGATTTCAAATTCATTTCAACATTATAGATGTATTCGTTCACTAGATTGAATAATCTCACCATAATTCTCTCCAAAATCGTTGAGGTACATTTGTTTCCCATCTTTATCCATTTCTGCGATTTTTTCAACTTTTGTAGCAATAAATTGATTATACATTTTGATTTTGTTCGAAATCATTATATGTATGTTGAATTAGATGAATTTAATAGGATTAAATCAACAAAATCGAACTAATTATCGAGTTATTTAGGGTTGTTTCGTGTTCTTGCTGTAAATTTCTAAATATCTTACTTATAAATGATTTTAAACGTTTTTCGTTCATAATATCGACACATTGAATCAATTACTATCATCAATTGAAGTTTTAGTTGTTTATAAGATGTCTTTTTTGTTTTAATCGCTAAAATTAGGGTTTAATATTGATCGATTGTGAAAATTAGGGTTCAACTTTGTTTAATTGTGAAAATTAGGGTTTCATATTGTTTTAATCGCGAAAGTTAGGGTTTAACATTGTTTAATTGTGCAAAATTACAGTTTCATATGATAGAATTGAAGTAAATCGTTTGTGTTCAGTAAAATGAGTAATGTCGAATTACATGTTGGCTATGATAACGGAAAACGTGTGATACTGTTGTTTGTATGATGTGATACTGAATGTGAATATTCGTGGTACTCTATTTTCATACATTTTGGCAGGTTGACTACTACATAATTAAGTTGTAAAATGTCATTATCAAGGCACTAAAATTCTATAGTATGGTGTTTTTGCTGTAAAATGTCACTGGTTTGCAGTAAAATAATGTAAAATGTTGCTGTAAATGCTGTAATATGGTGTGTTTTTTATATTTGTTGTATTTTCTTTTGTCTGAAAGATGATGTTTTGTACATTGTTTTTCCTTTTTTTTTTTTTTGCAGATTTCTTCGCTTTTGGAGGTTACTTAAGAGTATGTGTGCATGTTGGCGAAGTCTATAGTGCATGATTAACTAAACAAATCATGTTTTTTTATTCATTTCTCTTATAAAGACAAATTATGTATTCTTAGATATTGTTTCAAGCGGTTATAAATTTGTATTTTTTTTTTTTTTTTTTTTGCATTTTGGAGTTTGAATGCAAAGTAATGGTAACAATATTATAGTTGTATCAGAATTTGCCTATTTTTTTATGTTATTAAATAGAGAATATATGGTTCTTAAAGTATTTCATTTTTTTTGGTAAACAATATCACACGTCTGTTTTAACAATATCACAAGTTTTAGTAAACAATATCACATTTAATTATAAAAAATATCACCTTTCATGACACAATATCAAATGACTTTGAGAATAATATCACACTATTAGTTTAACAATATCACAAGATGTGGTAAACAATATCACACTATTGGCTTAACAATATCACAAGATGTGGTAAAGAATATCATAAAACAATATCACCATTATTGTGTTAATAATATCAAATGATTTAGTTCTTTCAAAAAAAATATCAAATGATATGGTAAACAATATCAAGTTATTGTGCTAATAATATCACACTATGCTATTAACAATATCATATATTTATCTTTATTTGCTTGTTTACAAACAGTTATAAGAAACAATATATATCTTCATAAGTATCACGTCGTATTGTTCTAGAAGCATTACCGAACAATATCAAACTTCACACATCCCGGTATCACACTTTATCCAAAATAATATCACATTCACAAGGAATCTTGAAACACTCAAACTTTTTGCTATTGAGAAACAATATCACAGCATATAAGATAAAATATCATTGTCGATTCTAAACAGTATCACAAAATTACAATGACAATAATATTAATTTATAACGACTACAGCAGATTACTATCCTTCCAAAATTACATCAATCAGTGCATATTCAATTAAAGTTCTGTCAACACAATCTGAGTACACAGATTAGTTCCTTTCTCTTCTTCTACCTTTACCAATTTCTTTTTATTATCCTTTTTGGCATCTTTATCCAGCACAATCTTCAACTTCTTGCTTGACGTTTGTTCAACTTCATCTTGTTTTAAACACCAGTACAACCGTTTTATATAACCATTTCATGACCATGACTCAACTTAATGCAACCACCTGACTATCTACTCAAATTTCAGGAACTCAATTACATCAAACCATTAGTACGACACCAATGAAGAATATCATGAAACTTCATATCCCCTTGGAAAGTAACACTGATCCTTAGCTTCATTTCTGACTTGGTTTTACCAATTAGCTTCTCTGGACGCATCATGAGACTTCATATCCCCTTCAAAGTAGATCTGCCATTCCCAATAAGCAAACATGTGAGAGATATATACAAGGATGCAAAATAAAGCTCGTCGAGAGGAATGAACCATACTGTGTTGTGACGTCTACTTCCACTTCATCGATGATCCATCTCAAAGAAAGAAAAGGTGGCCAACACATTTACTCCGCATGATTCTTCACCTTTAAGCCGCTTAAACAACCTGGTTTACGCAACCAACAATCTAGTGGGACAAAGTCCAACCTATTGTACCAATAGAAGAAAGTGGATTAATCAAAACTCGAATCCACCAATGAATTAAGAGCACTCACAGAAAATATGAGCAAGGCCATAACTGAAATTAGACAAATCCGATCTAATTTTTTTCAATACCTGATGAAAACAATGGAACAGAAGAACCAACAACAATATCTTAAAATTTATGTTGTGCTTGCTGCTCAACAAGATGAAATGGTGATGGTAAAAAAAAATACCGCAACTCAATAAACAAGCAGAATGTAAATCAGAAGCATATGATGACAACTCAACATCAAATCTATACCAAAACCAAACATACATCAAACTTGGAGACTCATTTGGCAGGTAAATTAAGCCTTAAGCCCAAAGCTTCTTAGGCCAATTTGGACCAAGTAATATCTCTATCCAATAGGCCGCTCAAAGCTAAACAACTTTCACGATCTGACAAAAAATAGCACAAAAAAATACAATGTAAACAAACAAGTAGTAATTGATTTCTGACAATCAAAGTAAAAGGGATGTAATAAAACAATATCACACAGTCTGCTAAACAATATCACATAGTCTTCTAAACAATATCACACTGGATGCTTTAGCAGCAAATACGTGATATTTATAAGATGTCAAACAATTTAGAACCTAAATCGGCGAAATATATACTACTACTAGCTAACAGTAAAGTGTAACAATGTAAAACAGATGTAAATCAACCTGACACAAATTTAAAAAAATTTGAAACAAGATACTACACATGTAAATTAGGTTTACATGACAACAAAACTCGAACAAAGTGAAAAAATTTAAAATCACAATCAAATAACAAGACTATGAATCAATCACATCAAAATTATAAATCGAGAACAAAAAAATCATAACAACAGGTGAGTTTAACATAGATCAGGAAAAATTACTGAATATATAACAAATTCGTAACTTGTTCGAATTAAAATAACCTAGATATATGAGAAAGAAGACCAATAAATCATATGAAATCCTCACAAATTAAACCTAATTTAGGAAAAAGAGATACAAAGCATTGAAATCATGATGAGTAGCTACAAAATCATAACAAACGTTGTAAGATGACTAGTAATTGCAAATATAAGTAGCGAAACAACAATCACATGAAAATAAAACTGAAATTAAAAACTAAAGATAAAGTAGATGTACCTGACATTGCAATTTCGATTGAAAGAGTATGATCGTTGATAAGAAATAGAAGAATGACAAATGATTGAGTTGAGATTGAATTCGAAACAAAAAAACCACGAAAACAGGAAAATTAGGGATTCATCGAAGAAGATGGAAGGTAGAGAGAGAAAGACTTTGGGTGAGAATGAATGAATTAGGTTTGTTTCGATGGAATAAGGAGTATATATGTGCGTCCGCAAAATTACCATATTACCGTTACTTATCCGCACTAAATCATGGACGTTGGATCTCTTAGATCTGACAGCTAGTATTAATCCTCAATCCTCAAATATATGAGTCATACTCACATGATCTCATTCCTATACATATATATATATATACATATATATATATATATATATATATATATATATATATATATATACATATATACATATATACATATATACATATATACATATATACATATATATATATATACATATATATATATATACATATATATATATATAGGTTCAAGATCCGGTGAGAACCACTAACATAATGAGAACCGTGAGAACTGTTACTAAATCATCATCAAATCTTATTCCAAAGGTTTTGAGGGATCATTTACCCTTAGTTTAGTTTATTCAAACACATTTTTAGTATAGCTAAACAAAATTTATTGATTTTATTAACAAAATTAAAACTTAATGTACAAAATACAATTAGGTATACTAAAATAGCTATAGATGCACGAAAACGAATACTAGGTGCATGAAAATTGTTACATGCATGAAAATGATTACTAGATGCATCAAAATATCAGGCTCTAGGTGCACAAAAACGAGTTTTAGGTGCATGAAAATTCTTAAATACATGAAAATGAGTAGTAGGTGCATGAAAATTAATAAAATATTTCTTGTCTCGATTTCCATCAATAATTTATACTTTTTGGACCAAGAAATATTTTATCTAAGCCATAAAATTCTATGCCCAATCCAAATATGTCGTTATTTTTTAGAAAAAAAATCCGTAAGATGAAGTTCTCAAGGTTCTCATTATGTAGATGGTTCTCACCGGATCCCAAATCTATATATATATATATATATATATATATATATATATATATATATATATATATATATATATATATATATATATATATATAAAATGAGATCAAATGAGTCCACCAAAATTCCTCGAGTCCATAAGTCCTCTTTAGAGCATTTGGATGAGTGAGATGAAGGGTTGAGATTGAAGACAAAAAAACAAGGGTTAGTAGATAATTAAACCCACTCTCTCTACCTTACTAATCCATATTAATCAAACACTAATCCACTATATATAATTTATTTTTCCACCCACTTCTCACTCATCACACAAAATCAACATCCCTTCATCTCTCTAAAGTAAAAAAAATAAATCAAAAATTCCAAAAAAATAAATCACTAAAAAAAACCCCCACCGAAATCACCACCTACCACACCACAGTCGCGCCACCGCCACCCACCAAACCGCAGCCCCGCCACCACCGCCATCACCAACAAGCAAAAAAAACTGCGCCTCCTCTCCTCCACTGCCGGACCTCCCTCTCTATTCCGCTTCCACCACAACTGCGGCAGCCTCCACGCCTCCACCGTACAGCTCCGCCACTACAACAGACCCGCAACCACCTTCACCCCCGACCTCGACTCCCTCCTTTCTTGCCGCCTCCCTCCTCTCTCCTTCACGCTCATTGCTGTAATACTACGGTTTTCTATGTCTATAGGTACTCTATCGAGTGGGACTTACTCTATCGAGTAAGTATGTTTTTATACGAAACAGTAGGCTACCTGATGGGTACTCGATAAAGTATGTTGGGCACTCACTCGAGTAAGGGTCACTCAATCGAGTAAGTGACTTACTCGATCGAGTAAGTTGGTATTACGGGCTGTTTTAGCCGGGTTTTGTTAATAAAGCGTGATTAATATTTAAGGGTTCCGTCATTCTTCTTATTCACTTTTCACTTTCTAAAACCTTTCAAAGAGAGAAAAAGAGTTACGTTGCATTGTTCTTCGCGTTGTTAACAAATCCCAAGGGCTAGGATCGTCGGATTGTCTTGTTCGTCGTGTCAAAGGTAAGAATCTTGTATAATTTTTATACTGTTTCTTTGAGTTTGTTTAAAACCCTAATTGGGTAGATTAGGGGTTTGGGAGTATTATGTGGTTTAGAGGATGATTGTATAATTATATGTGGTTATAGGAGGAGATTTTGTATAGGAGCATTTTTTATTAGCTGCTTGTGACGGTCTTGTGGTTGCTATTCTAGGTAGGGTTTCCCTACTCGGTTATTAATTACATAATATTGTGTATTGTTGTTGATTCATATTATATTGGAATTGGAATTGGTGATTGTTGATTGTATAGTTGGTTGTGATTGTTTGTCTGTGGTTCGCGAGGTGCGCCCTTGGCTGAGTGGAGTCACTTGCGGGAGTGGCTTCACGCCCTTGATTTCCCCTATGTGGAACCCGCCACAGAAAAGTATGTGAACATTAAGGAACATGGGTTATCGCTCGGATGAGATGAGCGGGGCTTAGATGGGAACGGCTGCGGTCCCCCACTGGCGCTGTGGAATACTTGTTGCGACGGGTATTCTGGTAGGACTACACACTTTAGTGTGTAGTCAGGTGTGTGGAGTTATATGGAGAATTGGATGGTTGTGTACTGTATCTTTTGTATTGTTTTTGTGTAATCAGTAACTGATCCCGTTTAAATGTTTTGAAACTGTGGTGATCCATTCGGGGATGGTGAGCAGTTATTGAGCAGGTATGAGATGATGCACATGGGATATCTGGGTTGAGTTGCCACGAGATGTCTAGAAGTCTTCCGCCGTGTCTTAAACATTAATTTATTTCATTTGAGTTAGCTTTTGGGAACAGTTGTATTTCTTTTAACAGTTTTGGTTTTGGACTTGTATCGCTTTAATTATATTTAATAAAGTACGTTTCGTTATTGTCTATTTGATATACATTACCTCGGGTAACCGAGATGGTAGCACTTACATGCCTTAAGCGGTCCTGGTAAGGCACTTGGAGTATGGGGGTGTTACAAAGTGGTATCAGAGCGACGATTTTGGAACCCGTAACTAATGAACCTAATGAATCTAGGGAGTCAAAATAAAATGAACTCGGGCAGGAGTTGTTAGGAGCTAATACAAAGGCTTGGGAGATGTCCTAAAGTCGCGACCTCGCCCTACAACTTTGAAACGGTCACTATGGGGTGTGTCTTAGGGTCGCTATGTGTTTAATGATGTTGTGTTGCATATCTGTGTTGAAATGTGTGGCATGAATCGGTGAATAATTGAATGTGGAGAATGAGAATGTGGTGGCGAAAAGGTGAGTAAGTAACATGATATATGTGTTGATATAGAAACGGAATTGCATGATGATTGATTTCAAATGTGGCTTAATAGAAACATGTGAAATAGGATGTTGTTTATGGTATATATACTATACATATCATTTTATATATATAATTGTTGTGGAAGTAGTTGAGTTGAGCATGCGGGTAGTATACGAGTCAGCATGACTCGATCGAGTGGGGGCACTCGATCGAGTAGGTGAGGGACTCGATCGAGTGGGTGTGACTCGGTCGAGTGGGGTGCATATAGTTTCTGGACAATGTGCTGTTTTTGGGCACTCCATCGAGTAAGTAGGGGGACTCGATCGAGCGAGGTGAACTCGATCGAGTGAGGTTTTTTATGCATACTGGTTAGGTTCTAGAGTTGAGGCACTCGATCTAGTAAGTGGGCAACTCGATCGAGTGGGTTGAGAGCTCGGTCGAGTATGTTCTGCTCAGGTCGTTTACGTGTTTGAGTTATGGGATGTGTGTTTATGTTTACCTCTTCTCTTATATAGTTCAAAGATGCCGCCGAAGAGAACCGCGTTGTATGCTAGGGCTGAGATGATGAGTATTGATGAGATAGCTAAGATGCTAGAGCATCAAGACGCGCTTACAGATGCCATAAAGAAGTTTGGGAAGGATAAGGAGGCTGGGGTGGATTTTGCTAAGATGAGCATCAACATCGCTCGTTTCAACCCAAAAGAGTATATAGGTACAGGTGTGCCAATCTTACTTGATAATTGGCACAGAGAGATGGAGAATATTTTGAATGTGGTGCATTACCCTGAGGATTTTAGAGTAGAACAAGTTGCGTTCTACTTGAGAGATGCGGCCGGTGAATGGTGGGATAAGGTGAGGGAGAGTGCCTTAGATCTGTATGTGAGACGGGGGAAGTCAGCTATACCTTGGAATGAGTTCAAGATAGCTATGCGTCGAGAGTTTATGCCGGAACATGTCTGTAGTAAGTTGAGAGAGGAGTTTGATGATTTTAAAATGACTCCAGATATGACAGTGGCTGAGTACTATCACAAGTTCAATGAGAAGTCTAGGTAAGAAAAGGATATGGGGCTGAGTCAGGAGAACTTAGCATTGAGGTTTGAGAAGGGTCTGACATATAAGATTATGGAAAAGTTACCGGCTGGGGTCCTTACAGATGTTAAGGAGGTGTATGAGAGAGCGGGAAGAGCTGAGAGATTGGTGGAGATGGCTAAGGAGAATAGAGAAGGGTTCCGAGAAGAGGAAAGCTGAGAGTGAGGGTGGTGGTCAGTCCAGTTACAAGAGGGGTGGCCATAACCAGGCAAGGGCTTATTCGTCGGGAGCAGGCTTTACTGGTGGAGCTTTTTTTGGGCGTGGCCAAGGTGGTGGTAGTAGCAGCTGGGGGATATCTTGCTTTAACTTTGGCGGTATGGGCCACAAGAGACATAAGTGCACCATTGCTGTGGGCATGGGTTTTCAGAGACCATATATCACAGGGGAGTTTCTCTTAAGGTCCGTCTTAGAGTCATGCTAGTAACAGGCCGGCTGGGTCATGGAACAATCAGGGTGGTCAGAGTGAAAGATCATAAATCCTAATTAGTCTCTCTAATTAAAAACAAATTATCTCATAATTTTATGTTTTGGTGATCTATGTAACATGAATGCAAATATAAAAGCTTATTAATTAAAGATTAAGGAAATACAATTTCCTTACATAGATTTGATGGTGAATATGGGCACAATCTAGATCACCTATCTAGATTGTTCTTGTGCTAATTAAAGATGGATGATCCTCCTAATACAAACCTCCAAAGGGAAGGTCTCCTTCAAGAAGCACCCAAGAACAAAACACCCAACAATCTAACAAATATTAACTAGATATTTGTTAAATATAACCCTTGATAATATGTAAATAATACTAATACACTTAGTATTTATTTTAGATTACTAACTACTTAGTAAATGATTTCTTTTAGTTTTTAGTGAGATAAACCAACTCTTTTCCTTCACATGCAAAATAATCAAGTGAGTGGAAAAATATGAACAAAAGTTGGTCTAAAAGGAGGGGGTGTGACCGGTTGGGGTGAGAGGGGTGGAGTGTTTTCTTTTTGCTTGTTTGTCCACCCAATAGCTCTCAAATTGGGGTGGAACAAAAGTAAGAATTGGGAAGTAAAATGTGTACGGAAATGATTATGTCTAAAGCAACACACAATCTTATTTACACGATTTCCATGACCCATTTACGGGTCCATATTGGTTCTTATAATTGTCGCACAAATACGTGTAAATTTTATTTAAACATCGATTTATGTTTAAACGCTTTCCGATTAATTTTGTCCAAAACACTCCGTAAATATACGTGTACCGCTACACATATTATCTACGTACTAATATTAATCACATTAATCAATTAGTACACTTTTAGTGAATTAACAATTAATTAACTAAAACCCGTCTCATAAAATTTATTATTCAATTATCGCATAATTAAATAATAACTGCCGCACCTCGAGTTCGTAACTCGAAATCTCTCTAAAAGAATCGACTAACCTTTTAGTCAATAAATCAAGGGACTAAATAAATTGTATCTCATACAATTAATTAGTTGTCAATTGGGGTTTGTTCCTTTAGGTGTGACCGAAAGGGGTCAGTTGATCACCGTCGTCACACGACAATAACGTCAAACTCTAGTCAGCCAACCGTTATTGATTTACGTTAATCAACTGACGAGGATCATAAAATAAATATCCTGATGATATTCCTTTAATGAGATTTATGAAGTAAACGCACTATTGTGGAGGACACTAACTCCAACAATCTCCCACTTGTCCGACACAAGGTGTGCGCTACCAATTCTCTTGTCCGTTTTAAACTCCCACTCAATGCAAGGTGTCTTTCAGGTCGCACTTGCACATGAACATATCGCGAGTGGTTTTTTCTCGATCGGGAGTGTGACTACAAGCTCGGAAAAATCTCCCACAGATTACTTCCGAGCGTGGCCACGCATTTATAGTCACAACTCCTCGAGTGGCCTTGAGATATAGTAATCCAACGTGGGTGGACAATTCCTGTATGCCCTATCTATCTTCGATCAATAAAGATCACCATGACTCAGAAGATGCACTTTGGCCTCCTTTCATGGCACGACGTAGGACAAAAACCAAAGTCACTCGGAAACTGCACTGACTTAGATAATAGTCTCCAGTCAAAAGAATCGACTCATAGGAACATCTTAGAGATCCCTGCCACGACCAGGCGTCTATAATAGAACTAAGGGACTTTCTAAATGGTCACTGTCCGGAAAAATGTCACACACTCTGCCTATTTAATCGACTAGTCATCACGTATGACCTCATGGTGTTGAACAACCATCAATCGACTTACAATCTAGTCACTCCGAGACGTCACCTCATTAAGTGACTAGGGACAAAATACAATGTTCATCTTATTCACTTGAATAGTGTTCAACATTGTCTCCACAACTTATTCAGATAAACAAGGTATTATAAATTTAGTCATACTAAATAAAAGAATTCATAAAAGAATGCTTAAACAATGAATGCGATTATCATATATAAAAAAAGTGATACAATATCCAATTATTACATATCCATAATCTAAAGAAAATCTAGTACTCGTCTCAATCCCATTGCGACGACATGACCATCATGCTTAGCCTTTGGTAAAGGCTTGGTTAAAGGATCAGCAATATTATCGTCTGTCCCAACCTTACAAATGTCTATTTCCTTCCTTTCCACATAATCTCTAATTACATGGTATTTCCTTTCAATGTGTCTAGATTTGTAACTATACTTCGGCTCTTTGGCTTGAAAAATAGCCCCACTGTTATCATAATATAAAGTGATCGGATCTTTGGCAGAATGGACTACTCCTAGTCTCTCCATGAATTGCCGAATCCAAATAGCTTCCTTTGCAGCCTCAGACTCTACTAGGTACGCAGCCTCTGTTGTAGAATCCGCGGTAACGCTTTGCTTGAAGCTCTTCCAGCAAACCGCTCCTCCATTTAGCATAAACACATAGCCAGATTCGGATTTCATATCATCCCGATCGGTTTGGAAACTTGCGTCCGTGTAACCTCTTACACGCAACTTAGTTTCTCCTCCAAACACTAAGAACGAATCCTTAGTCCTTCCCAAGTACTTAAGGATGTTCTTTACGGCTATCCAGTGACTCTCGCCAGGCTTGGCTTGATAACGACTTGTCATGCTTAAGGCACACGCGATGTCGGTATGAGTGAAAATCATAGCATACATGATAGACCCAACAGCGGAAGCATAAGGGCCGGTCTTCATGTGTTCAATATCCTTAGGGGTAGAGGAAGACTGTGACTTCCTCAAAGTGATCCCTTGGCTCATAGGTAGAACTCCTCTCTTGGAGTCTTTCATATTGAACCGGTCAAGAACTTTGTCAATATAAGCTTCTTGACTCAATGCTAGTATCCTCTTGGACCTATCTCTATAGATCCGGATACCCAAGATTCGTTGTGCCTCTCCCAAGTCCTTCATCTGGAAGTGATTCCCTAGCTACACCTTAACGGAAGTGAGCGATGGAATATCATTCCCGATGAGCAATATGTCATCCACATATAGGACAAGGAATGCAACCTTACTTCCACTAAAATTCATGTACAAACACGGTTCTTCAACACTTCGAGTGAAACCGTATTGTTTAATAACATGATCAAAGCGATGATTCCAACTCTGAGATGCTTGCTTAAGACCATAGATGGACTTCTTGAGCTTACACACCTTCTTAGGGTTAGATGTATCCACAAAACCTTCAGTTTGTGTCATGTACACTTCCTCTTCTAGAATCCCATTCAAGAAAGCAGTTTTGACATCCATTTGTCAAATCTCATAATCATGAAACGCGGCAGCCGCTAAGATTATTCTAATAGACCGAAGCATAGTGACTGGAGCGAAGGTTTCGTCATAGTGTAGACCATGAACTTGGGTGAAACGTTTTGCCACCAATCTAGCTTTGTAAACATCTATATGTTTATCCACGCCGAGCTTAATTTTATATATCCATTTACACTGAAGGGGTCGCACTCCCTCGGGTAAATCCACCAAGTCCCATACTTGGTTCTCGTACATGGAATCCATTTCGGACTGCATGGCTTCTAGCCAAAGCGAGGAGTCAGGACTAGACATGGCCGATTTGTAGGTAGTGGGTTCGTCACTTTCCAAAAGTAACAAAACACCATCCTCTTCGATGTTACCAAGGTAGCGGTCAGGTGGATTAGAAATCCTACTTGACTTTCTAGGAACGATCACCATTGCACAGGAGGAGGGAACGTTATCCTCCACGTTCTCCTCTACCTCATTCTCGGTTTGTGGCTCTCGAACTTCGTCAAGTTTAAATTTTCTCCCACTCTGTCTTCTAGAAATAAACTCTTTTTCTAGGAAGACAGCATCACGAGTCACAAACACTTTGTTCTCGTTTTTATTGTAGAAGTAATAGCCACGTCTTTCCTTTGGATAACCTACAAAAAGACATTTGTCAGACCTGGGTGCAAGTTTATTGTCAGACTTGATCTTGACATACGCTTCACGACCCCAAATTCGCATGAATGGCAAATGAGAGACTTTCCCTGTCCATATCTCATATGGAGTCTTATCGGCCGCTTTAGTTGGGCTTCGATTTAGTGAAAATATCGCAAACAAGAGGGCAAAACCCCAAAATGAATCAGGAAGCTCAGTTAGACTCATCATGGACCGAACCATGTCTAATAAAGTTCGGCTTCTCCTTTCGGCTACACCATTTAATTGTGGTGTGCCAGGAGGAGTCCATTGTGATACTATACCACAATATTTTAGGTGTGAATCAAATTCAGAATTTAGGTATTCACCACCACGATCGGATCGTAGGGTCTCAATCTTTTTATCCAATTGGTTCTCTACTTCATTCTGAAACTCTTTGAACTTGTCAAAAGCTTCACTCTTGTTCTTCATCAAGTAGATATACCCATATCTACTCAAATCATCAGTAAAAGTAATGAAGTAGTGAAAACCTCCTCTAGCGGTGATGGTTAATGGTCCACACACATCCGTATGTATGAGAGACAAAACCTCACTAGCTCGTGTCCCTTTTCCCGCAAAAGGTGCACGAGTCATCTTGCCTAAAAGGCAAGACTCGCATATACCATAAGATTCGAAATCAAATGGTTTGAGCACTTTTGATGAAGCAAGTTTCTTAATGCGTCTTTCGTTTATGTGACCTAAACGATAATGCCAAAGTTAAGATTCATTTGGATCACCCGTTTTGAGCTTTTTAGCTTCCACATGATAAACGTCATTAACATCATTTAAAACATAAATATCTCCAACTGAAATGGCCTCTCCATAAACCAAATCATTCAATGAAAAAGTACAACTATTATCCTTACTCATAAAATAAAAGCCTTCCGCGTCTAACGCGGAAATGGAGATGATGTTCTTGGTTGAAGTTGGTACAAAATAACACTTATTTAAAAACAACTCTAAACCACTAGCTAAAGTGAGCACATAGGTCCCCACGAAAATGGCTGCTACTCTAGCTCCATTGCCCATGCGGAGATCCCCATCACCTTTTGCTAGAGCTTGCACGTCCCTTAAACCCTGCAAATGATTACAAAGGTGAGAGCCACATCCGGTATCTAGTACCCAAGTGGAAGTGCAAGCATAATTAACGTCTATCACATAGAGAGAGGAAATCATACCAATAGGCGTCACACGCCCTTCCTTGAGGTCCTCCAAGTATTTGGGGCAACTCCTTCTATCATGCCTTTTTCCCATTACAATGGAAACATTCGGCCTCAGAGAGTTTGACATTCTTTGCCTTGGGTTTGCCATTCTCAACAGCTTTCCCCTTTCCCTTGTCTTGTTTCTTTGACGATTTCTTGAATTGGGACTTCTCTTTCCCCTTTCCCTTCTTAACTCCAAGGGACATGTTCTTTAACTTCATAGTTAGAACATCCCCTTTCTCACTCCCACTAACTACCATATCCCTCTCCGCTTGGGTGAGGAGTTCATGAATTTCATGATAACTCTTATCCATGCCATTCATGTTATAGTTTACCCTAAAGTGGGCAAACTTGGTAGGAAGTGAGTGGAGGATGCGATCCACCACAAGAGTTTTAGGAATTTTACACCCTAGACGCTCTAGGATGTCAACATATTCGACCATTTTTAGTACATGGGGACCAACCTCTTGGCCCCTCTCAAGATTTCCTTCAAAGAAGCGTGCCGCCGCTTCGTATTGGCGGACTTTAGGTGTTTGTGAAAACATAGTAGTCATATGAGTGAATATCTCGTACGCATTCAAAGAAATGCATGAAAGCTTGAGACTTAGGGACATCGACCATATCAACACATTTTTGATATCATTGGACATCCTCATGTAGTCATCATAGGCGGTCCGCACCGCCGATGAAGCCCTTG
Organism: Silene latifolia; assembly: GCF_048544455.1. NCBI lineage: Eukaryota > Viridiplantae > Streptophyta > Magnoliopsida > Caryophyllales > Caryophyllaceae > Silene > Silene latifolia. The sequence continues at coordinate 221,155,784 of NC_133537.1, read as the reverse complement.
GACCGGGCTCGATGGGAGGGGCATCGCTCAAGTAAGCAACAACATTGTCGGACAACGCGGCACTTTTGATGTTGGATTCCCATTCAAGAAAGTTACTACCATCATCTTTTAAGGTACATTTGTCCATTACGGACCTTAGCCATGAATCTTTGCCTAGTGGAGTAGTCGATGGAGTTGATGAAGTTGCCATTGCGAATTAAAATGCTACAACAAACAAGGAAATATTAAAATTCATTGTTTTAAAATTTACTTGTGAAACATGTTTAACAAGTTTTAACATTTATATAACGATCTTCCACTAAATTATATAAATGATTCCAAGATCCGTTTTTAAACAAAAATTAGCATCGCTTGGGCGAAACATCCCATAATCGTGTAAATTCGGTAAGTTAACGTTTGACTAATTCTACCTCTAGAACTCTTGGTCGACGAATTTCCTTAAATCCATCTACTAGCCCTGGAACATAAGACCGTCTTATATCCCGTTAAGTACAACCAAGTTTGGCGCGTGATAACCTTTTATCACCCTACTTACCCGAGGTAAAAAGAGAAAACCCCGCTTGGGCGAGCGTGGCTCTAATGAACAAGGGGTTCATAAGTGTTACTAATTGGTAAGGCTAATCTCAATTTTAGTTATGTGAGAGATCTTGTCAATTTTAGTCATAAATTCCATATAAGTGAACTAAGTCAGTGAATGTAAATGACGTGAAATGACAACCGCGAAAATAAAATGCATGTGAATGGCGATTTTGGCATGCGCAGAAAAATGAAAGCAAGCAAGCATATGAATAATCCTAGTATGGCCACCTAGTTAAAAATAACTAGACTATTACATATCGGAAACCAACTCTTTGGTCCCTTGCCTCTTCATAGGAACATCTTCCAAAAGTGGCTCCTTCTTTTGGGATTTGGAACACCTTTTCAAAAATAAACTCCGTTTTGATGTAAATCCGTATATTGGAAACGCTGGTAAAAATAACTATTACAATTAAATTACATATCTATTCCTATTATACATTAATTAATAAAATAAATAAAACTATTAATTAATTACAAACCGACGATACGAGATCGTATTTAAATTACAAACAAATCGCTATTCCCATTCATTTCGGGCAATAACGATTAAAAATAATTAGGCCATACTAGGTACAACAAAATAAATACTTTAAATAAATGACATTCATTCATTCAACATAAATAAATATGCTTAAAATGCTGTAAAGTGATGCCAAAATCGCCCTATCTAACAATCGTTAGTATCTTGCTCGGTTTGTTGATTTAATCGATTTTTAACTTGTTAAAAATTAATAATTAACACTTAAATCTCATTTAAGTCCAAACTAATTGTCCAAACTGTTTTGAACCTCAAAAATTGGTCCTCACTAATTTGAAGATGAATAATTAATTTGATTTGGTGTTATTTGCTAATTTAATCGGTAAAATCATAACTTTTAAGTAATAAATCCAAAATAATTGAAAATATCACCAAAAATTGAAACTAAAAATTTTGAATATTCTTGAACACTCCCAAGAACACTAAAATGTCAGGAAAAATGCCCAAAAAATTCGGATAAATTTTATGAAGAAAAAGATCGATATTTATCGGTTTTTAACCACTAAAACCAATAAACATCAAAACAAGGTGAATCACATTTTAAATTTCACTTTTAATTTTCAAAACATATTTTTGAATGTACATAAATTTCACTTTTATCGACATTTATCTCATAAAATCAACAAACGTGAAAACCTTCAAACCAACCTTCAAAATTTTACATACAATCTGTAGAAAATATATACGAAATAATATAAACATTTCATGATCCGAATCAACTTTTAATTATTTTTAGTTAACTCTTAACCAAAATACGGCATTTTTGACTCGGTTTTCAACAAAAATCATTAAAAATAGCAAAATAACTTTACAAGTCACCAAATTTTACCACAAACCTTTTTAGATCAGTAGGTATGCATGCCCAAAAATGTTCGTGCTAAAACCTCTTCTAACACACTTTTTGATTTTTCCAAATTATCTCATAATTTGTTTAATATGCTAAAAATCAACATGCAAATTACAAGCCTAACTCTTGATACCACTTGAAAGATCATATATCCTAATTATACTCTCTAATTAAAAACAAATTATCTCATAATTTTATGTTTTGGTGATCTATGTAACATGCATGCAAATATAAAAGCATATTAATTAAAGATTAAGGAAATACAATTTCCTTACATAGATTTGATGGTGAATATGGGCACAATCTAGATCACCTATCTGATTGTTCTTGTGATAATTAAAGATGGATGATCCTCCTAGTACAAACCTCCAAAGAGAAGGTCTCCTTCAAGAAGCACCCAAGAACAAAACACCCAACAATCTAACAAATATTAACTAGATATTTGTTAAATATAACCCTTGATAATATGTAAATAATACTAATACACTTAGTATTTATTTTAGATTACTAACTACTAAGTAAATGATTTCTTTTAGTTTTTAGAGAGATGAACCAACTTTTTTCCTTCACATGCAAAATAATCAAGTGAGTGGAAAAATATGAACAAAAGTTGGTCTAAAAGGAGGGGGTGTGACCGGTTGGGGTGAAAGGGAGTGAAGTGTTTTCTTTTTGCTTTTTTGTCCACCCAATAGCTCTCAACTTGGGGTAGAACAAAAGTAAGAATTGGGAAGTAAAATGTGTAAGGAAATGATTTTGTCTAAAGCAACACACAGTCTTATTTTCACGATTTCGATGACCCATTTACGGGTCCATATTGGTTCTTATATTTGTCGCACAAATACGTGTAAATTTTATTTAAACATCGATTTATTTTTAAATGCTTCCCGATTAATTTTGTCCAAAACACTCCGTAAATATACGTGAACCGCTACACATATTATTTATGTACTAATATTAATCACATTAATCAATTATTATAATTTTAGTGAATTAAGAATTAATTAACTAAAACCCGTCTCATGAAATTTATTATTCAATTATCGCATAATTAAATAATAACTGCCGCGCCTCGAGTTCGTAACTCGAAATCTCTCTAAAAGAATCGACTAACCTTTTAGTCAATAAATCAAGGGACTAAATAAATTGTATCTCATACAATTAATTAGTTGTCAATTGGGGTTTGTTCCTTTAGGTGTGACCGAAAGGGGTCAGTTGATCACCGTCGTCACACGACAATAACGTCAAAATCTAGTCAGCCAACCGTTATTGATTTACGTTAATCAACTGACGAGGATCATAAAATAAATATCCTGATGATATTCTTTTAATGAGATTTATGAAGTAAATGCACTATTGTGGAGGACACTTACTCCAACACAGAGTAACAACAACGGTGGGGCTAATTGCAATGGCGGTAAATCATATCAGAGATCGGCGACGAACAATAACCAGGGGTCGACTGCTAAGTCGTCTACTTCTGCTAATACTGTCCAGGGAGGTGGACAGAAGACCAGTGGTAAGCTTTTCATGATGGATAAGAAGGCAGCTAAGGATGATGCTCATGTAATCACGGGTACTTTTCTTGTTAATGGAGTCTTTACCTTTGTTTTGTTTGATTCGGAGGCGTCACATTCGTTTGTATCATCGAGTCATGCTAAGCTTTTGGGTTTAAGAGAGTTTGAGTCTGTAAAAGAGGAAGTTTTTATACCGTCGGGTGAGTTTGTATCTTGTGGGAGGTTGTATAAGGGTGTGTCTATGATAGTTGGGTAGGTTAACCTTCCAGTAGATTTGTTAGAGTTTCCTATGGATGGTTTTGAGATGATAGTTAGCATAGAGTGGTTGGGTAAGTATAAAGCTAGGATAGACTGTCACCAAAAGAGAGTCTCTTTGAGGGGACCTAAGGGAGTTAGTGTGTCTTATCGTGGGTTTGTTGTCAAACCCAAAGTCAAAGTTATTGCAGCGGTGACATTGAAGTCTTACCTGAGGAAGGGGTGTCCTTTGATTCTATGCCATGTGAGAGACCATAGTATGGTAAGTTTGACAGCTGATCAGATACCAGTGGTGGGAGAGTTTCCAGATGTTTTCCGAAGGAGATACCAGGTTTGCCACCGAAGAGGGATATAGATTTCAGTGTGGAGTTGAAGCCAGGGACGGGACCAATCTTTAAGGCCCCGTACCGCATGGGTCATAAGGAGTTGGAGGAGCTGAAGAAGCAGCTGGATGATTTGATTGATAAGGGGTACATTACACCTAGTGTATCACCGTGGGGAGCACCAGTTCTGTTTGTGAAAAAGAAATATGGGAGTTTGAGATTGTGCATCGAGTACAGGGAGTTGAACAGGGTTACAGTGAAGAATGAGTATCCTTGCCAAGGATAGATGATCTGTTTGACCAGTGGGGCAGGTGTCTTTTCAAAGATTGATTTGAGATCAGGTTACCATCAGGTGAGGCAGAGGTTAGGAGTTTCTTGGGTTTGGCAGGGTAGTATCGTAGGTTTGTGAAAGATTTTTCTAAGATAGCCAGACCTATGACAACGTTGATGAGGAAAAAGAACAGGTTTCGTTGGGACAAAAGTTGTGAGACGGCGTTCCAAACATTAAAGGAGCGTTTGACCACAGCTCCAGTCTTAGCATTACCTGAAGGTTGTGAGAACTTTGAGGTATATACAGATACTGCAAAGAATGGATTGGGATGTGTGTTGATATAGAATGGGAAAGTAATTGCTTATGCTTCTAGGCAATTGAAGCCTTATGAAGAGAACTATCCGACACATAATCTAGAGTTGGGTGCAGTTGTGTTTGCTCTCAAGATTTGGAAACACTATCTTTATGGGGCAATCTTTAAGGTGTTTTCAGATCATAAGAGTCTCAAGTACATCTTCACTCAAAAGGAGCTGCACATGAGACAGAGGAGGTGGATGGAGTTGATTGGTGACTATGACATGGACATTATATACCATGAAGGGAAGGCAAACGTGGTTGCAGATGCACTGAGCAGGAAAAGTGTGCATTCTTTATGCACAACTATGTCTTTGATAAGGTTGAGAGATGAGGTGGGGAATATGAGGATACATATGATACAGAAAAGGGATGCTAGAGATGACTTGACAATGGAACCAGATCTTTATTATGATATTCGCAGAAAATAGGCTTTGGATCCTAAGATTGAGGAGTGGAGAGCTGGAGTAGAGAAAGGGATAGTGTCTTGGTTCTCTATTCATACAGATGGCAGTTTGAGATTTGATGGGAGATAGTGTGTTCCTAGTGATGACCAGTTGAGGAAGATGATCATGACAGAGGCTCATTGCACACCATATTCAGTACATCCAGGTGGTGACAAGTTGTATAAAGATTTGAAGAAGACTTTCTGGTGGCCTGGGATGAAGAAGGAAACAGCTGAGTTTGTGGCTCGATATTTGACATGTCAGAGGGTTAAGCGAGAGCAGCGACGACCACAAGGTAAGATTCAGTCTCTTGAGGTACCTGAGTGGAAATGGGAGTCTATCTCTATGGATTTCATAGTGGGTTTACCGAGGAGTCAGCATGGTAATAACATGATATGGGTAATAGTGGACCGTCTAACCAAGTCAGCTCATTTTGTTCCGATGAAAGATACTTGGACCAAGATACAATTAGCTTTGGCTTATAGGAAGCATATGGTTCATTTTCATGGGGTGCCTAAGGATATAGTGTCAGACAGAGATGCAAGGTTTATATCACGGTTTTGGCGAGAGTTGCAGGATTTGATGGGAACTACCTTGAAGATGAGCACTGCTTTTCATCCTGCGACAGATGGACAGACATAGAGGACTATCAAGACCCTGGAGGACATGTTGAGGGATTGTGTGATGTAGTTTGGTGGTAGCTGGGAGGATAGGTTGGATCTGATTGAGTTTTCTTATAACAACAGCTACCACACGAGTATTGGTATGGCATCGTTCGAGGTTTTGTATGGGAGGAGGTGTATGAGTCCGATTTGCTGGGATGATAGAGCTGAGGCCGTGGTTTTAGGACCACAGATGGTACAGGAGATGATAGAACAGGTTAAGCTGATCAGGCAAAAGATGAAAGCGGCCCAGGATCGACAAAAGAGTTATGCAGACTTACATCGTCATGACATAGAGTTTCAGGTTGGGGACAAGGTTCTTTTGAAAGTGTCTCCTATGCGCGGAGTTATGAGGTTTGGTAAGAAAGGGAAGCTGAGCCAGAAGTTTATTGGACCATATGAGATTTTGGATCGTGTGGGTGAGGTTGCTTACCGGTTAGCGTTACATGCGGCTTTGGATAGGGTGCATAATGTGTTTCACGTGTCTCAGTTATGAAAGTATGTGAGTGATCCTTCACATGTGTTAGAGATGGAGAACATAGAGTTAGATGAGTCCTTATCTTATCTTGAGGTGCCCAAAGAGATTCTTGATCGCAAGGTTCGGAAAACTAGGAATAGGGAAACAGTGTTGCTTAAGGTTTTATGGTCTAATCATGAGGTGGAGGAAGCTACTTGGGAGGCGGAAGAGGCTATGAGGGAGCGGTATCCGTCTCTTTTCGATCAGGTATGTGTGGTTACGGGGACGTAAGTTTCTTTTAGGGGGGTAGGAGGTGATCGCATAAGGTTTTGGCATGGTTTATGTTGGTTTTGCAGAGTTAGTAGTTGCTTTGAGTCGGGTTGAGTTGTGGTGGGGAGTTTTGTTTTGAGTTTTAGTTGCGTTGTTGTGGCGTGTTTTGAGTTAGTATGGTTTGTTTTGTGTTTGGGTTGAACTTCGGGGACGAAGTTCTTTTTAAGGAGGGAAGACTGTAATACTACGGTTTTCTATGTCTATGGGTACTCTATCGAGTGGGACTTACTCTGTCTAGTAAGTATGTTTTTATACGAAACAGTAGGCTACCTGATAGGTACTCGATCGAGTATGTTGGGCACTCGATCGAGTAAGTGACTTACTCAATCGAGTAAGTTGATATTACGGGCTGTTTTAGCCGGGTTTTGTTAATAACGCGTGATTAATATTTAAGGATTCCGTCATTCTTCTTAATCACTTTTCACTTTCTAAAACCTTTCAAAGAGAGAAAAAGAGTTACGTTGCATTGTTCTTCGCGTTGTTAACAAATCCCAAGGGCTAGGATCGTCGGATTGTCTTGTTCTTTGCGCCGTTGAGTTCGTCGTGTCAAGGGTAAGATTCTTGTATAATTTTTATACTATTTCTTTGAGTTTGTTTAAAACCCTTATTGGGTAGATTAAGGGTTTGGGAGTATTATGTTGTTTAAAGGATGATTGTATGATTATATGTGGTTATAGGAGGAGATTTCGTGGAGGGGCATTTTTTATTAGCTGCTTGTGACGGTCTTGTGGTTGCTATTCCAGGTAGGGTTTCCCTACTCGGTTATTGATTACATAATGTTGTGTATTGTTGTTGTTTCATATTATATTGGAATTGGAATTGGTGATTATTGATTGTATAGTTGGTTGTGATTATTTGTCTGTGGTTCGCGAGGTGCCCCTCCGCTGAGTGGAGTCACTTGCGGGAGTGGTTTCACGCTCTTGATTCGCCCTCTGTGGAACCCGCCATAGAAGGGGATGTGCACATTAAGGAAGATGGGTTATCGCTCGGATGAGACGAGCGGGGCTTAGGTGGGAACGGCTGCGGTCCCCCACTGGCGGTGTGGAATACTTGTTGCGACGAGTATTCTGGCAGGACTACACACTTTAGTGTGTAGTCAGGTGTGTGGAGTTATGTGGAGAATTGGATGGTTGTGTACTGTATCTTTTGTATTGTTTTTTGTGTAATCAGTAACTGATCCCGTTTAAATGTTTTGAAAACTGTGGTGATCCATTCGGGGATGGTGAGCAGTTATTGAGCAGGTATGAGATGATGCGCATGGGATAGCTGGGTTGAGTTGCCACGAGATGTCTAGAAGTCTTCCGCTGTGTCTTAAACATTTATTTATTTCATTTGAGTTAGCTTTTGGGAACAGTTGTATTTCTTTTAACAGTTTTGGTTTTGGACTTGTATCGCTTTAATTATATTTAATAAAGTACGTTTCGTTATTGTCTATTTGATATACATTGCCCCGGGTAACCGTGATGGTAGCACTTTCATGCCTTAAGCGGTCCTGGTAAGGCACTTGGAGTATGGGGGTGTTAGAACTGCCGCTACCTCCATCCACTTCTCATTTTTTTTTCTTTTTTTCTTTTTTTCTAGATCTGAAAGTTTGTTTGTTTTTTCTTCTTTTTTCGTTTTTTTTTTAAATGGCTCCCTCCTTAAAGCCCACTGTCACCACCTCCTTCCAGTTCTCATTTTTTTTTCTTTTTTTCTTTTTTTCCAGATCTGGAAGTTGTTTGTTTTTTGTTTTTTTTTCCTTTTAATTGTGCGGTATTTCTTTTTTTTCTTCCACACGTTTTTTTAAAGATCTAGTTTTTTTTTTTTAAAAAAAAGTTTCAGATTTGAGATGATGACGACGGTAGTGTGGGGTTGTTATATATTTTTTATTCAGATTTTGTATTTAAATTTCGTCTTGTTATTGTGGTGGTTTCAGATCTGTTTTTTCGTGTTTTTTTACAGTGACACTCATATTATTTTACAGTTACACTCGTATTTCTTTAAATTTACACTCGTATTTCTTTAAAGTTACACTTGTATTTCCTCAAATTTACACTCGTATTTCTTTAAAGTTACACTTGTATTTCCTCAAATTTACACTCGTATTTCCTTAAAGTTACACTAGTTTTATATTTTATTCAAAACTCTTTTTGTTTCATATTTTTTTAATCTCGGCTTGTTTAAATTTGTCTTGTTATATATATTTTTTAAGATTTACACTCCTATTTCATCCGAGTTACACTCGTATTTCCTCAGAGTTACACTTGTACTCTATTTTTTTGGTTTCAAATCTAGTTTTTTTACTTTATTTTTCAGGTTTTTTTTAATAGGTCTACCTTTTTTATGAGGGTGGGTTGGTGGTAGAGGGCGGTGGTGGTGAAGGACAAACTTTTCAGGCATGGGGTTAGTGTGGATGACTAGTGCTACATTTGTTGTGCAGAAAAGAAGACTATTGATCATCTGTTTCAGCATTGCAGGTATACCAAGATGGTATTGACAGAGGTCTGTTCTTGGCTACGCATACCTTATCCAACTGGTAATGGTGTCATATGGATAGGTAGAAAGAAATGGCCTCAGCTGAAGAGAAACTATTGTATTGTTGTTGTCATGGTTGTCTTCTATTTTATTTGGCAGCAAGGTAACACGGCTAGATTGGAAGGAATGGTGCAAAGACCTGGTGTTCTGAGTGCACAGGTTCGGAATTTGATGAGACGCAAAATAAAGCATCAACAGTTTGGTGCACTTAGTTTACGAGATAGAGAATGGATCAACTCAATTGTTTAGATCTTGTAATGATGTTCATATTGTACTTGTAATTGTTGGAGTAAAGGAAGCAGTAACAATGTAAAGCAAGGAAATCAGAAGAAATATAACCCGATTCGTAGTGCCGTGGTAAGGGAGCCACTGCCTTGAAAATTATATTCCGGTACGACCGTGGTGGCGATCAGCTAGTGCCGGTAGTTCCCCAAGGATAACACTACAGTCTCCACGCAGTTTCTCCCACTCGAAACTGTGAGACTTGGAACGAAATAATTATCTTTACCCAAAAATTTATAAGAAGAGAAGAGTAGAAAGAAGAGAGGAGAATGAATGTTTTGTGTTTTGCAGTCTGTGCCTATAGTTCTATTTATAGGAAATATCAGCAGGTTGAGGAACAAAAACGTGTTCCTAAACCGCAGGCAACAGACCTAGAAAGTGGGAGTAAGACTCTCTCCTACTAACAGTCATATTGACTGACTGTTAACACAAAACAAGCCCATAAACACACAAGAGCAAAAAGGTAAAAAGGGGCCTTTGGCCCGCACCGCAGGTGCTCTACCCAAACCCAAACCCAAACCCGAGCTCGAGCCGGGCCGGGTCGGCGCGCGCGCGCGTGTGTGTTTGGACCCAAACCCACTGGCCCAATACTCCCAACAAAAGCCTCCTTGGTCCACACAATTAACTAGTGGAGTACACTAGTTAATATAAACACATGAAAACAAAGCAATTCTACCGATGTGGGATAGCAAAAGAATAGTTTGGACAAATCAACTTGGCTTTACAGCCATCATATCCAACAATCCCTCACAGATGGCAAAGAAAAGCAAAGAGAAGAAATTCCTGGGTAAAGGAAGGATTGGATACTTAGGTATCAATATCTTTCGATTAGAATTGACACTTTAGTGAAATGAGGAAACAACTTACTTACAGCGAGAGAATATCTTGCGATTTGAATTCCTAGCTGAGCTTCGGTCGATACCCCCCCACAACACATATCATACCTTCAGAAATAAGATCGTTCCGCGAAAGTGCAACGCGCTCTTTTAGAGTTATGCGTTTACCTCGGTACTAATAGATGTGTTCAGAAGACTCCTCATAGTCTAATGATCGTTACACCTACGTAGGTGACTCAAGTGCTTCTCAATAGTACTTCTCACATGAGTCATTAAGGACCTAAGTCCAACCTGGTGTATGATCCATCAAGTGCGTCTCGAAAGCACCGCCATAAAGGCTATGAATCATACAACGCCATAGGAATAGAAGATTTAGACCTAGTCAAGTCTCACTCTTGACCTAAGGACTTAAGCCCCATTCCCCTCGTCGTATCAACGACTAGTCTCCTAGCCAACCCTTTAGTAAGGGATCAGCAAGATTGTTTTCGGACTTCACATAGTCCAAAGCAATCACTCCATTGTCTTGGAGTTGTCTAACTGCAGCGTGCCTTATTCGAATATGTCTCTTTTTTGAATTATAGACACTATTCTTTGCAACACCAATAGCAGCCTGCGAGTCACAGTGCAGGGAGACCGGTGTTAGTCGTCCGCCCCACACTGGTATATCAGCTAAAAGGTTTCTCAACCATTCAGCCTCTTGTCCTGCCAACTCTAGAGCTATGAACTCAGATTCCATGGTAGAGCGTGCGATACAAGTCTGTTTAGAGGACTTCCACGATATTGCACCTCCACCCATGGGAAAGACATAACCACCCGCAGAACAAATCTCATCGTTACCTGCAATCCAGTTTGCATCACAATATCCTTCTAACACAGCAGGAAATTTACCATAATGCAAACATAAGTCAACTGTTTCTTTTAGGTATTTTAGTAAACGACGAAGAGCATTCCAGTGTTCATTACTAGGGTTATGTGTATAACGACTCAGTCTACTAACCGCATAAGCAATATCTGGTCGAGTACAGTTCATTAAAAACATCACACTACCTATGATTTTAGCATACTCTACTTGGGAAACACTCTTACCCAAGTTTTTAGACAAAGGTACACTAGGATCATAGGGTGTTCTAGCAGGCACATCATCAAAGCAGTTAAACTTTCTCAAAAAAATTTCAACATAATGAGATTGACTTAGACAGATTCCATTGGGGTTTCGGATGACCTTAACTCCTAGGATAACATCAGCTTCTCCTAAGTCCTTCATCTCAAATTGTGATGACAAAAATTCTTTGGTTCTAATTATTACCTCCAAATTATTACCAAGTATTAACATGTCATCAACATATAAGCATAAAATTACACAATCAGATCCCATCATTTTTGAATAAACACATGAATCAAAATTGTTAACCACATAGCCATTACTTATCAAAGTGTTGTTAAATTTCTCATACCACTGTTTAGGTGCTTGTTTCAGTCCATAAAGTGACTTGTTCAGTTTACGCACTTTACTCTCTTGACCCTCAATCACAAAACCTTCAGGTTGAGACATATATATCTCTTCCTTTAGTTCACCATTCAAAAAAGCAGTTTTTACATCCATCTGATGTATAACAAGGTTATGAATAGCAGCTAAGGCGACAAGAGTCCTAATAGTTGAAATTTTGGTCACAGGAGAGTAAGTATCAAAATAATCAATACCCTTCTTTTGTGTAAAGCCTCTAACTTCAAGTCTAGCTTTGAACCTCTCTATTGAACCGTCAGGTCTCATTTTCTTTTTAAAGATCCATTTACTCGTAATGGGTTTACTACCTTTAGGTAAATCAGTCAGCTCCCAAGTCTGATTTGACACAATAGAGTCAAGTTCACTTTTAATAGCATCTTTCCAAAAATTACCATCAATGGATTTCATTGCCTCACTATAGGTTTTTGGGTCATCTTCTATTAAAAAAGCTGAAACAAACTCATCACTAGCACAAACAGTGTATCCAAGTTCAGACAACATAGTTGTATCATAATCATCACCAAAGTTCTTTGGGCATCTAGGTCTTTTACTTCTCCTAGGTTCAACAGTATGATCAATAGGAGTGCTACTACTACCATCATGTGAAGACAAATCAATAGATGCAACATGTAAAGAAGGAGATGAAAAAACTTTTTTCTGAAAAGGAAAAACATGCTAAAAAAATTCGGCATCTCTAGCCTCAGATATAGAACGGTCACTTAAAGACATAAATCTATAAGCAGAGCTATTTTAAGCATAACCTATAAAAACACAATCATAGGTCTTTGGTCCAACGGTAGGTCTTCTAAAGTCAGGTAAGCCTACTTTAGCCAAACACTCCCACACTCTAAGGTAACTCAGATTAGGAGGATAGCCCTTCCAAATCTCATAGGGTGTCTTGTCAATTTTCTTATGAGGTACACGGTTAAGAATGTGACAAGCAGAAAGTATCGCTTCCCTCCACATGTCGTCAGAAAGGCCAGAACTTAAAAGCATAGCATTCATCATCTCTTTTAAAGTTCTATTTTTACGTTCAGCTACACCATTGGATTGGGGTAAGTATGGTGGGCTATTCTCATGTATTAAACCGTTTGCAGCACAAAAGTCGGCTAGATAACTGGATTTATACTCACCACCTCTATCAGACCTTACTCTTTTAATTTTTCTGTCAAGTTGGTTCTCAACTTCATTCTTAAAGTTTATAAAAGATTGTTCTGCTTGATCTTTAGTCTTAAGCAAATAGACACGGGTGTATCTAGAACAGTCATCTATAAACGTAACATAATAATTCTTGCCACCTCTACTTGCAACATTTTTGAAGTCAGCTAGGTCGGTGTGAATTAACTCAAGAAGACTTGTGTTCCTAGTAGTCACAGGTTTACTAGGCTTCTTTGTAAACTTAGCCTCAACACAGCTAGCACATTTAGAGAATTCTTGACTCGTCAAACTCGGAATTAAACTCATAGTTCTAAGTTTTTTAATGTAATCCACATTCACATGACCTAATCTACCATGCCAAACATTAATAGACTCAGCGATATAAGCAGAAGAAGATGCAATATTATTAATAGCAGAATCAGTGTTCAATACAAAAAGACCTCCAGAAAGATAACCCTTGCCCACAAATTCCCCATTATGCGACATTACAACCTTGTCAGCCTCAAAAACAAGTTTCAAACCAGCTTTGTTCAATAAGGCACCAGACACGAGGTTTCGACGCAATGAAGTGTGGACAGCGGACCGCCCACGGGGGCGCTTGGTGAAGGTCGAAAACAAGCGTTTGCATTTTGTATGGAGTCGCCACCAATTTTTATGGGAAATTGGAACCGTTCGAATACCTCGTGTCATGTCAAGACACAAAGTAGTGACATGAACACTAAGCAATCGTTACCCTTAGCATTCTATGTCTAGAATGACTCTCGTGGATGCCAATGAACACGGGTGCTCACGGAGATCTGGAGTAAGGGGTGACGGTACGTATTAGGAAGCTCTTTTGATCGAACACCTAATCCCCCCCGCCTCGATAGCGGCCTCTACTAATGATTAGGGAAGTTATTCGTACTCGATATATCGTCGGCTATATGCATGCAATGCAACATCCAAGTTTTAATCCTAGCATGTGAAGAATTAATACTAAGTCGGTTGACACGTAATTTAGCATACAATTGGGTCGAAGTAGGATTTAATGCTCATTACATGTGAAAACATACAAATGAATCATACAAATGCGATAAATAATACAATAAAATTACAATAATTACATTGAGATAGGCGATTTATGACGAAAATACCTTTAAAACAAATAATTTGAGAAAACGAATAAAAGAATAAAAGAAAGAAATTAACGAACAGGAATTAGCGTGATAATACGGATATTAGTTAATTAATATGTAAGCTAATTAAATCAGGTCAAGGCAGAAACGGAGTTCAGGGACAGAAATCATCCTGGAACAGTAGCGGCGGGATCGCGCCCTGAAGAGGCGCGGCGATTCTTGCGCGTGCATTCCCAAGGGTGAGTTCTGGTTGTGAAGCCGAACGCAAATCGTTAATGTCGATTGGTGAATTTAATGTTTGATTGATAATATTTACTCGGATGAAAGTGATTAACAGGTTAATTACATGTGAATGATGGTCATGAAAGCAATAAACATGGATGAGACGAATCGGAAACGGATTATTTACATGAAATTATGATGAAATTATTAATGAGTCCTCTATTGAAATAAGTCAATTAGACTAAATACGACGGATATACAACGAATATGCGACGAACATGCGAATAAACAGATTAAACTATATCAATGACGAATTCCGAAAACTCAATATTGACGAATTGAATCTCTAAAATCCGGGTTTGAATCTAATGACGAAAACCCGTAAATATCGGATTATTTAGGATTTAAGTCGGATTTGTGATGATTAAAACATGTGAATGAATGATGATTATAATATACATATGAATTATTATGATACTACGACGAAGAATTAACAGACGAACAAGCAAAAGAAAGATTTTGAATACGAATTACAGGGGAGAAACGAAGAAGAAAGGAAGCGAGAATCGCGGCGGCCCTCACGAAGAAGCGCGGCAGAACCGCGCTCCTTCGAAGAGGCGCGGCGATTCTTCGCGTCCTTTCTCGACGGTTATTTCTTCGGAAATCCGCAAAAACAGATTTTAACAAAGGGTTTTAGAAATCGATTTTAATAGTATTTTCGACGTAAACCTTACCATTGATGATACGAAAAGGTAAAATACAATAAATAAATAAGAATTATACACCCTCAGACTTACATGTTGACGAAACGAGAAGGACTAAGATATCGATTAGTGAATGCTCGACGCGAATGCAAAGAGAGTGCCCTCGTAAGAGGAAAACGATTGATTAATTAAATTGATTGAGTGTAGTGGGTCAAATTGGTCGGTCATGCAACGGAGAGGCTGGTACCCGGAAAGATCCGAGCTTACGTGGTCGAAAGTTCAAGCACGTAGGCGCCAGTAAGTAAGAACAAAGTCTAGAATGCAAAGGGAGAAGAGAAGGGTGGACACTCGCGTGAGAAATATGAGGAGCGAAGGCTCCTATTTATACTAATCACACGACGGAATTAGGGTTTCGGAGACTCTTTGGAAGTGAATCTCGGAAAGATATGAAAAAGATACGTAAAACATGCGAGAAAGGGCACTGGGAAGAGCGCAGCAGCCACTGCGTCTCTTGGAAGAGAGCGCAGCGCCTCTTGCGTCTGTTCCCAGAGGTTTCCTCTATTTGAAGAAAGATTTCCGCGTTTGAGTTATGGTAGGACGGAAATAATTCGAATATCTTATGAATATTACGGGATATTATTTTCCAAAAGATAAAATTTGTGAAATATGGAATAGAAATATCCGGAACATTCCAGAACATTCTGACTCGGGATTTAACAGTTATCGGAAAATGGAGACGGTTTTTGACCCGGACTCCGAATGTACTCTAATTACTGCCAAAACGACCGTATCAGGACGTAGATGACAACTAAGAGGTAGACATTTAATATTTGAGCAATCACTTGACGATAATCTTACGAACTCTCACAAATCGTTCCGCGTATCAAACATGCGGCCCTATCATCACCGGGTGGCTTGCGGGAGGTGCAGAAATGAGGTATCTACAGAGCCCCCACTTTGACTGAGGCTTGGACAAGGCGAAAGTCAAAGTATAGCCATCAGGTCAATCGAAGATTACAACCTGACGACTATGGCGACGCGAGGCGGCTCAATGGGTCTGAGCCAAGGACCTGTCGTCGGGAACATTTTAGAGTCTGTCGACTATCGGGGAGGGTCGTTTAAAGTCCATTAGACTACGTAAGGAGGCTCGCCAGCCATAAGAAAAGACCATACCTGAGACTTCTTCTCGAGATGCTTCCGGAGAATGACACCTTTACCGAACTCCGTGAGGAATAAATATCGAAAGCAGCAGGACGTCGGTAGAAACTGCTGGGGAATCCGCTTGCGTCGGTCTCAAGCGAACTCTTGTTGGGGAATATATTGACGATTAGGAACATCTTGATCGCCATGGAAGAAATCTTGAGTGAGCAATCTTTGCAAAATCTCTTCTGGCTGGGACAAATATTTTGACGACCTAGGAACATCTTGATCGTCATGGAAGAAATCTTGAGTGAGCAATACTGCAAAATACTGCTGCGCTGGGGACAAATGCGAGTCGGAACGAAAGAAAATCGTCGAACGGACCAAAAGAGTAAAATAGCATCGAGGAAGAGGCGCACCAAAGATGGGCCCACAAATAACGAACTTATAACGAATTTTTGAAAATCCACGTGGAGGGAACAAAAGGAAGAGGTGCAGCAAGAGCTGCGTCTCTTGGAAGAGGCGCAGCGCCTGCTGCGTCTTTTCCCCAGTTCGGCTTTCCTGCGTAAAAACGCGAAAATCAGAGGCATTTGTTTCATTATTTCGAAACACAATTCACACGA
This sequence comes from Silene latifolia, assembly GCF_048544455.1. NCBI lineage: Eukaryota > Viridiplantae > Streptophyta > Magnoliopsida > Caryophyllales > Caryophyllaceae > Silene > Silene latifolia. Next base: position 221,139,110 of record NC_133537.1, on the reverse strand, counting down.
TTTCTCTCTCAAATCTTCACCATTTCCGCCAAGGTTTGATTCAAAAGCTTGCTTTAAACATGACTAATCGAGGTATGTGTCTTGATCTTGCATCAATCTTCTGCATTTGTTGAATTTTGAGCCGCGAAAATTAGGGTTTTCGACCCTTTTGATCGAAAATTTGGGGCTTTTCCCCCAAATGGATTTGCCTTGCCAAATTGACACTAGAAATGGATAGTAGGTAGTGTTAGGAACACAACCATGCATTCGCTTCGAATTTTCATCAAGTTTTGAGCCTTTGAGTGAAAGTTTGAGACGGTTTTACAGCTAAACCGTAATTTGCTTCGAAAATAGCCTTAGGATTGCCCATTGGCGATGAAATTTGATACTTGGGATCCTTGAACGATGGGTAAACTTCCTACCATCTCGGAATTTTGGTTTGTGACAACTTTTTCAGGACACCTTTCTAGGGCATAATCACCGTTATAGCGAAATGCTGCTGAATTTCCGACTCGAACCCGGAACTAGGCTTCGAATTGGACTTGACTTGACCCAATTTATCGCATGAGTGATCGGGTTGGTGGGAACGTGGCCAAGGATGGCACGGGAGGAGTAGTTTCAAGGCTTTGAAGGCTCGAAAACCCCTTAACAAAGGCTTGTCGTCGTATGACGCGGCCTGAATTTGCTTTAACGTTGCAGGTGATGAGGCTTCTACTTCTGGGAGAGCTCCCATGGAGATAGACGCCGCTGTTGTTGAGGAGGCTTTAGAGCAGGCCTTCACCGCTGCGATGATGGCTGCTGGAGACGAGGCTCGCGAGGAGGAGGCCATCGAGGAGGAGGAGGCCCCGAGACGGGCCAACGTCGGGCGAGGAGGTCGTCAGCTGAGAGGAGCTCCTGCGTGGGCTGAGACTTGGGAGAGTAGGCACCTCGTGTGGGCTGCAGAGGGTCACCTGTCCTACAGGACGGTGAAGAGCTTGGTAAATAAGAATTCACTACTCATTATTCATCCTCTTTCATTCTTTTGTCCAAATTTCTTTCGAATTTCATTCAAAACTAAAGATAGCTTTGTTTCAAATCATAATAGGAGGCTGGGAACATCAGGTCGTTCTCGGGTTACACGACAATGATGGAGCACTATGAGCAGCTCGGCGGAGGAGAGGGCCATGATCGAGCGTGGAGCGTTCGGTCCTCCGGTTCGGTCCGGAGGGATATCGTGAAGAGGAAGTTGCGGGCTAACCTTAGCCTGGTCCGCGCTTTCTTGGACCGATTTTGGGACACGACTTCCACGTTTCACCTACCTTTTGGTGAGGTGGATGTCACTCGGAGGATTACGGCATGATTTCCAGTCCGCCGTGTGGGGCCGAGAGATGGTGTGGCCGGAGACCGCCATGAGGGCGGACTCGGCCGAGGCGAGGAGATTGATCGGTGGAACTTGTCGCCGAAGGTCGTTGCGATCTTGGTTTGGTACCCAAAGACTTACGTTCGAGACTACTTTGCGGGAAGACCCCGGCGCCGGTGATGATTGATGGGAAGGAGACGGCTCCTCCTCCCCGTCTGGTGAGCGGCAGGGCTCGTCATGGCTTTGGTGGTTTCTGTCTTCGATTTACCTCGGAGACAAGGGCGAGAGGTCATGTCGACGAAGCTCCTTCCCTTTCTTTCGACCCGAGTTCCCTAGGGCGTTGGGACCGGGTCATCACGCTGGTTCGCGGTCCTCATCCGCTTCATGAGGGCCATGGTTCGTCCGGAGTTGATGGAGAAGGGGACTTCTCCTGCGCCCGTCGGACTGGACTACTGTTGGAGGTATGAACCTTTCTTTAGACCAAAGTAAATTCCTTTCTTTATCAAATCACGAAAGATCGCCATTGATTATTCTCGTTTTGGGCGTGGTGTACTCCTACTTTCCGGGCCTCGCGCCCAAGAGGACGGAGCCGTTGGAGAGGGCCTATCCCGTGGTGAGGGATTGGGTCATGTGTCGGACGAAGAGCAAGCGTTCTTCTCACAATGTCTACCGGCGGGACATGAACGCTCTTCACCGAGCGCGTGAGTATCCCATTTGTATTCATTTACTCTTCTTATACTTTGCTTTTAATTGGTCATAGGGATGATCTGTGCTTTTATATTGTCGCATGGGTGCCCAGACCTTGGGCGGAGTCGCAGAGCGCCCCCTTTCGTTCTTTGAGGTCCTTCGACCTAGGAGCCCGAGTCGGCCGCTGTGAGGACGTCGATGGGTCCTGTGTGGTACTTGGGCGAGCGGTTGGCTCGTCGGTGCTCTCGGGACGCGTTGACGGTTCCCGTCGATCCTCCCAGGACGATGTTTAGGGAGCCTTCGAGGCCGAGAGGAGGCGGACTTGGGCGGTGCCGATGGCGACGACCTTCTTCCGCACTGCGAGGACTACTCGGCGTTCCTTTACGGGAGGTTGGCGTCGGCCGTAGTGGTGAGTATCTTTTACTTTTTTCTTGATTTGATTCCGAGAATTATGACGAAGGATCATCGATTAATGAGAGCTATTTGTCTTTGCAGGAGGTTGAGACAGCGGGCATCGAGCCCCCAGAGTACCCCGAGACCCTCGAGTACACTGACACGACCGGGAGGACGACGATCTCCGAGTTGCGTGACTTTGACGTAGGCGCGTGTGATGATCTTGGCCTAGACGATGGCAAGATCTCGATTCGAGGGTGAGCCTCCGACTTGTATGACTTTTGTGTAAGAACACATTTGATTGAGTTTGCTCAATTTGCTGAGAATTTTTTGATAATGCAGGTCGCGCCGTCCCGGTTCGTGGCGCTATGGAGGGTGGCCAACCGGCTGCGAGCTACTGCCATCGAGGCACTCGTCGGTGGTCGAGGTCGTCAGGTATGAACCTTATTTGATTTTTTTTTTATTTTGATTTTCGATCTTGCTTGAATTGATTGACATGAGCCAATTTATTGCTGTTTACAGGGTGACCGCGAGCTGGAGCGAGAGTTGACCCGGTCTCGGGAGGAGACGGCTCGCTTGCTGAGGGAGCTCGAGGTTCGGGACGCCGAGATCGCCGTTCTGGTGGCGAGAGTTGCCGAGTTGGAGGGCGCCCTGCAGTAGTTTTGTAGACTTGTACATTTGGACATCTGATTTTGAAACATTTTTGGACTCTGTTTGGGGCGCAAGCCCCCAGTTTGCTTGGACTTTTGGGCTTTGTTCGGGGCGCAAGCCCCCAGTTTGCTTGTACATTTGCTCTGTTTGGTGTATATACGGTGGCCTGAGTGCCTTTGCTGCTGGGTTGTGTTGCTTGTACCGCAGTTAGTTCTTGAACAGTTTGGTAGATAACGGTTTGCATGCTGTCATCATGCACGCCGAAATTTACATAGAAATTACGCAAAACATACATTTTATATACATAAGGCCTTTAATCAGCGCAAAATGAGACGCAAAAGAACACGAGGAAAAGCAAAAAAATTTGCATGAGACGCAAAAAGAACAAGAGGAAAAGAAAAAAATTTGCCGGAAATGACCGGACGGTAGGGAGGGTTACCCCCTAAAAAAAAGAAAAAAGAAATCTGTAAGTTAGAGATGTGGAAATGAAATTAAGAAAATAAAAATAATAATAAAAAAAGTAAATGAATTATAATGGAAATTATGTCCTAAAATGAGGAAATGGAATTATTTCTAAAAATGAAAATGAAATGTATTTCCTAAAATGAAAATGTGCACATGTGGTAAAATGGCGAACTGTCGATGTCGTCTCGAAATGCGTGCCCGCGAAAATAGGAAACTTGAAACATGGTAAACTGCTCGTATTTACCAAAATAAAATCCCGTAGGAATAGGAAATTATTTGTTATAGAATTAGGAAAGATCCAAACGCGAAATCACGTAAGTGAGATCGGGAAGAGGCACAACATGAGTCTGCGTCCCTTCAAGAGGCGCGGCGAGTCTTTGCGCTTTGTTCAAGCAGTCCGTTCTGACGGATTTTTGGAAACAGCAATTAGTATAAATAGAAGCGTCGACGGGGTGTTAATTCACACAATTCTTCCGTCTCCTCCTCGTCTATTCACATAAAACTCTCAAAATAAATTTTCAAGAGAAAATTGTCATTATGAATACTTTGGAGATCCGCTTGAAGGAATGGACCAACGAGTTTTCGAATAACCTTGGGTCTTTGTTGAGTTTGAAACTCATTAAGGTAGTAAAACCGTTCTTGGATGCTTGCCTTGACTATTGGGACCCGAATTATCACGTTTTCGCGTTCCCGGGAGGTGATATTTGCCCATTTCCTGAAGAAATTGCTGCTATTGGTGGGTGGGACCCCGAACATTTACCTGCCATCCCTTCTACTGCACAAGGGTACAAGAGCAAATTCAGAGACTTGCTTGGACTGACTAGACTTGAGGTGGATCGTCTAGTTACCCCGAAAGGCGTGAGGATGTTGGATTTTATAGACCGATTCATCAACAGGGCCGACCCTACTGTTTCTCATGTTGCTAGGAGGAGGGCATTTGGCTTTTGTTTGCTGCACGTGTACGTCTTCCAGGGACACGTTGACGAAGACTTGAGAGGTGATCCCCGTCTTTTGAGCCTTATTGAGCAAATGGAGTGCGAGCCCACTTGCTTATGCTTAGGAGAGATCATTTTGGGTTTGGATAATAGGAAATCCAACCGCGATCTGCCGTTCTTGGGGAGTCCCGTCATTTTGCAGGTAAAAGACATCTTCTTTTTGTTTTCGTTTTTTCATTTTTTTCATTTTTTCGTTTTTTTTTTTTTTCGTTTTTTTTTTTTTTTTTTTTCTAATACCTGCTCTTGGTAGGTTTGGCTTATGGAACGGCTCCGATTGATCGAGCCCCCAGTTCATGCACTTCCCTATCATTCTCGTTCGATTGCGATGAGGACGCGGTTGTACATGATGGACTTCACTCGGGTCTGCGATTATTGGAAGAACAAGCTGAAGAATGATGATGGTCCGTTGATTAGGTGGGTTGTACCGTGGTGGCACCTCAAGTCCGTCACTGGAGTATCTTCCTTGGATCCCACTAGGTCCGTGCGCATTCCGGGATTGGAGTTTATGGTATGCATTTTTCCGGAAAGATTGATGAGGCAAGTTGGGTTAAAGCAGACAATCCCTAGGCTTGATACCGTCCCGCAGACTGCTATGGCGCTTACTACAGAGAGCCGAAGGGAGTGGGCCATTAAATGGGCCCAAAGAAACATGTGGTTCTTGAGCTTCTCCACCAATGCTTTGTGGGTGTCGGACTCTTATCTGAGGTGGAGAAAGGCTGCAACTCCGGAAGAGCGCGAGAGACTGAGGAAACGCGAGCCTGTTGATTACAAGGTGCGCGAGGGAGAGAAAGAGAAGGAGAAGCATCTGACAGAGGGAGAAGAAGAAGCCGGATTTCAAGTCATTCATCCTTCAAAGAAATCAAAGACTACTCCTGTTGCGGAAATGGTGGTTGGCAAGAATGGCAGAGTCAGGCCTCGAGAAAGACCGTTGGTGATTAGGTCTGAAGTGGTGCAAGAGCGCCCGGCTCGAGGTCGTGACAAGAAATATGACAAGAATGACAAGGGCAAGGGGAAGATGGAGGAATAGCCCGAGTCTTTATTTATTATTTGATTATTATTATTATTGTTGTTGTAATAAAAAGGAGGGATTTTTAGAATCCTAGCCTATTCTATTTTTATTATGTAACGTACTACTATTATTAGAAAGTGAATGAAAATAAAAAAGGTTAAATGGTTATGAAACCGTTGAGATTTTCCACTTATTATTCTTGTCGAATTTCAAATGCAATGCAAATGTTCTTCTATTTACATTTTTAGATATAATGGGTTGAATCCCGTGAAGGATTGCCTACGTATTCACTTAAAAAGCGAAATCAAACCCTTGCGCGTAGTTCGAGTAAATGTAAAAGAATAATTGTTCGAAGCAAGAGCTTGTAATGAACATAGAAAATAAGCATGAGCTTTTGCTTACTCTGGAGGTGCGAATTTAGTTTGTTTGATGATATGAGGATGACAAACTTGTCAAAATGCAAGAGCATAGTGACATTTAGCTTATTTCAGCTTGGCCAGGGGCCGTTTATTTAGTGTCACGAGAGCGACACATGGGTTTACGCGAGGCGCGTTTTTGTCCTATTCTAGGCATAGTACCGTTTCAATTGGTCAAGGTTTGTGGGGTTTGAAAACTCATTCCCATCTAGGTCTGTGATTCTAACCGCACCCCCCGGGAGTATGGATTTGACTAGAAATGGTCCGGCCCAGTTAGGTTTGAATTTTCCCCACGGGTTGACAGGTAAAAGAGCTCTAACCGATTTGAGTACTAAGTCTCCTTCTTTGATGTTTCTTGGCCTAACCCTTTTGTTGAAAGCTCGTTTGATACGTGCTTGATATGTTTGGACATTATGTAAGGCCCGTAGTCTACGTTCATCCAGGAGGATGAGTTCTTCATACCTATCCCTCTTCCAATCGGCCTCCGGGATTTGACTTTCTAGTAGAATACGCAAGGATGGTATCTGTAGCTCGACTGGTTGTACAGCTTCCATTCCGTAGGTCAAATAGAAAGGAGTAGCCCCAGTGGGCGTCCTGACAGATGTACGATACCCCCATAAGGCGAAAGATATCTTGCTTGGCCAATCTCTATAGTTGTCAATCATTTTCTTGAGAATTGTGACAACATTCTTGTTTGCTGCCTCTACCGCGCCGTTAGTCTGTGGTCTATAGGGCGAAAAGTGGTGATGCTTAATCTCGTATTTGGCTAGCAATTGCTCGGTTTCAGCTTGGAAGTGTGACCCATTATCGCTAATGATCTCATGTGGGCAACCATATCGACAGATGATGTTATTTTGTATGAATTTGGCCACATTTTTGGCCGTAAGACCAGTGTAGGAAGCCGCTTCTACCCATTTGGTGAAATAGTCAATCGCCACTAGAATGAAACAGTGACCTCCTGTTCCGGCTGGGGTTATTTTCCCGATTATGTCAATTCCCCATGCAGAGAATGGCCAAGGAGATGTCATCGTGTAGAGCAACGAAGGAGGGACATGTTGTACATTCCCGAAGATTTGACAATTGTGGCAATGTCTCACGTATTTGATGCAATCGGATTCCATTGTGGTCCAATAATATCCCAAACGTGTGATTTTCTTTGCCATCATGGGCCCACTCATGTGAGGACCGCATTCTCCGTCGTGGACTTCTTCCATCACCTTTCGTGCCTGTGAATGATCAAGGCATCGCAGGACTACACCAAGAGGTGTTTTTTTGTATAATTCTCCTTGCATCAGAGTGTATTGGGAAGCTAATAGGCGTATAGCACGTTGTCCCCTTTTGTCCATATCCGGCGGATAGGTACCATTAAGCTTGAAATTCAGGATTGCTTGGAACCAGGGTTCCTGTGCGATTTCCTCTTCATCGGTGATTTGATGGACATAAGTCGGCTCTGACCGTCGTTCGATACACAAAGGCATTTCCATCATGTGATCTGGCATATTTATCAAAGATGCAAGTTTCTCAAGAGCGTCTGCAAATTGATTTTCCTCCCGAGGTAGGTGTAGGTATGTTACGTGATCAAAGAATTGAGCGACTTGGTCTATCCTAGCCTGATAGGGTGCGAGGCTTTCGCTTCGGATTTTCCAGGATCCTGTAACTTGGTTGATGATCAGTGATGAATCCCCATGTACTCGGAGGTTTTTAATGCCTGAGCTTATTGCCGCTTGTAGTCCAATGAGACAAGCTTCGTATTCTGCAGCATTGTTTGTCACCTCGAAGTCGAGTTTGACAGCAATCGGTGTATGCTCACCTTCAGGAGAAATGAGCAACACTCCTATCCCAAACCCTCTTAAGTTTGATGCTCCGTCAAAGTATAGGTTCCAGGAGTCTACATCGGTTTGAAGTATGTCCTCGTCGGGAAATGACCAAGTATCTATGGTTTGTGCGTCATTGATAGGATTTTCTGCGAAGAATTCGGCGACGGCGCGACCTTTTATAACTTTCAGTGGCACATATTTGAGGTCAAATTCCGAGAGCATCAGAGTCCATCTTGCCATACGTCCGTTGAGGACGGGTTTCTCGAAGAGGTATTTGACGGGGTCCATTTTGGAGTATATCTTGACGGAGTAGCTAAGCATATAATGACGTAGCTTCTTCGTTGCCCACACAAGAGCGAGGCATGTCTTTTCGAGTTGTGAGTATTTGCACTCGTACTCCAAGAACTTCTTACTTAGATAGTAAATAGCTCTTTCTTCGCTTCCTACAGTTTGAGCTAGCATGGCACCCATGGCGGTTTCAGTTACTGTGAGATATAAACCAAGAGGTTGATCTCGTTGCGGCGGCATGAGTACTGGTGGTTTAGCCAATATCTCCTTGATTCGGTCATACGCCTTTTGACAATCATCATCCCACATGGTATGGTCTGTTTTCTTGAGTTTCTTGAAGATAGGCTCACAAATCATCGTAAGTTTCGATATGAATCGACTTATATACTGCACTTTTCCTAGGAATCCTCTGACTTCTTTTTCTGTTTGAGGTTGTGGCATTTCGATCAGAGCTTTGATTTGGAAGGATCTATTTCTATACCCCGTTGGCTAACAACGTATCCTAGGAGTTTGCCGGATGTTACCCCAAATGTACATTTCTGAGGATTGAGTCTCAAGTTGTACTTTCGTAGTCTTGCGAAGAACTTGCGAAGGTTCGCAATATGTCCCTCTCTTTCCTTGGATTTGACAATCATGTCATCTACGTATACCTCAACTTCTCTGTGCATCATGTCATGTAGGAGTGTAGTTGCGGTGCGTTGGTATGTAGCTCCGGCGTTGATCAATCCGAACGGCATTACTGTATAACAATAGGTTCCCCATTGGGTGACGAACGCGGTCTTATGCATATCTTCCACGGCCATCTTGATTTGGTTATAACCCGCATATCCATCCATGAAGGATAGTAATGCGTGGTCTGCAGTATTGTCTACCAATATGTCAATGTGAGGTAGAGGGAAGTCATCTTTTGGACTCGCTTTGTTCAAGTCCCTAAAGTCAACACAAACACGGATTCTCCCATCCTTTTTGGGTACAGGTACTATGTTAGCTACCCAAATCGAATACTCGGAGACTTTGATGAACCCGGCTTTGAATTGCTTGTCAACTTCTTCCTTAATCTTTAGAGCCCATTTTGTTCTCATTCGTCGAAGCTTCGTTTTACTGAGTTTGAAACCTGGCTTAATCGGAATCCTATGTTCGGCGATATCCCCGTCGATCCCTGGCATGTCTTTGTAGGACCAAGCGAAAACGTCTTTGAATTCATTTAGGAGGTCTATGAAATCGGCCCTTTCGGTAGAGCTCAAGGTAGTCCCTATCCTAAGTTCTTTGGGTTCTAGTTCGGTTCCAACATTGATGGGTTCGGTGTCCTCTATTACTGGTCCCCCTTCCCCTTCCTGTAGTATTTCTTTGGCTACGTAGGGAGGTATTTCGATTGAGTCTGGGTCTTGGTCATCCTCAGTATCATCGTAAACAGAATTGCACTCAAGATAACACAAAGAGTAAGCAGAACCTGATTTATTCATATTAAGATTTGAGTAAAGTTGAAACAAAGAAGCCAACTGATCCATGGTCAGTGGCGGCAAAGGGATAGTAATTGGGGCATTTCCCGAACTACCGTGACTACTCGAGGCTAAGCTAGGAGAAATGAAGGGAGTGGGGATGACAACAGGAGTAGATTCTCTAATGACTTCTCTAGACTCCGACTCTGACTCCGACTCCGACTCCGACTCCGACTCGAACTCGTCGTCTTCTGGTTCTCCTTTGAACATCTCTCCTTCTCCAGTGGTGAGCTTGAAGAGTCTTCCTTGGTTGTTGGTCCATTTGATAGATTTTCTCCATCCTTTCTGCTGCTTTGTGTCGGTTTCTGTGATCAACGCGGTGGGGTTGAAGCGATCGTCTTGAAGTATCATAGTAATGATCTCATCCTGCGCGGCCCTAATGAATCGATCTTCTCCAAACAATAGGCTAACAGCTTGTTCGTCGAAGCAAGGTGCTTGACGGGTTTTGACGGTAGGAACCGTTTCTGGAGGAATGAAGTAGCAATCGTGAAAGACGTCGATTCCGGCTAACCTCCTCTCAAGATAATGCCAAGGTTCGGGAAATCCATGAAAGAGTTCTGAACTTCCTTCTTGAACAAAGTATCCGTTTAAAGTAGGGAGATATGGCCTCATTTGGACTCCTACGTGCTTGCGATTTTGGACTTGGGCGAGCATTTCGAGAACTTCTTCTTTTGTGGGTTTGCACCCTAGTCCAAGTGGTATCCTTGTCGAGTTGCCTTCCTTGTATGGTGCGAAGGTATTCTTCTGAATTGGGTTCAAAGGCATTCCAGGGAAGTATCCCTGGGATTTGAGTATGTGGTTGACCACCAAGTTAGAGTAGGGATTATAGTATAAGGGTGCCAACTCACTTTCTATAACGCTTACACTTTGGAAGCCCCCAAGTTCATATACGGGATCCGCAAGGACTTGATTGTTTGATTGCTTCTCGATTATTGCCTTAATGGGTGACGAAGTGATCGTCACAACTTTGCCATTTAGTGGGATCTTGATCTTTTGATGAAGGGTGGATGTTACCGCTTTGGAAGCGTGAATCCAAGGCCTTCCCAGAAGTATGTTGAATGAAGCTTCAATGTCCACTATTTGGAAGTTAACCTTTCGTTCAATCGGCCCCGTGGCTATGGTTAGGTTAGCAAGTCCTACCACTTTTCGTCGCGTGCCGTCATATGCACGAACACCTTGATTTGTAGGAGTCCAATCCGACTCTTTCATGCCTAGTTTGTATGCCGTTTTGAGGGGTATGACGTTGACCGCGAGCCATCATCCACCAAGGTCATTGGCACATTCTTCTTTAGACAGGATGACGTGATGTATAGAGCAAGGTTGTGACTAGCGCCAAAAGGTGGCAAGTCTTCATCCGAGAAAGTAATAGGATTACTTAGCTTAGGTGATTCTTGGAAGACCAAGTTGACTACATCTTCAGGAGTGGAGTTATGTGCTACATTCAATTTGGCCAAAGCTTGCAGTAAAGCTTGGCGATGTGGAAATGAGCTTGCCACTAGTTGCCGGACCGAAAGATCACCTTGGTCTTCTCGTAGTTGCTTGAGCAAATGATCGGTGGGGTCATCTTCGTTGTCATTTGGTGTGATGACGTTGGTTGGACCGTTTTGAGTAGTGCTTTGATATGGGCGACCCGAACGAGTTAGGTGATCCACATCTTGGTCTTCACCATTTTGGACTATTTCTTTGACTAGGGAGTTTTCAATGAGATATTCGTCCTCATCATCATCGGCCCAAACCCCATTAACTGCAGCTAGTTCCCTCATTTTCATGATATCACCTTCTAGTCGTATGATTTGATCGACTAGTTTATCGACCACGGTGACTACTTCTTGCATAGTGGCATTTTGAGAGAAGACCAATGGTACACGTTCTTGAGGTATTGCGTTGGGATTGCGCAAGGTCGTTACCATGCTTTCTAGTTCCCATACTTGTCTATCTACACTCCTCGCCCATGTGATGAAGTCGGAAATGGTGGGGGAGATAGTAGAGTAGAGCCTTTTCTTTCTCAATTGCATGAATTTCATTTTCGGTGGGAGAAATGAGGTGTGAGCAATCTAAGGTAGATTCATCACTTGTAATCACTAGAACTCCAAGAGGATTCTGAGTGTTGTTGGGCTTACCTCCTGGTGGAATTGGAAGTCGACCATCTTCAATCATATCTTGAAGCACGTGCTTCAACTTGTAGCATTTTTCTGTGTCGTGCCCCTTGCCCCTATGGTATTCACAGTATGAATTTTCATCCCAAAACTTGGACTTCCTTTCGGGTTCGGGAGTAGGTCCAATGGGTTGGAGTTTACCTTGCTTCATTAACTTTTTTAGAGCGTTGGAGTACGTATCCCCAAGGTTTGTGAATTTCCTTGGTGGGGTAGTTTTCTTGGATGGCTCGAGAAGGTTAACTTCGTCGGTCTTGCTAGTAGAGCCATATGAACGACTTGTGGACCCTTGATATCCTCGACCTACCGTTTTGGACAAGAGTCCTTTACGGATGTCATCTTCAATCCGTGTCCCTAATACGGTTAAGTCTTTGAAAGTCTTGACGTTTTGATATCTCAAATGGTTGGCATATATGGGCTTGAGATTATCCACAAACTTTTCCAAGAGAGTAGCCTCATCCGGGCGTTCAACTAGTTAAGTACTAGTTTTCCTCCACCTACTTAGAAAGTCGGTGAATCCTTCTTTGTCATTTTGGGTAAGAACCTCTAGAGTACGCATGTTGACTTGGATCTCGGCATTATCCGCATATTGTTTAGAGAACTCGATTGCGGCGTCTTCCCAAGTAGCGACTTTCTTGTGATCTAAAGTGTAGAACCATTGCTTCGGGATGGTGTCAAGAGATGAAGGAAAGATCCTTAAGAACATCTCGGGTTTGATGCCTTTGATAGACATGTAATCCTTGAAGGCACGGATGTGATTCAAAGGGTTATCATGCCCCTTGAACTTAGGGATATCCGTCATGCTAAAGTTAGTTGGCAATTTGGAATTGACGGCTTCATACTTGCGATTGTTTTCCCTATAAATGTCATCCCCCTTAAGGTACATCAATTGCTCCTCTAGGTATTGGAGTCTTTTTCTCACTGCAGTCATCCCCATGAGAGGATTCTCATCCCTAGACTCGTCATCGGAATTACGTAGCACTTCACTTTTAAGGGGAGGCAACTTTCCCTCTACGTCATAGATACGGCTTTCGATGTGATCAAGGCGGTCGTAGGTTTGCTCTTGGGTAACTTGCATTTGGGCTAGCGCGGCTAGGATGCGATCATTACTATCTTGAATTTGCTGGAGATTCGTTTCATCACTTGATCCGGGCATCTTGGAAACTGGATAAGAGATCGGCGACGAATCAAAACACGATCGACCATTCTATCACACTTGCTAAAAGAGGAAATGTTTTGACTCGTGAAGTGGGTGTGTGCCACTTGTGTTGAGTGAGTTTTGAAGAAAGACAAGGTCTTTGAAAATGTGTGTCCTAGTCAACTGTAGTGTAGTTGTAGGAGTGGACTCGAAGTGAGGTTTTGAAATGGGCTTGCGGCCCGAATTTTGACTCGACAAACGGACAGAGTTTTGACCGGATTTTGCGCTAATTGAAGGCCTTTTTTTTCGAAATTTTGTTTTGAAATTGGGTTTTGATTTCTGAAAATTCGTCATGATTTTGTTTAGAAATGGTGATCACGTAAGGTTTACACATTTATACAAGCATTATAACGGGATGCTGAGTGCATTTAAAAGGGTTTTGGTTTAAAGGGTGGGTTGCCATACCGAACCATCAAACCCGAAGTCTGTGGAGAGGCTCGTGCCAAACAAGAGTAAGGCCGATTCCTAGTCCATTTCCTCAAGTAGTGAAGGCCCTTGATACAAACAAGAGTAAGCATCATGGTATGGATGACGTCAATCGCTATCCATCCTTAGGCCCAAATAAGAATTAGGACCGTTTAGACGGGACGATTGGTCGAATGGGTTGGGTTGGGTTGGGCCTAGGAAGGCCGAATAAAACAGTCTAGGAAGACCGAGTTATGAAAACCGACAATTGTCTTGTACAAACTTATTCCATAACCTTGTTCAAGTTTCACCCTTAGCTACACGTAAGTGTATATCCCCAGCGGAGTCGCCAAACTGTGGACAGCGGGCCGCCCACGGGGGCGCTTGGTGAAGGTCGAAAACAAGCGTTTGCATGTTGTATGGAGTCGCCACCAATTTTTATGGGAAATTGGAACCGTTCGAATACCTCGTGTCATGTCAAGACACAAAGTAGTGACATGAACACTAAGCAATCGTTACCCTTAGCATTCTATGTCTAGAATGACTCTCGTGGATGCCAATGAACACGGATGTTCACAGAGATCTGGGTAAGGGGTGAGGGTACGTATTAGGAAGCTCTTTTGATCGAACACCTAATCCCGCCCGCCTCGATAGCGGCCTCTACTAATGATTAGGGAAGTTATTCGTACTCGATATATCGTCGGCTATATGCATGCAATGCAACATCCAAGTTTTAATCCTAGCATGTGAAGAATTAATACTAAGTCGGTTGACACGTAATTTAGCATACAATTGGGTCGAAGTAGGATTTAATGCTCATTACATGTGAAAACATACAAATGAATCATACAAATGCGATAAATAATACAATAAAATTACAATAATTACATTAAGATAGGCGATTTATGACGAAAATACCTTTAAAACGAATAATTTGAGAAAATGAATAAAAGAATAAAAGAAAGAAATTAACGAACAGGAATTAGCGTGATAATACGGATATTAGTTAATTAATATGTAAGCTAATTAAATCAGGTCAAGGCAGAAACGGAGTTCAGGGACAGAAATCATCCTGGAACAGGCGCAGCGGATCGCGCCCTCGGAAGAGGCGCGGCGATTCTTTGCGTCTCTGTTCCAAGGGTGAGTTCTGGTTGTGAAGCCGGAACTGCAAATCGTTAATGTCGATTGGTGAATTTAATGTTTGATTGATAATATTTACTCGGATGAAAGTGATTAACAGGTTAATTACATGTGAATGATGGTCATGAAAGCAATAAACATGGATGAGACGAATCGGAAACGGATTATTTACATGAAATTATGATGAAAATATTAATGAGTCCTCTATTGAAATAAGTCAATTAGACTAAATACGACGGATATACAACGAATATGCGACGAACATGCGAATAAACAGATTAAACTATATCAATGACGAATTCCAGAAACTCAATATTGACGAATTGAATCTCTAAAATCCGGGTTTGAATCTAATGACGAAAACCCGTAAATATCGGATTATTTAGGATTTAAGTCGGATTTGTGATGATTAAAACATGTGAATGAATGATGATTATAATATACATATGAATTATTATGATACTACGACGAAGAATTAACAGACGAACAAGTAAAAGAAAGATTTTGAATACGAATTACAGGGGACAAACGAAGAAGAAAGGAAGCAGGAAATGCGGCAGCCTCACGAAGAGGCGCAGCAGGAACTGCGCTCCTTCGAAGAGGCGCAGCAGTTGCTGCGTCCTTTCTCGACGATTATTTACTGGAAATCCGCAAAAACAGATTTTAACAAAGGGTTTTAGAAATCGATTTTAATGGTATTTTCGACGTAAACCTTACAATTGATGATACGAAAAGGTAAAATACAATAAATAAATAAGAATTATACACCCTCAGACTTACATGTTGACGAAACGAGAAGGACTAAGATATCGATTAGTGAATGCTCGACGCGAATGCAAAGAGAGTGCCCTCGTAAGAGGAAAATGATTGATTAATTAAATTGATTGAGTGTAGTGGGTCAAATTGGTCGGTCATGCAACGGAGAGGCTGGTACCCGGAAAGATCCGAGCTTACGTGGTCGAAAGTTCAAGCACGTAGGCGCCAGTAAGTAAGAACAAAGTCTAGAATGCAAAGGGAGAAGAGAAGGGCGGACACTCGCGTGAGAAATATGAGGAGCGAAGGCTCCTATTTATACTAATCACACGACGGAATTAGGGTTTCGGAGACTCTTTGGAAGTGAATCTCGGAAAGATATGAAAAAGATACGTAAAACATGCGAAAAGGGCACTGGGAAGAGGCGCGGCGACCACTGCGTCTCTTGGAAGAGGCGCGGCGCCTTTCTTCGTCATTCCCAGGAGGTTTCCTCTCCGCTCAAGAAAGATTTCAGCGTTTGAGTTATGGTAGGACGGAAATAATTCGAATATCTTATGAATATTACGGGATATTATTTGCCAAAAGATAAAATTTGTGAAATATGGAATAGAAATATCCGAACATTCCAACATTCGACTCGGGATTTAACGATTATCGAGAAAATGGAGACGGTTTTTGCCCGGACTCGAATGTACTCTAATTACCGCCAAAACGACCGTATCGGGACGTAGATGACAACTAAGAGGTAGACATTTAATATTTGAGCAATCACTTGACGATAATCTTACGAACTGTCACAAATCGTTCCGCGTATCAAACATGCGGCCCTATCATCACCGGGTGGCTTGCGGGAGGTGCAGAAATGAGGTATCTACATGAAGGTACAAATAAAACATTGGTGAGAGCAAGTGTTTTCCCCGAGGTGAGTTTGAGAAAGATCTTGCCTTTGCCTGTGATAATTGCAGATGAAGAATTACCCATGTAGACGCATTCCCCATCGCCTACCTCCTCGAACTCAAAATAATCTCTTATCAAAGACAGAGATGCCTGGAAGCGCCGATATCAAGACCCATTCAAAGAACATTACCCACCGAGTTAGCTTCCACAACCACGGTAGCAATGACATCATCGATCACAAACATTGGCTTCAAAGAGCTTTTTCTTTTCGATTACCGGTAGGCTTTGTGACCAGTTTTCCCACAGACATAGCAAACATTGGGACCTTTTGGTTTCTGAATCTTAGCAACAGGTTTGGTATGCTTCCCTGGACCATTCTTCTTAGCTGGACCCTGGTTCTTACCCTAACCAACTTTGGCCTTACCCTTACCCTTGAACTTCTTAGCATTGGACGGACCACCAGACTCAACCAGATTAACTTTAGCAGCAGCAACAGAAGCATTCACAGAAAGACTAACAAGTTGGTCTTTAAGGCGATTTGCCTCTTCGGTCCTCATGTGTCCTACTAGTTCTTGGAGAGACATGTCTTTTTCTTATGCTTAAGGTGGTTCCTATAGTCAGACCAGGAGGGAGGAAATTTCTCTAGCAATACATTAGCCACAAAAGTGTCATCTAATTTCATACCCTCATTCACGACATCAGCACATAGGTTCTCGTAGACATGAACTTGTTCCATGATGGGTTTCCCGTCAGCCATCTGAAATTCCAGCCACTTACCCACAACATATTTCTTTTTCCCCGCATCATCAGCCCCATACTTGGCCTCTAAGGACTCCCAAATCAGTTTGGAGGACTTATGAACCATAAATAGGTCAAAAAGGGTGTCAGACATGTTGTTTAGAAGCTGGCATCTAACAAGTTTATTGTCCTTATCAAATTTCTTAATATCCTCTTCGTTTGACTTAACAACAGATTTAGCAGGGGGGGTGTTCTCTACAGCCTCGAATGTGACCTCTTTAATAGGAGCAAAGCGGGTCACTAAACAGCACATAATCAATTTCCAGTTGTTCGAAAAACATCAGCAGTTTCTGTGACCAACGCTTATAGTTATGACCGTCTAGTTTTTCAAGTTTAGTCAAATCAGGAAGAGTTTTTGCTAAAACAGGCGACATGTTACAGCAGTAGACAACAACAAATATATAGTTTTCAAATTGTTGGAGTAAAGGAAGTAGTAACAATGTAAAGCAAGGAAATCAGAAGAAATATAACCCGATTCGTAGTGCCGTGGTAAGAGAGCCACTGCCTTGAAAACTATATTCCGGTACGACTGTGGTGGCGATCAGCTAGTGCCGGTAGTTCCCCAAGGATAACACTACAGTCTCCACGCAGTTTCGCCCACTCGGAACTGTGAGACTTGGAACGGAATAATTATCTTTACCCAGAAATTTATAAGAAGAGAAGAGTAGAAAGAAGAGAGGAGAATGAATGTTTTGTGTTTTGCAGTCTGTGCCTATAGGAACAAAAACGTGTTCCTAAACCGCAGGCAACAGACCTAGAAAGTGGGAGTAAGACTCTCTCCCACTAACAGTCATGTTGACTGACTGTTAACACAAAACAAGCCCATAAACACACAAGAGCAAAAAGGTAAAAAGGGGCATTTGGCCCGCACCGCAGGTGCTCTACCCAAACCCGAGCTCGAGCTCGAGCCGGGCCGGGCCGGCGCGCGCGCGCGTGTGTGTTTGGCCCAAACCCACTGGCCCAATACTCCCAACAAAAGCCTCCTTGGTCCACACAATTAACTAGTGGAGTACGCTAGTTAATATAAACACATGAAAGCCAAGCAATTCTACCGATGTGGGATAGCAAAAGAATAGTTTGGACAAATCAACTTGGCTTTACAGGCATTACAGCCATCATATCCAACAGTAATTTAAACTAATTAGCTTGTAATAGTCTTTTGAGCTTAATGAGATTACTTACATTCCACCAAAAAAATAAATAAATGTAAAGGCATTTAAAATAAAGATGTGCATGTTAAGGGTAACAGGTTGTCCTTCCAAAATAGCCAAATAAGAAAAATGGGTGTAAAGATTAGATTAATATGGGTTAAAGTATAGTTGGGATTAATTTGAGAAGGCGGGGTATAGTTTGTATTATTGCCATCAAATAACCCAATAGTAAAAGTAATTCTGTTAGTAGTGAAAAGAATTGTAGTAACATTGGATATAGTAAAATGATAGTAATCACTCATTTAAATAGTCAAAGTAACAATATTAACAACGAGCGGGTGTAGTGAAAGTAATAGAAGTGACAACGGGAGTAGTTAAATTATCAATATTATTGCAGCGGTAATGAAAGTAACAATAATTTCGTAATAATAATTACGGCGGGAGTAGTGAAAGTAACAATAGTAATAACGAATGTAATAAAAGTAACAATATTAACAACAAAAGAAAGTATATATGAATAATTAACTAACCAATCGATTTAAGTAAAATATTAATAGTGAGAGTAATGAATTTGTCTCATAATCTGTTTCATCGTAATTTTAAGATATGTCATAGAAAATTATATTAATGATAAATTTATGAGTTACGCAGCTTTAAAGTAGTTTTATTTAATTAAAAATAAATTTTAGTGCTAAATAAAGAAAGTTCGGGCGGGGCCGGGCACCTATACTAGTTAGGCTCCGTTTGACACGACACTTCAGGTAGCTTATTTGACCAAAGTAGCTTATTTGACCAAAATTTCAGCTACTTTTTTTGCAAGTGTTTGGCAAGTAGCTTATTTGGTCAAATAAGGTACCTGAAATGAAATGCTACCTCAGGTAGCATTTGAGAAATCAGGTACCTGAAATGACTTATTTTCCATTTTTTACCCCTTTATTCTATAATATTAAATAATTTTCATATCCTTTTACGTCATTTTACCAAAATCAGCTACCTTTTCGGCTAGTTTGTCAAACACATTTTTATATAATCGGTTAACTTATCAGCTCCTAATTTTCAGCTATCTTATAAGTTACCTTTTCAGGTTTCAGTTAACTTTTCAGTTTTCAGCTACCTTTTCAGATTTCAGCTACCTTTTTCAGGTAATTTTGCCAAACAGAGTCTTAGTATATAAAGCCTTGAATTCATTATTGATATATACAACTCAACATTAATTCTTATAGTTTATTTTGGTTTTGTGCCAAAACCAAGCAAAGACGAGTGAGCCAATTATTGGATGACTAGTGGACTAAACTAAATGTTGATGATAAAATTGCTCATTAAAGACACTCCCAAAATAAAAAGATACGGTAAATAATTGACTTAGACATCCAAAATAGAATAAATCAACAAATGCTCGGGACAGAGGGAGTACACTTTTAGAAAACACGTCTAGAACCACAAAACAGTTGGACAACAAAAAAGAAGAAAATGTGTTGGGGTGGCACTGTTTTTTTTTTTGGGTGCAAGTTGGGGTGGCACTGTGGGAGGACTGGCAGCACATGCCAACCTCGCTCCGCCAAGGACCAGTGGACCACCACAGTTGATGTAAAAAACCGTCGAGAATCACAAACAGCGTTTTCAACCTCGCAACGATTTCACTGAATCGATCCGCCTACCTTCTCTAAACTATGGCCAAATTATCAATAATTAGTGTTTGTTACACTTTTTATGGAGCAATCTCAGAGATGTTACAACAATACAAGATCAGACTTGTGTGAACAGCCCGGCTCTTTTTCCAGTAATGCTCAAATACTTTATTACATTTTTGAGCAATCCTCATACAAAGGACAAGGCAAACCAATATCTAAATAACAATACAACATGCCATAACAGCATACGGCATACCGGTCTGAGGTTGAATAAAATGGCTAACCTTAAGCCGGAAGCACGGTTGTCCTACACTCAGATCACTGGATGTCACACCATGTACGTCATCCCCACCTCTATGACGTTCATGTGAGGAACTCTTAAAACCGCAGCACCTCTCCGACAATTCCTTCTTAGGAAAGCATAAAAGTAGTTGATTACAAGTTTCTTAAGGAACCATGATTCTTTCTTTGCTCGAACATCAGCATCCCCAAGCAAATACGTGAATCCCGAGTCAATAGCCTCTCTGAGGGCGGACAACTCGTACTCTACACTTGGGTCATCCTCTGACGACATCACACTAGATGGCAACAACTCCTCGTTGCTTTCTTCAAATTTTGGGTTTTGCATCAAAGGTGTTAGCAAATCATCGGCCACACTGTTACTTGGTCCAGACTCTCTTGAACGGACTGAGACACAGTCATCCAAATCATCGTCCACACTGGCCTCTAGGGCAAGATCTATGGCCTCGCTTTTTAGGAACTTTTTGAGGCTATCGATAAGCAGTTGTTCAAATAAGTGATGGTCTTCCTTCCGGACATCCTTGTAGCCATATCGAGCAATGCATCGAAACATATGGTAGTCTTTAGGGCAAATCCTTCGAAAAAGGAAGCGTTCTTCTTGAGGTACGACAGGGACCGGGACATATTTGATGCAAACAAAGATGATGGTAGAATGAATCCCCGGGAGACTAAGAAGGAACTGCCCTAAAATCGAGGGGACACCCAGAACTAATTCATTGTACATTAGTCCTATTCCGGGGACCCTTACAGTTCCTAAGGTTGAACCGAGATCATCCATGACCTCTACGGAGAGTTTATTTCTCACTTCACTCCGATACTTGAGCACACTCCCATAGTTCCACGTGTACATTACCAACAACAAAAAAGCAGCAAAAGCGAGAGGAAGCCAACCACCTTCTAAGACTTTTGATAGGACTGCCGATAAGTAAATGAGCTCTATTGCCCCGAAAACTATAGGGAACGCTAGAGCAAGAAATAAATTGGTTTGCCAGATTAATAGCATCACGAGTGTTACCAAGGCGGTACTCACCAGCATGACTCCAACCTCGGCAATGCCTGAAATCACATGTTCGGGCCTTAGTATAGGTAATTTTGGAAAAATAAGGTTTAAAAAAGAAAGAAATTGGGAAGGGGAAAATGCTGACCATATGCATTTGCCATATTCGTGGTACTTCTAAAGGATGCAACCACTATCAGACACATTACCATCAGGAACCAATTGATTACAGGGATGTAAATTTGGCCCATGAGCGTCTTAGATGTGTGAACAATCTTCAGCCTTGGGAAACATCCTAGTGACATAGACTGCTTTATCACCGAAAAGGTAGCAGAGATCATGGCCTGGCTGGCAATAACGGCAGCAAGCGTAGCAATCACAAAGACAGGCCAGAAAAACCCGCCTTTTTTGCAAATAGTTTTACAAATATGTTAAAATATACTCCCTCCAATTTTCTATTATCTTCCCTCTTTCCTTTTTCATACAAGTTTGATTATCTTACCTCTTTCCTTTTTTGGTAAGTTGCATTCATTTTTTATTAATTTCTCTCTCCTAAAAAATCAACAACTCTCATTACTTTATCTATTCTTCATTCATTATTCATTCTTTATTATTTTCTCTCCTCTATAAACTACACAATTTACAATACTTTATTCTACTTTATTCCTTGTTTCTTCCCCTTTCTTAATTTTTGTGCCCAAAAGAAAGGGGAAGATAAAAGGAAATTGGAGGGAGTATATATTTTTTAATTATGATTCAAGAAGATGAATGATGTTTAACAAGGATTACCTGGCACACAACTGTAGAAAATACGGTCAGCTGAGGTCGGATACTTGATCAAATACGCACCCTGGCCCATGTAAGCAAGCAGAAGGCAGGGAAACACAACTGAAGTGAATGCAATCTGAAAGAGCATAACAGATTTTAGAATAAAAAGAAAGTAACAGTCAACACCCAACGAACTGCCCCGAGCCCCCGGCCCAAATTCAAAAAGAACAATTTAAATTTAAAGTAGACTAAATTGAAACATAATCCCAAAATGACCTGATTGAGCAGGCCTGCAACTGCTGACCCAATACCAGTAACACCTGCAAATCTGCAATGACCCAGACCCGTACTAACCCAAGGCGTAATGACCTGTTTGCTAGGTAAAATAATATTCAACCAAAAATGTGTACCTGTATGGATCGAACAGAGAAGTGACCTAGGTCAGCAAACATTGCTTCAGCTCCTGCAATCATTAAACTTAGCAAGTCACCAAGGTAACGATCAAATTAACAAGCTGACGAGGAATTTCCATATGGTTTTTGGATATAATGAACTAGTTCAAAGTGGGTATAAAAGCCCGATAAATGCTTATGTTTTCATGAAATAGCAGATACCTGTGATGCACAAAACACAGCCACCAAGAGCCGACCATGCTTGTTTACCATTCTTCATAAAGAAAAGGTAGATGTAAGCGGGATTTAGGGCTTTCACAACAAATATGCCGTGTCTGCACATATTGTAAACTCCAATAGATGCCAAACAAACGAACCACAAAGCAAGGACAGGAGCAAATGAGATCCCGACTTTGCTTGTCCCAAAGCTCTGTATGCTAAAAAGACCAACCAGGATGATCATTGAAACAATGACCACAGCATCTGTCAACATATCAAACAATTTACAGCTGGTCATTCTACAAATAATCATCACTTCCTAAGTTCAAAAGTGTATAGCTCAAGAAAACAGAACAAATGGGGGGAGTTGACAAAGAAATTAATTCTCTGTTGACACCAACTTAGCCATTGAAAATTACGCCGTATAAGGCAGTCTCTCATATGGAACATTATTGAATTTGAAAACCATTATTGAATTTCCAAACTAAAATACACAAGAACCGTAGTTTCCACTTTCCAAAATACTGTACTGGTGTGTACTGTAGCAGCTCAAAACTTGTAAAGTCTAAGTTGATGGTGCATGGCTGTACGACAAAAAGAACACATCAGCATACAAGCATAGGTACACTTACTCGAATCAAACCCATTTATCTCACCCTGCAAGCCACTCACAGCTGACATTACTGCACAGCGAAAAACATGTACTCCAATTACATAACATAAAACGCATTAGCAACAGTTATTAACACACTGCAATCGCAGATTTTTGCTTTTCTATTCTGTCTGAAAAGGCTATGATAATCACCATTATTCAGGTGTTGAAGGCTAGACCTAGCAAAACTAACCCAAGCTGGAATGGTCTAGCCTGTAGTAGACAGGAATTGATTCAGGGCGGAAAATGACATGGACATAAATAACCCGAGATGACGTATTCGAAAAAAAAATCCTAAACAGTCAGGAGTCAGAATGAGCGGAAAATGTTCTTTCCCAAGCGGTAACCACTGACCAGGAATTGACCCAAAACCCGAAATAATCTAAGAACAGCAAACCCTAATGACGTGAACCCGACCCAAATGATCCATTTGCCACATCTAAATCGCCTATAAATGGAAGCAAAGACAACACAGTAGCTAAAGATATTTGAAATTAGATACTCGAATTGTTAAAAATGCAATTCACTCTTCAAAGAAAGGAAAAGAAAAAGAAAACAATTGCAAGTCCTTAAAAAAATCTCATACCGGACATAGCTGGAGTTAAGATACCATCCCCTATAATCTAGGAAGTTCCGGTTAGAACCACAAACAGCAAAATTGCTTTCAAGGAGGATTTCTTCTCCAAAAGCTCTTTAATATTCAATGCCCTTTCAAGTTCTGGGGTGGGTAATTTAAGTCTGTAACTCGAGATTCTTTCATCAGCTGGTTGGCGGTTTGGAAGCATATTCACATTAGCATACCTAGATATCAGTGAATATAGTGCAAAGGTTCCTCCTACAGAAAGTAGTAGTCATGACTTAATAATTAACAGATAAATGAAAAAATAGGAAATAATTGGAGACCTAAAAAAGGCAAGAAAGTTGGAAATGACATTACCTTCCCCGTTATCATTAGCTTTAAGAACTAGAAAAACATATTTTGCTAAGGGGACAAGAGCTATTGTGTATAGGACTACTGAGAGAGCCCCCAGCACATCTACATCAGATGTAATAGACACCTTGCTAAACACATCAGTGAAGACATACAATGGGCTTGTACCCAGGTCACCGTAGACAACACCAAGAGTTTGAAATGCCAAAGCAAGAGTATGCCATGCAGAAGATTCCTGCAGGGGGAAGAACAGAATTAGACTTGGGATTGTGTTTGAGGCTGTTCATGCTTTTAAACATTTTGATTATGACTTGTCCTTTCAAAAATTTTGGTAATTGAAAAGACATCCTAGTATATGAGTAGTTGAGTACATGAATGGTGATTGGTATTTTATGGTAGAGTCGTTGGTTGTATCACACGAATGCAGTCAATAGCACCTTAAAATGTGGTCAGGACAAGTTGAGCTATAATTCTTCAAATTGATCAATTATTAGCTTTGAATTAGTTTCACACTGAGATTCGTATCATAGCATCTATCAAGCAGCAATGTTACCACTGAGAAAAGATGCAATATGGAAGCAAGTAACAAAAGTCTTGTATGACAACATCTATTTAAGTTGATTGCACGCTTCTTTTCATCGGATTGTCCATGTTTTAAACATGCTATTTCAAAATAATCATTCTCATGTCACTTCTGATTATCAAGGTGGCAACATTATATATGCTCCATGGCTGTCGGAATGCATTAGCAATGAGAAAATGCAGAAATTTATACAGAGAATATTAGTACCTTATTATGGTGGGCATGTGCAGCAGCAATCTCCATGGCTTCAACATCAAAAGAATCAGCCCTTTTAGGCTTCTTAATAAGCCTTCTCCTAACAGAGCCGGAGCCGGAAGTAAATCTATTCCTGAAGTCATCCTCCTCCATTTGTGACCAGTCTTGAGAATCAACTTCACTACCATCAACCCACCTTGATGTCCCACTTCCACCACTCCCAACCCATCTCAAACTACCCTTCTCTTCTTCTTCTTCTTCTTCTATCCCTTCCATTCCTTCCTTCCTCAACTAATTAACTAACACTAACAAATTGTCGAAAAATTCCAATCTTTTAATTTTTAATTATGAGAATGCTAGTTATTTCTATAACTGTCAGTAACTCTTAAGATGATGAATGAGGAAAGTTTTCAAGATGGGATCATTTTGATGTGTGAGAGAGAGATACATACAGTGAAGTTGAGAGAAATGATTGTATGAGACCATAATTAAAGTCATAATCGAGTTCGCTATAGGTCAGTAATAATTGCACTAAAATTAAGGCAATTTACAAATTTGGCCGCCCAATAACCGTTTCACACACCTATCATCAATGTTCTCATCTGTCCTTTTCTGCTTCTAACACACCTTTTTAAGATTTACGGACTTCTTATTGGTCTTTTCATTCGTCAACTTTTGTTTTCAAATCTACTCTCAAGGATGGGCCAAAAGTGGCTCCTGTGGCGGGCCGGATCAAACTGACCCGTTACTTTAGCCATCTCTAATCCCTACTATCACTCCTCACTACTCGCCTCTTTTTTTAGGGACCCTAGGCAAAATAGTGTATTGGGGCTTGTTTAAATAAGAAAAACAATTCTCTTATAAAATCGTGTTATTAGGAATGTCACCGAGACAGTGAAATCGGAATTACAATTAAAAAACATTATATATAAATGACAAGTTTAGTGAATTACATAAGAATAAATGAATAACAAATGTAAACTATGCAACTCGACTCCAAGTCCAAAGCGTGGCCCGAACCCCGATCACGTCAGCAAGCAAAACCTGTACACAAACTGCTCCCCATATGATCGAAAATATCATATGGATCAAGACAGGCCACCACGAAAATAGGTGACAATTACACACAACCCTATACACGTCAGTTTCGATAAATAAAGACATAAAGACACTAGACGATATGTAAATATGCAACATGCCAATGACATACACCAGATACGATATGCGTGCAATCACCAAACCGGTATCGGGACACACCCAAACGTACTCACAACCCGATGACGGCACCGCAACACCGCCCACCAAACAGTCGGACCTCAGTCCGTAATAAGGTACTCGGGACACACCCGTGGTACCGGGCCCGGAAGCTAACCGGATCCCCTGCCAGACGTCGTGCCTCAACCACACGCGTCCCTCCATACTCAAGTCATTAATGTACACATCCCTCCTGGACTGGGAATCTCCAAGAGGCGACCCAAGCGTAAGGCGGTCTCCCAACTGACTTACGTTATGATACTACGGTTTTCTGGTCCTAACTTACTCGGTCGAGTAGTCCATACTCGGTCGAGTAAGTTGTTGAGTGCTTTTAAACAGGCTAGTTTTCCGCGGTTTTGATTAAAATGATTGGAGAGTATAAAAGGCTTTCGTCAGTTTTCTAAATAACTTTTTCACTTTAAACCTAAACGACGTACACATTCTCTAATCATCTTCATCATCTCCAAGCAAGGGTTGGTCGATCATGAGTCCTTGTATTTCGTTTTTCATGTCGATTCCGTTGGTAAGTCTCTAGCGTTTTCTTAATTAGTTTATGGTTGTCATTAGGGTTTACGCAAACCCTAGATTGGGTTAATTTGGGGGTTTAGGGTGTTTGATCATCGTATATGTTGTTGATTATCGTTGTTGTAGGTGACGATGTATTACTCGTTGTGCATTTGTATGAGTGGCTGCGGTATAACGGATTGCGATAAGGTAGGATTTTCCCTACTCAGTTGATTGCGTAACTGATTTGAGATTGACTGTGATTGATTGTATAACATGTTTCATTAGATTGAGATTGGTTTAGATGATATTCTGATTGGTATTCTTGTTATAGGACCATTTTTGGGAGATGGTTCCAACCCCATGTTCGCCACTTATGCCTCCCGTTACAAGGGGGATGTGCACATTAATGATCTGGGTACGCTCGTTGCGATGAGCGGGGCTTAGGTAGGCAAGGCTACGGTCTCCCACTGGCGGTGACGGTTACCTGTTGCGATGGGTAACCTGGCAAGGCTACACACTTCGGTGTGTAGTCGGTTTGTGGTTACTTATGGAGTTTGGAGGATGTTACTATAGTTGAATTGGATTGTATATTGGCTTGTGTTGTGATTTCTTATCTTGGTTATACAGTTGACTGACCACGTTATTGTTTTCAAAACTGTGGTGATCCATTCGGAGATGGTGAATAGTTGATTTAGCAGGTATGGCTGTGGATTAGCTTGCGGGTCTTGGATGGGGTCGAGTCATCATCGCTTAGCTAGCTTTCGCTGACATTTAAACTTTAGTTCTTTTGATATTTTGGTTGTAAACCGTTTTGGTTAAACTTCAGTTGTATCTTTGTTTTAAAAAGTTTTGGTATTTGATAATAAACGTTCTTTGATGGTCTATTTGATATACTTTACCTCGGACAACCGAGAAGGTAGCACCTTGATATGCTAAGGTGGTCTTGTTAAGGCACATTGGTGTATGGGGTGTTACAAAGTGGTATCAGAGCGACGATTTTGGAACCTGAACCAATGAACAAAATGAACATAGAGTGTCTAACTAAAATGAATCCGGGTAGGAGTTGTTTGGTGTAGATACCTCATTTCTACACCTCCCTCCAACCACCCAGTGATGATTGAGCCGCATGTTTGATACGCCGAACGATTTATGACAGCCCGTAAGTTCATCGTCAAGTGATAGCTCAAACACTCGAGTCAACCCCTTAGTTGTCATATACGCACCGATACGGTCGTTTTGACAGTAATTAGAGTTCATTTGGAGTCCGGGTCAAAAACCGCTTCATTTTCTAAAAACCGTTTAAATGTCGAGTCGAAATATTCTGGAATGTTCTAGAATTCTCTTGATATTTATTACAAATTAAAAGTAATATTTTAAGTAAATATCTACCGTAATATTGTGTTTCATGGAATAAGGAAGTGTATATCTACCGAAATTCCATAATAAAACGCGGAAATCTTCCTTGCTAAGGAGGAAACCTCCGAGGAAATGATGCAGCAGGCGCTGCGCCTCTTCGAAGGATCGCAGTAGCTGCTGCGCCTCTTCTCCTGCCCTCTTTTCGCCTTTTCCAGAATTTTTCTGTGATTTGTTTCCAAATCCGTGTCATTCCTAAACTCTTCCATATGTTTAGTATAAATAGAGGCCTCTGGCCTCCATATTTGGCACGTGAGTGTTCCGCCCCTTATTTCTCTCTCTTTGCATTATAGACTACGCTATTGCCTTTCAACGCCTACGTGCTTGATCAATCGACCACCTATGCTCAGATCATTCTAAGTCCCAGTCACGTTGCATAGAACGACCAATTTGACCAACTCCACCGTTTAATCAATCTACTAAATCCTCTAACGAGGGCACTTTCCACGCATATTCGAGTCGAGCAATCACTAAAACGGTAACTTTAGTGAATCTCGTTTCGTCAAACATGTAAGTCTGAGGGTGTAAATCCCGGTTTTTATTATTGTACTTTATTTTGTATCAATTAATGTAGAACTATATCAAAAGCACGTTCGAAAACCGATTTAAAATCCATCTTTTGAAACCGTTTTTACGAAACAGCAGAGGTCAGACGTCGAGAAGAAACGCAGCAGCAACTGCGCCTCTTCGAAGGATCGTAGCCTTACTGCGCCTCTTCCAAAGGTTGCTTGCTGCTCCTGCACTTCTTCTTCTTCCTTGACTTCCTGCAAGTTTCTTTTTTTTTTCTTATTTCTTTCATTATTCTCTGTTTTCTTTTTGTTGTTTCCGTATATAAATCATGTTTTAACAACTCTTTTTAAATTACAATGCTTAATTCGTCCTTAATCCCGAAGAATTCAATACTTGCGGGTTTTCGCCGTTTTAATTCAAATCGATTCTTCGGGTTTCGACTTGTTCATGTCGAGGTTCTGGAATCCTAATTTGATACATAAGTTTTCTTCCGAGTCTTATTTGTCCAATTTCGTCTTAATCTAACCTCAAGTTTCGCTTTTTTTTTTTTTTTGTATTTCCGACACAAGTTCATCGTATAATCATGTAAACCGCTGTAATTTCTCGTTTTAATTCGTTTATGACTTGTTCAGATAAATATAATCGGTTAAAACACTTCAATTCGAGTCTAATATCAATAATTCATCCTAAATCTGCCAACGAACGATAACAGTGTTGCGGTTCTGACTTCACAGCCAGAACCCAGCTCTAGAACAGACGCATGAAGTGCTGCGCCTGTTCTGGGTTGGTTTCTGTCCCTGAACTCTTTCTCGCTTTGACGTAGCCCCTAATTACGGTTTTAAACCAACTATTATTCGTATTATCACCTCAAATCTGACGTATTTTCATATTTTAATTACAATTTTTATTTTTCTTTTATTTTCTTCTTTGGAATCCTGTCTTCGAGCGTGCTTTTGACGTAGATCAAATAAACCTTGTAATTCTTGTAATTTTAATTATTGTAATTCATTCATTTATCGTAATTATTATGTATGATTTAATTGTATGGCATTCAGATGTATTGAATCTAACACCAATTTCGACCAAATTGTTTGCTAAATTACGTGTTAACCGACATAGTCTAATTTATATGAGACAGTTGTCGATTTTCATTACTCGACCTTCTTAGGTCATTCATTTGGTCTTCCTAGGCCCTAAACCAACCCATTCGACCAATCGTCCCGTCCGGACAGTCCAAATTCCTATCTGGGCCTAAAGATGGATAGCGATTGACGTCAACCATACTGTGGTACATACTCATGTTTGTATCAAGAGCTTTCACTACTCGAAGAAATGGACTAGGAACCGACCTTACTCATGTTTGGCACGGACCTCTCCACAGACCAGGGTTTGATTGCTTGGTATGGCAACCCACCTTTTTAAGCCAAAACCCTTTAAATGCACTCAGCATACCATTATAATGCCCATATGTATGTTTGTATCGTATACGTGATCACCATTTGTAAAACAAAACCATGACGAAATTTTGTAAAATAAAATCTATTTTCAAAATATAAACATTTTCAAAAATGGCCTAAAACAGCACAAAATAAGCCGAAACTCTGTCAAGTGAAACTTCGGGCCTCAAACCCATTTCAAAACTCACTTCGAGTCAGCACTCCTACAACTACACTACAGTTGTCTAGGACAAACATTTAAAAATTTGTCATTTTCAGATCCCACTTGACACAGTGGCACACACCCACTTCACGAGTCGAGTCTTTTTTGAGTAAGTGTGCAAAAATGGCCGATCGTGTTTTGATTCGTCGTCGATTTCTTATCCTCAATCCAAAATGGTGGGAACTAGTCAAGGAAGCGTTAATGATGAACCCGAACGACCCGTATATGGTAATGATCAAATCCTAGCTGCACTCCTTCGTCTCCAGACAAGCCAAGACCAAGCTTATGCTCGCCTCAACGCCATCGAAGGCCGTATTGTCGCTGTAGAAGCTAGACTTCCTTCTACAGAGGGTGCTATTCCCGACGCGCTCATGCACGATAATTCTGCACACTGTGAACAACCAGAAGTCAATCTTCCACCAGGTCTTACTGAAGCTGAAAAGCGACTCCAGTATTTGGAGGAGCAACTAATGTATCTCAAGGGGATGACATCTATAGGGAAAACATTCGCAAATATGAGGCAATAAATGCTCAACTGCTAACTAACTTCAACATGACTGACATCCCGAAGTTTAAGGGGCATGAAAACCCTTTGAACCATATTCCTGCGTTCAAAGATTATATGTCTATCAAAGACATTAAGCTAGAGATGTTCCTAAGGATCTTTCCTTCATCTCTTGATACTATTCCTAAGCAATGGTTATACTCCCTGGATCCCAAGAAAATTGCTACCTGGGACGATGCTGCAATTCAGTTCACCAAATAATACGCAGATAATGCTGAAATTCAAGTCAATATGTGCACTCTAGAGGTTCTTACCCAAAATCAGAAAGAAGGGATCACCGACTTCCTAAGTAGGTGGAGAAAGACTAGCACGCAACTCGTCGAACGCCCAGACGAAGCTACTCTTGTGGAAAAGTTTGTGGACAATTTAAGGCCAATCTATGTGAACCATCTGAGGTACCAAAACATAAAGTCTTTCAAAGACTTAACTGTGCTGGGAACAAGAATTGAAGACGACATCCGTAAAGGACTCATGTCCTAAATGGTAGGTCGCAGATATCAAGGCACAACGAGTCGTTCTTATGGCCCCACTAGAAAGACCGACGAGGTCAACCTTGTCGAATCATCTATTAAGAAGAATAACCCGCAGAGGAAGTTCACCAACGTTGGTGACTAGTACTCCAATGCTCTAAAAAGATTGATGAAACAAGGTAAACTCCAACCCAAATGACCTACACCTGACCCAGAGAAGAATTCTAGGTTCTGGGATGAGAATGCCTACTGCGAGTACCATAGAGGCAAAGGGCATGATACAGAGAATTGCTTCAAATTGAAGCATGCCATTCAGGATATGATTGAAGATGGGCGCTTGCCTATACCTCCTGCAAGCAAGCAATACTCAGAATCCTCTTGGAATTCTGATGATCACAGATAAGGAATCCACCTTGGATTGTTCACACCTCATTTCTCCAGCTGAAGATGAGGTCAATGCACTAGAATATGTTAGCCTTCTATTTAGAGAGGATAGATTCGTCAAGGCAACTCAGGATAAGATCATTACCATGATACTTCAAGACGACCATTTCAACCCTACAACACTGATCACTGACACTAGCTCAAATCAGCAGAAAGGATGGATAAAGTCGATCAAGTGGACCAACAATTAAGGAAAACTCTTCAAGGTTACTACTGGAGAAGGAGAGATGTTCAAAGGAGAACCCGAAGACGATGAATTCGAGTCAGAGTCGGAATATAAGTTTAGAGAAGTCGCTATAGAGTCTTCTCCTGTCGTCACTCCCCACCCTTTTGTTTCTCCTTGTATAGTATCGCCTAGTAACAGTAGCTTGGGGAATGTCCCAGCAACTGTCCCAGCAACTGTCCCTTTACTGCCACTAACTACTGCGCAGATAACTTCTTTGTTTCAGCTATTTTCAAACATTAATATGAATAAATCTGATTCTGCTTACTCCTTGTGTTATTCTGAATACAATTCTGTTTACGATGATAATGAGGATGATCCTGACCCAGACTCAATCGAATTACCTCCCTATATAATTAAAGAAATACTAGAAGAGGGGGAAGGGACACCAGTCATAGAAAACACCGAACCTATCAACGTAGGAACGAAATTAGAACCCCAAGAACTTAGAATAGGGACGACCCTAGACCCAACTGAAAGGGGCAATTTCATCGACATCCTACACGAGTTCAAAGACGTCTTCGCTTGATCTTACAAGTACATGCTAGGGATTGACAGGGATATTGCAGAGCATCGCATTCCAATTAAGCCAGGTTTCAAACCTGTGAAACAGAAGCTTCGTCGGATGAGGACAGAGTGGGCTCTTAAGATTAAAGAAGAAGTCGACAAGCAATTCAAAACCGGATTCATCAAAGTTTCCGAGTATTCAGACTGGGTGGCTAATATAGTCCCCGTACCCAAAAAGGATGGGCAAATCCGAGTTTGTGTTGATTTCAGAGATTTGAACAAAGCGAGTCCTAAAGACGACTTCCCTCTACCACACATCGATATATTGGTAGATAATACAGCAGATCACGCGTTGTTATCCTTCATGGACGGTTATACAGGGTATAACCAAATCAAAATGGCCATAAAAGATATGCACAAAACAACCTTCGTTACTTAGTGAGGCACATACTGTTATACTGTTATGCCGTTCGGGCTAATCAATGCTGGAGCTACATACCAACGCACTGCGAATACTTTGCTACATGACATGATGCATAAAGAGGTGGAGGTGTACGTGGATGATATGATCGTCAAATTTAAGGATAGAAAAGGGCACATCGCTAACCTTCGTAAGTTCTTCCTCAGATTGCGCAAATACAACATGAGGCTCAATCCTCAGAAATATGCATTCGGAGTAACGTCAAGCAAGCTTCTAGGATACGTTGTCAGCCAGGGGGGGGATAGAAATTGATCCATCCAAGATAAAGGCCTTAATCGAGATGCCACATCCCCAAACAGAAAAAGAGGTTAGAGGATTCCTGGGCAAAGTGCAGTACATAAGTCGATTCGTATCGAAACTCACTATGATCTGCGAACCTATCTTCAAAAAGCTCAAGAAAACGGACCATACCGTGTGGGACGATGACTGTCAAAAGGCATTTGATAGGATAAAGGATATATTGGCCAAGCCACTAGTGCTAATGCCTCCTCAACGAGATTAACCTCTTGGTTTATATCTCACGGTTACCGAAACGGCCATGGGGGCTATGCTCGCATAGACTGTTGGAAAAGAAGAGAGAGTTATCTACTACCTTAGTAAGAAGTTCTTGGAGTATGAAAGTGAGTATACACCTCTTGAGAAGACATGCCTCGCTCTTGTGTGGGCAACAAAGAAGCTACGCCATTACATGCTTAGCTACTCGGTCAAAGTGTATTCTAAAATGGATCCCGTCAAATACCTCTTCGAGAAACCCGTCCTCAATGGACGCTTGGCAAGATGGACCTTAATGCTCTCAGAGTTCGATCTCAAATACGTACATTTGAAAGTCATAAAGGGACGCGGCGTGGCTGAATTCTTCGCAGATAATTCTATCAACGATGCGCAAGCAATAGACATATGGTCGTTTCCAGATGAGGATATTTTACAAACCAGTACGGATTCTTGGGATCTTTACTTTGATGGGGCATCCAATTTGAGAGGATTTGGAATAGGAGTATTGCTCATTTCTCCTGAAGGCGAGCATACACCACTTTCTGTCAAACTCGACTTCGAGGTGACAAATAATACAGCAGAGTATGAAGCTTGCCTCATTAATCTACAAGCAGCAGTGAGCTTAGGCATCAAGAACCTTCGAGTTCACGGGGACTCATCTTTAATCATTAACCAAATCACTGAATTCTGGAAAATTCGAAGTGAAAGTCTAGCACCCTATCAGGCTAGGATCGACCAAATTGCTCAATTCTTCGATCAGGTTACTTATTTACACTTGCCTCGCGAAGAAAAATAGTTTGTGGACGCTCTTGCAAAACTCATATCCTTGATTAATATGCCCGACAACATGGTTGAAATGCCTTTATACATCAAACGGTGGTCAGAGCCAGCCTATGTACACTTCCTTACAGATGAAGAGGAAAACCCAGAGGAACCTTGGTTCCAAACCATTCTAAATTTCAAGCTTAATGGTACATATCCACCAGATATGGATAAGAGGGGACAACGCGCCATATGCCTACTTGCCTCTCAATACCTCCTCATGCAGAGAGAGTTATACAAAAGAACACCACTTGGTGTCCTCTTGCATTGCGTTGATCATTCACAGGCACAGAAAGTAATGGAAGAAATTCACGATGGAGAGTGCGGTCCTCAAATGAGTAGACTTATGATGGCAAAGAAAATTACGCGTCTAGGGTATTACTGGATGACAATGGAGTCAGATTGCATCAAATACGTCAGGCATTGTCATAATTGCCAGATATTCGGGAATGTGCAACATGTTCCTCCCTCAATGCTATATACCATGACATATCCTTGGCCATTTTCTGCTTGGGGAATGGACATCATCGGGAAAATCACTCCAGCTGTGACAAGAGGTCATTGTTACATTTTAGTAGCTATCGACTATTTTACTAAATGGGTCGAAGCAGCATCTTACACTAGCCTTACAGCCAAACATGTGGCAAAGCTCATACAAACCAATATCATCTTTCGATACGATTGCCCACATGAAATCATCAATCACGATCCTCAAGAAAATGATCGAAAATTATCGCGATTGGCCTAGCAAAATACCCTTTGCGTTATGGGGATATCGCACGTCAGTTAGGACGCCCACTGGGGCTACTCCTTTCTATTTGACTTACGGCATGGAAGCTGTGCAACCGGTAGAGCTAGAGATCCCATCCCTACGCATCTTACTCGAAAGTCAAATTCCAGAAGCTGAATGGAATAGGGATAGGTATGATGAACTCGTCCTCTTGGACGAACGGAGGCAACACGCATTACATAATGTGCAGACATATCAGGCGCGTATCAAGCGAGTCATTAATAAACGGGTCAAACCCAGAAATATCAAGGAAGGGGATTTAGTACTCAAGTCAGTCAGAGCTCTCTTACCTGTCGATCCACGGGGAAAATTTAAACCTAATTGGGCAGGACCATTTTTGGTCAAGTCCATACTTTCAGGGGGTGCGGTTAAGATCAGAGACCTAGACGGGAATGAGTTTTTCTAATCTGACCAACCTAGACCAATTGAAACGGTACTACCCTTAGAATAGGATAAAACGCGCCTCGCGTGACACACGTGCCGCTCTTGCGGCACGAAATAAAAATGGCCCCTGGCCCGCTAAAAAGCTTATGACATTTCGCTCTTGTGTTTTGACATTTTGACATCCTCATATCATCAAATAAATTGAATTGCATTTCCTTAAGAGTAAGTGAAGCACACGCTTATTTTTCTAAGTTCATTACAAGCTCTTGCTTCGAACATTTATTCTTTTACATTTTTTCGAACTACGTACGGGGTTTGATTTCATTTTTTCTAATGAATACGTAGGCAATCCTTTACAGGATACAACCCATCATTTCAAGATGTAAACAGAAGGACATTTGCATGTTGCATTTGAAATTCGACAAGAATAAATCATGAAAATTTATAAAAGTTTCGTAACTAATAAATCATTTATTCATTATTCCTTAAATAATAGTAATACGCCAAATACATATAAATTTAAAATGCTGAAAATTAAAATGCTAAGCTAGGATTCTAAAAAACCCCGCCATTTATTACAACTCAAATAATAAAATATACTATAAAAATGACTAAGGCTACTCTTCCATTTTCCCCTTGCCTTTGTCGCCTTTGTCAAACTTCTTGTCTCGACCACGAGCGAGACACTCTTGGGTTATTTCCGACCTAATCACTAACGGTCGTTCTCGCGGTCTAGCTTTCCCATTTCGATCCACCACCATCTTCTCGTCAGGAGCATTCTTTGGTTTCTATGACGGACGGACGACCCGATATCCGGCCTCTTCTTCCTCCCTAGTTAAGTACTTTTGGTTCTCCTTCGCCACTTCACGGATCTTATAGTCTACGGGCTCATGCTTCCTCAGCTTTTTACGCTCCTCGGGGGTGCTAGCTTTCCTCCACTGCAGATATGAGTCAGTACCCATAACGAGCCAACCGGAACGGGTATGAACCACATATTCCTGGGCCCAGCGAATTGCCCACTCTCGACAAGACTCCGAAGTATGGGCCAAGGCAGTTTGACGGACGGTGTCTAGCTTCAGGATTTTATGCTTTAGGCCCACTTGCCTCATCAATCTCTCCGGAAAAGTATAGACCATGAATTCCAAGCCGGGAACGCGAATTGACCGTGTCGGATCCAAAGACGAAACTCCAGTCACTGATCTAAGATGCCACCATGGCACGATTAACCTAATCAAGGGCCCACCTTCACTCTTCAATTTATTTTCCCAATAATTGTAAACTCAAGTGAAGTCCACCATGTATAGCCTCGTTCTCATCACAATTGATCGGGAGCGATATCCTGTCATGTCAACTGGGGGCTCGATCAACCGCAACCTTTCCATCTGCCAGATCTGCAAAAAAAGAGGATGGCAGTTAATGTCCAGGACCGACGAAAAAATAAATAAATAAAAAAACAAAAAAAAAAGGCCGAATAGGACAGAAAACGGGTTCTTACCTGTAAAATGATAGGACTCCAAGATAAGGATGCTCGCGGTTCGCCTTACTATTATCCAATCCTAGAATGGTCTCCCCTAAAACAAAGCACGCTGGGCTCCTGCGCAGTTCCATTTGCTCCAATATGCCTAAAAATCGAGGGTCACCCCTCATCTTCTTGTCCACATGCCCTCGCAGGACATAGCAATGAAGAAGGCAAAATCCATAAGCTCTATGCCTCACCACATAAGAGATAGTAGGGTCATCCCTATTTATATATTGATCAACAAATTCAAACATACGGACACCTTTTGAGGTCACAAGACGGTCTACCTTAGCCTTGGTCAATCCAAGCAAATCCCTAAATTTATTTTTATAACCTTGAGAGCTAGGGGGTATAGCCGGAACACTTTCTACATCCCATCCTCCAACCGTAGCAATTTCTTTAGGAAAGGGACAAATTTCGCCTCCCGGAAAGGCAAATACATGAAAATTCGGGTCCCAATATTCAAGACACGCATCCAAAAAGGGCCTAATTACCTTCACCAGTTTCAAACTTATGATTGATCCTAAGTTAAAAGCACCCATGTCGTGTTTCTCCACATTCGTACATTCATTCGTCCACTCCTTAATGCGATTTTCAAAGGCATCCATATTTTTAGAAAAATTTGAGAAGATATATGAGGTTTTATGTAATAGACAAAGTCAAGGAAGGGAGAATTGTGAGAATAGAAGCTCAACCGAGGTCTTTATTTATACTATTCGACGTTTCCTAATTTCTTTCGAGAACTGACTAGCTGGAGAGAAGACGCAGTAGCAGCTGCGCCTCTTCGAAGGTTCGCAGCTCCTGTTGCGCCTCTTCCCCAGGCTCTTTTCCTCGTTTGACAGCCGTGGGATCTTTCCTAATCTGTTTTAGTTAAAGTTTCCTATTCCTATAGGGACTTAATTTGGTAATTTTGATTAATTACCAAATATATATTTCCTAATCTTTTACGGGTTCGCTTTTCGAGGCAAAATCGACATTTTCGCCAAATACGCACACTTACTCGTTTTTTTTTTCGGGGAATCATTTCACTCGCTCTTTTCAAAATGTTTATAACACACATAGCCATTTCTTTTAAAATTTTTTTTAGGGGGTAGCCCTCCCTACCGTCCGGTCGCGTCATTTTGTTCATTTTCGGGCACTTTTCATTTTGCGTCATTTTGTTCATTTTCAGGCTCTTTTTTTTTTCATTTTCTTTTCTTTTTTCGCGCTAATTTAGGACATTTTAATGTTCATTTCTTTTTGCTATGTGTTTTGCTTGTTATTTCCTACCTGAATTTCGGCAGCACGACGGCGCAAACCGTCACATGCCAAACCTGTTTTTCAAAGCTAACCTACAGATACAACAAACACCCAGCAGCAAAGGCATGCAGGCCGTCATATATACAACCAAAATGCAAAAATATACATCAAAATACGGGCTCCTGCCCAAAATGACATCCAAAATGTACGAATGTACAAACGGTTAGCAACTAGTCTTGACGACCCCTAAGCTCAGCCACTGTCGCCTCAAGGGCAGTGATCTCAGCATCTCTGGCCTCGAGCTCTCTCAGCAAGCGGACAGTCTCCTCCTGGGCCTGCGCCAGGTCACGCTCCCTCTACACAGAAAAATGAGTGATACTTTACTTCACTTCACTTCACAAAATTGGAGATAATAAAAATAAAGATGGGCACAGAAGGTTCATACCTGCCGCCCCGAGCCACCTATAAGGGCCTCAATGGCTGTAACCCGCAGCCGGTTGGCCATCCTCCACAACTCCACATGCCTGGACGGTGCCACCTTCATTAAAATACGAGGAAGGTTCAAGCAAATGCATTCCTATGTAATAAAGCATAAAATACTAAAGACAGCCAAAGCCGGGGGCTTACCCTCCTCACAACATGCTGCCACTCATCCAAGTCAGCGCCAGTCACCTCCTCGCTGAAATAATGGATCTCCGAGATCACCGTCATACCCGCCGAGTCAGTGTACTCCAACGTCACTGGAAAAGCTGGGGGCTCGACGCCCGCCACCTCGATCTCCTAAAAAACTCAAATGGTTCATTATTTGCTAATCATTCATCATTTATCAAGATTTATCAAAGACAATTAAATGGTAATATGCTTACCACGATCGGCCAGTACGCTAGCCTCTGGTGAACAAACCCAGCATACTCCTCACCAGGGAGAAGGGGGGCGTCACCACTCGCACCAGCCAGGTCAGGTGCCCTCTCAGCCTCTGAGGGATCCCTAAACATCGTCCGTGGAGGGTCGATGGGAACCGTAAAAGTGTCACGAGAGCACTGCCGAGTCAAACGCTCACCCAAGTACTACACATGCCCCATGGGTGTCGT
This sequence comes from Silene latifolia, assembly GCF_048544455.1. NCBI lineage: Eukaryota > Viridiplantae > Streptophyta > Magnoliopsida > Caryophyllales > Caryophyllaceae > Silene > Silene latifolia. The sequence continues at coordinate 221,100,039 of NC_133537.1, read as the reverse complement.
CAACAACAACCTACTCGAACTCCGGGGACGGAGAACCTCAGCCACAAATGCTAGAGCCCTAGAGTAGCTCTCCCAAGGCTGGGGCACCCACTAAAGTAAGAAAACTGGGATCATTCCTATGATCATCTCTAAATAAGAGAAAAATAAAGTGAAGATCAAAGACACTTACGCTGTCTAACCCTAGGGTATTCACGCCCCTCCGAAAAACATCGTAAGAAGACTGATAGCTCTTCTGACGGTACACTACCCAGCCCCTCACGACGGGGTACGCTCTCGGTACGTCCGCCCCCTCGTGGGCGTAAGGCCAGGGAACTAAGAGTACACCCACGCCTGTAGGCAAAGTAATAAAGATTATAAATCATTTTCTACAAAAATGATCTTTCATATTTTCAAGAAAGGTTCATACCTCCAAGAGAAGTCCAGGATCGATAGTGGCAGGAGAAGTCCCCTTCTCCATCAGCTCCGGATGAACCACGACCCTCATGTAGCACGTGAGGACCGCAAAACTAGAAGTAACCCAGTCCCAGTGACTTAGGCTACTCAAGTCAGAAAGAAACGGAAGAAGCTTCATCGATAATCTCTCCCCCTTGTCTTTGAGGTAAATGGAAGAGAAGAACCACCGCAACCACAAACGAGCCCTCTACTCGGCTGTACAAGGTGGTGGAGGCAGCATGCGTCCATCCATACTCACTCTCGACGGAACCCTACCACCGAAGTAGTTCCTGACGTAGGTACTCGGCATCAAACCAGGAAGCTGGGCCACACCCGTAGCCAGGTTCCAGCCAACCAGACTCCTCACCTCGGCCGAGTCTACTCTCATGGCCAGCGACGGCCACACCAACGGCTCCTCTCCACATGGCAGACCCGAGATCAGGCCGTAGTCCTCCAAGGTGACCCCGATCTCTCCAAAACGCATATGAAAAGTCGAGGTCGTGTCCCAGAACTGATCAAGAATGGCTCGAATCAGGCTGAGGTTAGCCCGAATCTTCCTCTCCTTGATCTCCCTCCAGCCTCGTACCAAGGCAGCAAAGGCTCCCCTCTCGATGATAGCCTTCTCCTCCTCCAACAACTTCCCGAAGGCGTCCATCATCATCGTATAACCAGAGAAGGACCTCATATTCCCCGCCTCCTGCGTCAATTCAAAAGAAAGCTTTCTTAAGCATAAAATGACAAAAAATAAATAAGTAAGAGAATGACAAGCCGAAGGCTTACCATGCTCCTCGCCGTCCTATATGACAAGTGGCTCTCCGCCGCCCAAATGAGATGTCTACCATCCCATTTCTCGGCCCACTCAGGCGCTCTTGCAAGCTGATGGCCGCCTCGTCCTATATTGGCCCTCCGCGGGGCCTCATCCTCTATATCTTCCTCCCTCTCCTGGGTTGCTCCCATAGTGGTGGAAGGGTCAAAGTCAGTGTCCATGGGGTCTCTCCCCGACGTGGAAGGAATATCCTCTGCAAAATCGATGTAAACAAAGCAATGTCGAGCATTTTCAAGCGTTTCAAGCATTTAAAAACGACATTTCTAGCCATCTTTGGCCAGATTTTCCATGCCCGACCACACATGTGGTAGGTTAAGTCAAGACGAATTTAAATTTAAGCCTAGTTGCGGGTTTGAGTATAAAATTCGGCAGCATTTCGCTAAAATAGCAATTATGCCATACAAAAGTGTCCCGGAGGAGCTGTCACAAATTGAAAATCCGGCATGATAGCAAGTTTAAACATTACTCAAGGGTTCCAAAGCATCAAGTTTCATCAAAAAATGGGCTAGCATAGGGCCATTTTCGAAGGGTTTTACGGTTTAGCAGGAAACCGTCACATTTCGCGCTCAAGTCCTTAATACTTGACGAAAATTCGAATGGGATACATGGTTGTGTTCCTAACATGATCAATTACTCATGTCAATTTCATGAGACAAATTCGTTTCGGACAAAAGCCCCAAATTTTCGAATAAATGGGTATATAAACCCTAATATTTCGACCCCAAGTCAAAGCTCAAATGCAAAATAAAGTAAGTACAAGATACATACCTCGATTAGTCATGATTTATGGCGAGTTTTGATCAAGTTTTGACGAATTTGGTTGGAATCTGGTTGAGTTTTGTGAAGAAACGAAATAGGTTTGTGTTTTGAAATGAAAACAAAACACGGCTTTAAGTCGAGTTTTACCCAAACAGGGGTGAGCTCGGGAGAAGACACACCGCCTGCTACGCCTCTTCCAAGGGTCACAGCTTTTCCTGCGCCTCTTGCTCAGCGAGTTTCCAGCAAGATTCGTAGAAATTCGTTATAAGTTCGTTATTTGTGGGCCCAGGCTGCATGAGCCTCTTCCCCAAAATATGGCTCCTTTTTGGGTGTTCTCTTCATCCGAATCGACATTTTCTCTTCCGCAGACTACATGCTACCACGACATTTTGGTTCCCCAGCGAGAGTTCATGATCAGTAAATACATTTCATCGTTAAGTGATAGCTCAAACACTCAATTCAACCCCTTGGTCATCATCAACGCACCGATACAGTCGTTTTGACAATAATTAGAGTTCATTTGGAGTCCGGGTCAAAAACCGCTTCATTTACTAAAAACCGTTTAAATGCCGAGTCGAAATATTCCGGAATGTTCTAGAATTCTCTAGATATTTATTCCTAACTAAAAGTAATATTTTAAGTAATATCTACCGTAATATTGTGTTTCATGGAATAAGGAAGTGTATATCTACCAAAATTCCATAATAAAACGCGGAAATCTTTCTTGCTAAGGAGGAAACCTCCGGGGAAATGACGCAGCAGGTGCTGCGCCTCTTCGAAGGGTCGCAGTAGCTGTTGTGCCTCTTCTCCAACCCTCTTTTCGCCTTTTCCAGAATATTTTAGTGATTTGTTTCCAAATCCGTGTCATTCCTAAACTCTTCCATATGTTTAGTATAAATAGAGGCCTCCGGCCTCCATATTTGGCACGCGAGTGTTCCGGCCCTTCTTTCTCTCTCTTTGCATACTAGACTACGCTATTGCCTTTCGACGCCTACGTGCTTGATCAATCGACCATGTAAGCTCAGATCATTCTGAGACCCAGTCACGTTGCATAGACCGACCAATTTGACCCACTCCACCGTTTAATCAACCTAATCAATCTACTAAATCCTCTAACGAGGGCACTTTCCACGCATATTCGAGTCGAGCAATCAATAAAACGATAACTTTAGTCAATCTCGTTTCGTCAAACATGTAAGTCTGAGGGTGAAAATCCCATTTTTTATTATTGTACTTTATTTTGTATCAATTAATATAGATCTATATCAAAAGCACATTCGAAAACCGATTTAAAATCCATCTTTTGAAACCGTTTTTACGAAACAGCAGAGGTCAGACGTCGAGAAGAAATGCAACAGTAGCTGCGCCTCTTTGAAGGATCACAGCCTTGTTGTGCCTCTTCCAAAGGTTGCTTGCTGCTCCTGCTCTTCTTCTTCTTCCTCGACTTCCTGCAAGTTTCTTTTTTTTTTCTTATTTATTTCGTAATTCTCTGTTTTCTTTTTGTTGTTTCTGTATATAAATCATGTTTTAACAACTCTTTTTAAATTACAATGCTTAATTCGTCCTTAATCCCGAGTAATTCAATATTTGCGGGTTTTCGCCGTTTTAATTCAAATCGATTCTTCGGGTTTCGACTTGTTCATGTCGAGGTTTTGGAATCCTAATTTGATATATAAGTATTCTTCCGAGTCTTATTTGTCCATTTTTGTCTTAATATAACCTCAAGTTTCGCTATTTTTTTTTTTGTATTTCCGACACAAGTTCATCGTATAATCATGTAAACCGCTGTAATTTCTCGTTTTAATTCGTTTTATGACATGTTCAGATAAATATAATCGGTTAAAACACTTCAATTCGAGTCTAATATCAATAATTCATCCTAAATCTACCAACGAACGATAACAGTGTTGCGGTTCTGACTTCACAGCCAGAACCCAGCTCTAGAACAGACGCATGAAGTGCTGCGCCTCTTCCAGAGGACGCAGCAGATGCCGCCCCTGTTCTGGGTTGGTTTATGTCCCTGAACTCTTTCTCGCTTTGACGTAGCCCCTAATTACGGTTTTAAACCAACTATTATTCGTATTATCACCTCTAATCAAACGTATTTTCGTATTTTAATTCCAATTTTTATTTTCCTTTTATTTTCCTCTTTGGAATCCCGTCTTCGAGCGTGCTTTTGACGTAGATCAAATAAACCTTGTAATTCTTGTAATTTTAATTATTGTAATTCATTCATTTATCGTTATTATCATTATGTATGATTTAATTGTATGGCATTCACATGTATTGAATCTAACATCAATTTCGACCAAATTGTTTGCTAAATTACGTGTTAACCGACATTGTCTAATTTCACATGTTAGGATTAATGTATGTTTGTTGCATTGCATGCATTAAATCGACGACATATCAAATATGAACAATTTCCCTAATCATTAGTAGAGGCCGCTATCGAGGCGGGCGGGATTAGGTGTTCGAATTAAAGAGCTTCCTAATACGTACCCTCACCCCTTACTCCAGTTATCTCTGGCCATCCGTGTCCATTGGCATCTCGAGAGTCATTCTAGACATAGAATGCTAAGGGTAACGAGTTCTTAGTGTTCATGTCACTACTTTTTGTCTTGACGTGGCACGAGTTATTCGAACGGTTTCCAATTTTTCTACAATAAATTGGTGGCGGCTCCACAAATGCAGGCTTATTCAACCTTTCACCGGTTTTAATGCCTCACCAATCGGTAACGGCCCATGATGTGCTTTGGCAAACCAAGGTTTTGTGGGAGAAGTACCGCCGCCTCGAAACCAACGCGCGGGTGCTCGCGGCGCGGGTGGCCCATGTCCACATTTGGACCTACCGCAAAGGCTTGAGAGACGTCCTAAGGCCATAATTTGGCCCTTTAAACTTTAAGCCGGTTACTACGGGGTGTGTCAAGGGCATCGTTATGTGTATGTGTGTTCTATGTATGTGTGTGTAGAGTGAATGTCGATATGCTTATAAAAGGTGAAGTATCATGATGTGGAGTACATGGAAATGGAGTGAACATATAAAGTGGATATAGTGTGGCATGTTATGTTTAATTTATATGTTCGTATGATAAAGGTTCACCTTGGGTACTGGTTTTAAGAGTGTTGAGTTGCTATTGTTTGCATTGTTAAAGTTTAAGTTGTTTTGTTAAGAAAATTTGATTTGTATGAAGTCCGATTATGGAAGGGTTGTCGTTAAATGGGCATAAATCGAGTTCTAGGAATGATATTTATGTGATTCCAATTGGAGATGATATCTTGTTCTCTTATGATTCTAACAATAGGTCACACGCCCAAAATGACTAAGAAATGAGGGAGATATGACCGTTTTACGAAAACTGGATGCTGCTGAGAATTGCGCAGGGTACTCGACCGAGTAAGCGGTACTCGGTCGAGTATCACAGGTACTAGACCGAGTTCAGTGTTTGTGATTTTGCAGTAGCTAATGGAATATGACCACTCGACCGAGTGGGACGTACTTGACCGAGCACCTGAGGTACTCGACTGAGTATGCTTTATGTGCATTTTTGATCAGCTACTGGAGTTGGAGTACTCGGTCGAGTAGTCAGTATACTCGACCGAGTATCTCGTACTCGATCGAGTACTTCTAGGTACTCGACCAAGTACCTCTTTGGCAGATGTGATATTTGTTTTGAGTCGTAGACTATGTGCTTACGTTTGTCTTGGGTCTTAAAGCATTATTTTACGTATTTGTTGGTCCTAATACGTAGGTTACTGGATCCTATGACGTGGAGAGTACTACCTTATGATGGGTGTGAGTTTGGTGTATGGGGAGGATATGTGCTTATATATGGTTATGGTGGATAGTGGAAAGAGGAAGTAAAATTGATGAGCTTATTGAGGCAAGGAGCATATTTTGTGAGGTTTGGTGAGTGTTATAGTCGTGAGCTTGAGTAATGTAGTAAAAAGTGTATATGGTCAAGAGGAAATGTACTTCTGAGGAATGTGAGAATGAAAAGTTTGAAATGAGAGATGTGAGTTCTGGTAATTTGGGATATGTAAGGGTCTAATAGAGGGAGATGGGTATGACTATATTGGTGGTGGATATGTATGTTGGGAAGCCGTGATAGAAGAATGGAAAGAAATGGTGTTTAGTGAGCCTAGGTCGATGGATGTTGCAATGTGGATTTGTATGCAGTGGCTGTGTTCGGGAATTTGGATACTAGGAGGTGAGCTTAGTGTGTAATTCTTTGAGAAGTAATGGGATGACGTGAATCTTGATTTCTGAAGATTTTATAGGAAGATGTAATCAATTAAGGAGAAACCATTAAGTGGGTGGACCTATTGGTGGTGAATATGAGGGAGTAGCATGATGGGAGAGATTGTTGATAAGAAATGAACGAGAAGTTATTGATATAGACTAATGAAATTTGAGTTTTGGAAAGTAATGAGAAGGTAACTGTAGATACCTCATTTCTGCACCTCCCGCAAGCCACCCGGTGATGATTGGGCCGCATGTTTGGTACGCGGAATGATTTATGACAGTTCGTAAGTTTATCGTCAAGTGATAGCTCAAATACTTGTGTCTACCCCTTGGTCGTCATCTACGCACCGATACGGTCGTTTTGACAGTAATTAAAGCATGATATTTATTAAGAATATGTATTAAAGTTATTATGTACGAAGAAAAGGGAAGAAAACAAGAAAACAAAGGAAAAGGACCGTATCGACGCATAGATGACGACCAAGAGGTAGACACAATTATTTGAGCTATCTACAGAGCCCCCACTTTGACTGAGGCTTGGACAAGGCGAAAGTCAAAGTATAGCCATCAGGTCAATCGAAGATTACAACCTGACGACTATGGCGACGTGAGGTGGCTCAAGGGGTCTGAGCCAAGGACCTGTCGTCGGGAACATTTTCGAGTCTGTCGACTATCGGGGAGGGTCGTTTAAAGTTCATTAGAGTACGTAAGGAGGCTCGCCAGCCATAAGAAGAAATCATACCTGAGACCTCTTTCTCAGAATGAATAATATTGAGGACAACAGCACGTCGGTAGAAACAGCTGAGGGAATCTGCTTGCGTCGGTCTCAAGCGAACTCTTGTCAGGGAATATATTGATGACTCTGTCTGGATTGAAACATTTCCGGAAATCTGGTTGTGTCTGCTTCCAAACAAACTCCATCTCTCAAGAAGTGCAATAGGCTGTCATGAACTCTCGGTGAATAAAAGGTATTGATAAAGGCAAAATCCGCTCGTTGCTGCAAGCGAAGTTTTGATGAAGGATAAAATAATGCGACGATTCACAGTCTGCTTGAAGATATAAACGCGGGCTGATAAAATACTGCGACGGTTCACAGTCTGCTTGAATATAAAATACTGCGACGGTTCGTAGTTTGCTCCACAAAGTACGGGTCCGGACAAAAAATAAATGTCCAATGGACCAAATATATGATATGCGGCGTTAGAGAAGAGGCGCACCAAAGATGGGCCCACAAACAACTAACTTGTAACGAACTTTTGAAAATTAAGCTGGAGGGAAGCTGGGGAAGAGGCACAGCAAGAGCTGCGACTCTTGGAAGAGGCGCAGCAGGTCCTGCGTCCTTTCCCAAGCCCGTCCCTGTTTGGGTAAAACTCGACAGAATACCGTGTTTATTTCATAATAACAAAACACAAATTCTATTAAAAATCTCTCAAATTCCAACCATTTTCCGTCAAAACTTGATCAAATCGCTCCATTAATCATGACTAATAGAGGTATGTGTCTTATTCTTGCTTTAATTCTTGTATTTGCTTGATTTTGATCGAAAAAATAGGGTTTTTCGACCCAAAATATCGAAAATTTGGGGCTTTTCCCCCAAATGGATTTACCTTATAAAATTGACACTAGAAACAGATAATTGACAATGTTAGGAACATAACCATGTATTCTTTTTGAATTTTCGTCAAGTATTGAGCATTTGAGCGAAATTGAGACGGTTTCTCAGCTGTTTTGAAAATTGCTTCGAAAATGGCCTTAGGATTGTCCATTTTTGATGAAATTTGTTTTTTTGGAACCCTTCTGTAATGGGTAAACTTCCTATCATTTCGGATTTTTGATTTGCGACGGGTTTTTCAGGACACTTTTCTTAGGGCATAATCGCTATTATAGCGAAATGCAGTCGAAACTTCGACTAAAACCGTGACTAGGCTTGAACTTAGACTTGACTTGACCCAATTTATCACATGAGTGGTCGGGTTTCGAAGGAAATGGCCAAAGATGGCGAGAAAAGGCCGTTTTCGGGGCTCAAAAGGCTTGAAACAACCCTTACCGAGGCTTGTCGTCATTTGACGCGGTCTAATTTACTCTAATTTTGTAGGTGACGTTGCTTCTACGTCAAGGAGTGCTCCTATGGATGTAGACTTCGACTTCGATGCTTCTCTCACTCTCGAGGAGGTGGTCGAGGAGGTTGTTGAGGAGAAGGTTGAGGAGGTCCCGAGGCGGGCCAACGTAGGACGAGGTGGTCGCCAGCTAGCGGGGGCACCTGAGTGGGCTGAGAAATGGGATGTCAGACATTTCATTTGGGCCGCAGAGAGCCACCTGTCTTACAGGGCGGCGAGAAGTTTGGTAAGCTTCGAACTTGTCATTTCCTTATTACCTTATTCACTTGCTGTTTCATTTCACGTTAGTCTTGTGCTAAAGATAGCTTTGCGTCGAATTGATACAGGAGGCCGGGAACATGAGGTCCTTCTCAGGCTACACGATGATGATGGAGGCCTATGAGAGACTGACGGGGGAGGAGAAGGCCATCATCGAGCTGGGAGCCTTCGGAGCCTTGGTGGGAGCGTGGAGGGCGATCAAGGAGAGGATGATTCGGGCTAAACTTTGCCTGATTCGAGCTTTCCTCGATCGGTACTGGGACACGACATCGACCTTTCATATGCCTTTTGGAGAGATCGGGGTCACCCTGGAGGACTACGGTATGATCTCTGGTCTGCCGTGTGGAGAGAAGGCTGTGGCGTGGCCGCCGATGGCCATGAGAGTAGACTCGGCTGAGGCGAGGAGACTAATCGGCTGGAACTTGGCAGCGGGTGCTGCTACCGTTCCCGGGTTGGTGCCGAGTACTTACGTTAGGGACTACTTTGCGGGTAGGGCCCCGACGACGGTGATGATGGATGGTAGGAAGGTGGCTCCTCCTGCTTGCACTGCTGAGCAGAGGGCTCGTTTGTGGCTCTGGTGGTTCTTGTCTTCGCTTTACCTCGGAGACAAGGGGAGAGGCTATCGACGAAGCTTCTTTCATTCCTTCCTGACTTGAGTGACCTAGGTCGGTGGGACTGGGTCACACTTGGCTTTGCGGTCCTCACTCGCTACATGAGGGCCATGGTTCGTCCCGAGCAGATGGAGAAGAGGACTTCTCCTGCTACTGTCGGTCATGGACTGTTGTTGGAGGTATGAACCTTTATTACGCATAATGAAAGATCGTTATTTCTATTTCTATCGAATTTTGAAAGATCATTATCGATTATCTTGTTTTGCAGGCGTGGGTGTACTCCTACTTTCTGGGCTTCGCGCCCAAGAGGACGGAGCCTGAGCCGAGGGCTTACCCACTCGTGAGGGACTGGGTGGGGTGCCGTAGGAAGACCCAGCGCTCTTATTACGACGTTTGTAGATGGGGCGTGAATGCCCTGAAGTTGGGCGACGTAAGTATCTTTGATCACTTTACTTCGTTGTTGTTTTTATTTAGGAGCAATCATAGGAATGACCGCCTTTCCCGTTTAGAGCCGATCATAGGAATGACCTTTCGTTTGCTTATTTTAGTGGGTGCCCAGACCTTGGGTGGACTACCCTGACGCTCCGGCCTTTGTGGCAGAGGTCCTTCGACCCAGGAGCTCGAGTCGGTTGCTGCTGTGGACGTCCATGGGACTAGTGTGGTACCTGGGCGAGCGTTTGACTCGTCAGTGCTCTCGTGACACTTTCACAATTCCCCTCGATCCTCCATGGACGATGTTTAGGGAGCCTTCGGATGCTGAGAGAGAGGCTAACTTGGCAAACGTTGGCGGTGACGCCCTTCTCCTTCCTGGTGAGGAGTACTCTCTGTTTGTTCGCTAGAGGCTGGCGTACTGGCCGATCGTGGTAAGTATTATACTTTCCCTTTTTTGAATTGTTTTGACAAACTGACGAATGATCGTCGAATAAAGAATTCATTCGACCTTCGCAGGAGATCGAGGTGGCAGGCGTCGAGCCCCCAGCATACCCGTAGACACTTGAGTACACTGACGCGGCGGGGATGACGACGATCTCAGAGATTCGTGACTTCGGCGAGGAGGTGACGGATGCTGGCCTGGAGGAGTGGCAGCACTTAGTGAGGAGGGTAAGCCCCCAGCTTCGGCTGTCTTTTGTTGTCTTTATTGCATAAGAATACATTTTTCTTTATTGAAAACCTTTTGTTTATTGAAATGCAGGTGGCACCGTTTCAGCATGTGGCATTGTGGAGGATGGCCAACCGGCTGCGGGCCACGGCCATCGAGGCACTTGCTGGTGGCCGAGGACGACAGGTATAAACCTCTCATTCTCTTTACTTTGAATTTGTTGCAATTTTCTCATGATTTGCTTTGAAATAGTTGAATGAAATGATTGAAATGAGGCATTTCTCTATCACTTGCAGTGGGAGCGTGACCTGGAGCTCGAGATGGCGCAGTCCCAGGAGGAGACCACTCGCCTGTTGAGGGAGTTGGAGGTCAGAGATGCTGAGATCGCTGCCCTTGAGGCGACCGTAGCTGAGCTGAGTGGCGACCCGGAGTAGCTGCTTTTCCCTTTCTTTGCTGTTGATTGTCTTGTATATACTTGTACATTTGGGACTTTGTTTTGTACCCTTCGGACCTGTTTTGGGCGAGAGCCCCCAGTTTGAGGTACATATTACATTTTAGTTGTATATATGATGGCCTGAGTGCCTTTGCTGCTGGTTGTTCGTTGATCCTGCAGGTTAGCTTAGAAAACAGGTTTGGTAGACGACGGTTTATGCCGTCATGTTGCCAAAATTTACATAGCATTTACACGTAGAACATATAATATATACGTGACTTAAATTAGCACAAAATGAGAAAAAGCCAAAAAGTGCCCGTAAATGAGCAAAAATGACCAAAAATGCAAAAAATTGCCCAGAAATGACTGGAAAAAATGACCGGACGGTAGGGAGGGCTATCCCCTAAAACAAACATAAGAAGGAGTGTATAAGTGTGATATATAGTGAAAAAATGAGGAGTGAATTGATTCCCCCTAAAAAAACGAATAAAAAGAAATGAATAAGTGTGCTCGACTGGCAAAAATGTCGAGTCTGTCTCGAAAAGCGTGTCCGGAAAATTATGAAATATAAATATGGTAATTTGTCGGAATTACCAAAATAATATACTATAGGAATAGGAAATTATAGCCAAAATAAATTAGGAAAGATCCAAAGCTGAGAATCACGGAAATCAGCCTGGGGAAGAGACGCAGCAAGAGCTGCGACTCTTCGAAGAGGCGCAGTAGGTGCTGCGCCCTTTCCCCAGCTGGTCAGACCTTGACGAAAATTAGGAAACGACTTTTAGTATAAAAAGAGACGTCGGGGAAGCTTTATTCACATAATTCCTCCATCGTTCTTCCGTCTATCTCATAAAAACTTTCCAATCTTCATAAAATAATTTCAAAATTATGGATGCCTTTGAAAACTGTCTCAAGAAGTGGACAAATGAGTTTACAAATGTGGAGAAGCATGACATGGTTGCTTTTAATTTGGGATCAATCTTGAGTCTCAAATTGGTGAAACCTTTCTTGGATGCTTGTCTTTAATATTGGGACCCTAATTTCCACGTATTCACCTTTCCTGGTGGCGATATTTGTCCTTTCCCTGAAGAAATAGCAGCTATTGGAGGATGGGACCCAGAAAATGCACCCGCTATATCTTTTAGCTCTCAAGGGTATAAAAGTAAATTCAGAGACTTGCTTGGACTGACCAAGGCTGAGGTTGACCCTCTTGTAACCTCGAAAGGAGTCCGTATGTTTGACTTCATTGACCGATTTATAAATAGGGTCAATCACCACACTATTATGTTTCTTTTCAGCAAAAGAAAACATAATACATGCACACATACCGTAAGATTCTCAATCAAATGGTTGTTCGATGTGCTTATCGTTTACTCATTTTAAACGATTTTACTTGAGGTTTGATCAATTGGGTTCACCGTATTAGAGACGTCAAAATCTATAAGATAGTATAACATTTAGTTTTCGTGAAGAATGTAAAATTCCTCCAAGTTGAGTGGTCTAAACCAACCACCAAGTTATCATAGGAGTAGGTACAACCTTTTGTTTTAAATCACATGAGTGATGCCTTCTATGTATAAACATAGATGATTACATTCTTTTAAAACAAAATTTAGGTACATTTGTCCCTATCGAAATCATTGCTACTCTAGCATCATTTCGATACAAAAATGTCCTATGCTAGACGTCTTACGTTTTATAATTTCATGTAAACTTCTTTACAAAGAAATGACCCGTACTTGGTATTGCATACCAAGATAGTGGAACTAACCTATCCTTTGAGTAGATGTCTCCTTCAACTTTGTCTTATCGCATACATCTAGGGTTGCTTCTTCTTAACTCCCACTCACTTTCACATTCCTCTTTGCTTCAACAAGCAAAAATGAATCTTATGAAGACCTCTCTTCAAGTCATTCGTGATATTTTATACACTTAGTAAGAGTGAATTACTATAAAGTGAGTGCAACATGTGGCAAAATCTCAACTTCTTGCGAAATTAGACTACCTAACCGTTCAATTGTCATCATATGTCTAAACTCTTTAGCGTATAAACAATCGATTTGGCCTTTCTCGAATTAAGCCATTTGACGGTATCATATTGGAGTATTCTTTGTATTTCTGAAAACTCTTTTCGCAAATTTTTGAATTACTCTTGAGTAATTAAAACTAATATGTCATCATCATGACGGAGGCGTCGCTTTCGAAATCAAGACTCTCTTGATAAAATTTGACTCCTTATTGTTAAACTCATAATAAGAGTTCGCAACATTAAACTCCTTTTTATAATATGTATGGATGTTTAGTTGTAAAATAATCGCAATAGTTGTTGTAAGCTTATGTAGTTGAATTGGTAAATCATGTTACCAATCATTGCTACCGAATTCTTTCAAAGAAACCGCTTTCTATGAAAGAACGAAACAAGTATAATAATAAATAGAGGATGAAAGAAGGATGAAATGCGCGATGTCATAGTAAATACATTAATGAAAAAGAACGAAAAATAGGAAAAATTAACTTTCAATTTTTAAAAATACTTGTGAAAACATGTTCAACAAGTTTTAACATTTATATAATGATATCCCACTAAATTATATAAATGATTCCAAGACCCAAATATTAAACAAAAATGAGCATCGCTTGGGCGAAATATCCCATAATTGTTTAAATTCGGTAGGTCAACGCTTGACTAATTCTACCATGAGAACTCTTGGTCGACGGATTTCAACAAACCCATCTACTATCCCCGGAATACAAGACCGTCATATACCCCGTTGAGTCCAACCAACTTTGGCGCGTGATAACCGTTTATCACCCTACTTACCCAAGGTAAAAAGAGAACACCCCGCTTGGGCGAGCGTGGCTCTAATGAACAAGGGATTCATAGGTGTTACTAATTGGTAAGGCTAATCTCAATTTTAGTTATGTGAGAGATCTTGTCAATTTAGTCATAAATTCCCTATAAGTGAACTAAGTCGGTGAATGTAAATGACGTGAATTGACAACCGCGAAAATAAAATGCATGTGAATGACGATTTTGGCATGCGCGAAAGTAAAAAACAAGCAAGCATATGAATAGTCCTAGTATGGCCACCTAGTTAAATAAACTAGACTATTACATATCGGAAACTAACTCCTTGGTCACTTGCCTCTTCATTCCAAAAGTGGCTTCTTCTTGTGGGATTTGGAACACCTTCCAAAAATAGACTCCGTCTCAATGTAATCCGTCTTTTGGAAACGCCGGTAAGAATAACTATTACAATTTAAATTACATAGCTATTCCTATTATACATTAATTAATAAAATAAATAAAACTATTAATTAATCACAAACCGACGATACGAGATCGTATTTAATTACAAACAAATCGCTATTCACATTCATTTCGGGTAATAACGCTTAAAATAAACTAGGCCATACTCGGTACAACAAAATAAATACTTTAAATAAATTACAATCATTCATTCAAATTAAATAAATATGCTTAAAAATGCTAGAAAATGATGCCAAAATTGCCCTATCTATCAATCGTTGGTATCCATCTCGGTTTTGTGGATTTAATAATTTTTAACTTGTAAAAATCAATAATCAAATCTTAAATCTCATTAAATCCAAACTAATTGTCCAAACTGTGTTGAACCTCAAAATTAGTCCTCACTAATTTGATGATGAACAATTAGTTTGATTTGGTGATATTTTGCTAATTTAATCTGTAAAATCATAACTTTTAAGTAATAAATCCAAAATAATTGAAAATGTTACCAAAAATTGAAACAAAAATTTTGAGTATTCTGGAACACTCCCAAGAATACGAAAATGTCAGAAAAATTGCCCAAATATTCGGATAAAATTTTATGAAGAAAAATATCGATATTTATCGGTTTTTAACCACAAAAACCATTAAACATCAAAACAAGGTGAAATCACATTTTAAATTTGACTTTTAACTTTTAAATCATATTTTTAATTGTACATAAATTTATCAAGGGTAGGAACAAATGTTTCGAGTATATGATTAATTTATTTCACTTTTATCGACTTTTATCTCATTAAATCAATAAACATGCAAAACTTCAAACCAACCTTCAAAATTTTACATACAATCTGTAGAAAATATGCATGAAACACCATAAAAATGTCATGACCCGAATCAACTTTTAACTATTTTTAGTTAACTCTTAACTAAAATACGGCATTTTGACTCGGTTTTCTATCAAAAATCATTAAAAATAGCAAAATAAATTCATAAATAACCAAAATTTACCACAAACCGTTTGAGATTAGTAGGTATGGATGCCCAAAAATTTTCGTGCTAAAACCTCTTCTAACACAATTTTTGAGTTTTTATAAATTATCTCATAATTTATTAATATGCTTAAAATCAACATGCAAATTACAAGCTTAGCTCTGATACCACTTGAAAGATCATAGATACTAATTAGACCCTCTAATTAAAATCAAATTATCTCATAATTTGTGTTTATGTGATCTATGTATCATGCATGGAATATAAAAGCATATTAACATAAAAGATGAGGAAAATAATATTCCTTACATTGAAAAATGGTAGTATTTAGGCACAACCAAGATCACCATCTTGGTTGTTCTTGAGCTATTTATTAATGGCAAGATCCTCCATAACCCAAGCTTCCAAAGAGAAAGCCTCCTCTCAAAATCACCCAAGAACTTACCCAGCAACCTTACTAATATTAACTAGATATTAGTAAGATTACCTTGATAATATGTAAATATCACTAACAATCTTAGTAACAATTTTGTTTACTAACAACTTAGTAAAAATGTTTCTATTAATTTTAGAGAGAAAAGACCAACAACTTTATTCACATGCAAAATACACAAAAATGAAGTAGTAGTCAAATGAGCAATTGTTGGTCTATATGGAGGAGGAAAACCGGTGGGAGTAGGTGGAGTGAGGGAGTGTACTTGTTTTATTTTTGTCCAATCTTATATCACATGCAAATGATCATAAGATGACTTATGGAAGAAAAACAAGCAAAGTGAAATGATTATATTTATAATCATCCACTACACTCCATTTACACGGTCCAATGTCCCATTTACGGGTCCATTTTGGTTCTTAAATTTGTCGCACAAATACGTGTAAATATTACTTTAAACATCGATTTATGTTTAAATATTTCCCGATTAATATTGTCTTAAACACTCCGTAAATATACGTGTACAGCTACACATATATTTTACGTACCAATACTAATCACATTAGTCAATTAGTACTAATTTAACAATTAACTACTTAATCATTAATTCCCTTCTCAAATAATTTATTATTTAATTATCGCATAACTAAATAATAATTTCCGTGCCTCGAGTTCACAACTCAATATCTCTCTAAGTTAATTAATCAACTAACTCTTAGTTAATTTATCAAGGGACTAATTAAACTGTATCCGATACAATTAATTAGCTTTCGTGTTGGGGTTCGTTCCTTTAGGTGTGACAGAAAGGGATCACCAACACACCGTCTCTCACGACAATGAGAACGTCAAACCCTAGTTGGCCAACCGTTACCGATATATGTTGATCAGCTGACTAGTATTGCCAATGAATATCCCATGCATATTCCTTAATGAGATTTAATAATATTCTCATGCACTATTGTGGAAGACAAAAACTCTAACAATCTCCCACTTGTCCGAGACAAGTTGTGCGATGATTAAAACACACAATTGTGGATAATCTCCTTATCCCAACAATATCCTACTTGTACTCTAAAAGGGTGTGTTACCGATTCTCTTGTCCGTTTTAACAACAATCTCCCACTCAATGAAAGGCGTCTTTCAGGTCGCACTTGCATATGAACATATCGTGAGTGGTTTTGTCGATCGGGAGTGTGACTACTTGACCAAAAAAATCTCCCACAGATTACTTCCGAGCGTGGCCACGCATTTGTAGTCATAACTCCTCGAGTGGCCTTGAGATGTTTAAACCCAACGTGGGTGGACAATTCCTGTCTGCCCTATCTATCCTTTTGCACAATACAGATCACCATGACCCAGTAGATGTCCTTTGGCCTCCTTTCACGGCACGACTTAGGACAAAAACCAAAGTCACTCAGAAACTGCACTTGCTTAGATAATAGTCTCCAGTTTAAAGAATCGACTCATAAGAATATCATAGAAGTCCCTGCCACGACCAGGCATCTGAAATAGATCTAAGGGACTCTATAAATGTCACTGCCCGGCAAAGTGTCCCACAGTCTGCCTATGTAAACGACTAGTCATCCTTATAACCTTATGATGCTGAACCTACCATCAATCGTCTTACAATCTAGTCACTCCGAGACGTCACCTCATTAAGTGACTAGGTGTAATACCCGCCCTTTTAGAGACCCTTTGACCAGCGTTGACTGACCTTGGGAGCGGGCGTAGTCTTAGAATTGCGTGCCAAAACAATCTTGGGTTGCGTGATATGAGTGGTACTCGATAGAGTAGAGGCTACTCGATCGAGTAGGGGGTTACTCGATCGAGTGTGTTGGGTACTCGATCGAGTACCGAGTTTTCAGCGAGGGTTTTATATCGCGTTTTGTTAAATCCGCATATCACTTCCGCCACTTTCCTCCTATCCTTCAGTCGCCTCTTTCCCTTCCCTTCACCTCAAAACCTCCATGGAAACCTTTTGAAGATCCTTGTTCCTGAGGGGAGCGTCACTTGAGTCGGGTAGCGGTCTTTTGCCGAGTTTTCTCCCTATAGGTATGTCATAATCATCATCCGTGTCCTTGTTCTTTACTGTTAGGGTTTGCTTGTTAGTAATAGATAATTGTATTGTGGTTATAGGCTTTGCTTGGTCGCTGGATAAGTTGTTTGTCGACATGGATTGGTTGCAGTTGCTTAAAGGTAGGTTCGCCTACTCAGTTTCTGTAGATTGTCTAGTATGTCGGTCGTTGTGGCTGATAGTGGTTGTTTAGTATCGTAGTTGTATTGTGACGGCTGTGATTGTGATCGTGGTTGTTTGTCTCTGGTTCTCGAGGCGTGTCCTCGGCTGAGTGGGGTCACTTGCGGGAGTGGCTTCACGCCCTAGTTTCGCCCTTCGTGGAACCCGCCACAGAAGGGATGTGCACATTAATGGACAGGGTTATCGCTCATTATGAGGAGCGGGGATTTTCTGGGAACGGCTGCGGTCCCCCACTGGCAGGGCTGGTCCAGTGGACAGTCAGTGACAGAGTTGGTTGGATTATTGTGATTGTGTTTGAGATTGATAGCATTGTATTATGTTGGTAATTGTAGTTGCTGTTGTCGTATCTTATCTCAGTACTGACCTTGTGTGGTTGTTTGTTTGTTATGTGTCTGCCGTGATCCCCTATGGTGAGCAGTCGGTCTTAGCAGGTGCTGATGTTGTTGATAGGTGGAGTCAGGCGGGGATGAGTCTTCACGAGATTTGATAAGCGATGTGAGTAGTCTTTGAGTTGTACCTTTTATATCGTTTGTTGTTTAAATCACTTGTAATATAACATAATAGTTCTCTTATCGACATTTGATTATTACTATCCTTGGGCAACCGAGATGGTAACGCCCTTATATGCTAGGGAAGGCCTAGTTAAGGCTCCTCTGAATATGGGGGTGTTACAAAGTGGTATCAGAGCCGACGATTTTGGAACCTGTAACAAATGAACATAATGAACGTCGGGAGTCTAATAAAATGAACCTGGTGTATGTGTAATGGGAGCCCCAGCTGATGCTAGGTTTTGGGTGAGTAGGCGCCCTCATTTCAAAATCTTGGCCCCATGATGCTTAAGCCAGTCACAGGGTACGGGAATGTGGAGTCCGTGTGTATATGTGTGACGTGTATGCTAATTGTATCGGAGCTACCTGTAGTTGAGCCTTAGTTAGCGTTAATAGGGATGTAATAGCTGTATTTGGACCGTGTTTAGTGAAGTGTGGGCATGATTAGTGAGCTTGTATGATGATTTTGAGATAAGTGACAAAAGTCTGTTCGATAGAAATGCTTGGGAATGTGAATGGGCGTGTTATAATTGAAGGATGAACATGTTGGTGTTGCTGTGAGTTGATGGTGACGATAGTCATGTACGAGTCTATAAACCCTGCCGTGAGTACGATGATGAAGGTTATAGAATTGTTGTGTTATAATTTGAATCATAGCATGTGGTAATGTATATATGCTTTGTTAGTAGTTGAAACTTTTCCGCTGCGTGAGAATTGATTTGTGTAAAATGAATTGCTTATAATTGCATTGGAGAACATGGATAGATTGATTTGTTATGAAGAGTATACAATTATATGTTACATGAAAGAATGAATTAATGTTAATTACATGTTTCATGTTTTTGTGAACGCGAGTTTGGTAGCGATATGTTAAGGCAAGTTTAAGTGTTATATAATGACATACTTATGTTTATGAGGGACTCGGTAGCGTAAAACCGAGTTGGGTGATTGTGTAGCGTAATGTGACATACACTTTATTTGTCGAGACGATGCTTAATGCTTGAGTAATAATAGTAATGCGGGAATGCGCGTGGTAATTTGTGCCGAACTCCGAACTTAGTTTGGACTCGACACGTGGTGTTGTTTTGCAGGAATTTTCGATTTACTTTGTAATTCCGACCGAGTACTTAACTATACTTGACCGAGTGCGAGTGTTTACTGGACCGAGTAGACCTCACTCGATCTAGTTAGGAAGCTATGACGTCGGGATGTGGAAAGATTTTCTGCAGATACTCGACGAAATGGCTCCTACTCGATCGAGTAGGGTGGTACTCGATCGAGTACCCTAGACACTCGATCGAGTAGGTTACTGTACAGAGAATCCTACGGGTTTCTTAAAACCCTTCTCCTTTCTATTTCTTCTCATTCTTCCTCTATAATTCGAAAACCTACGCCTATTTCCTCTCAAACCCTCAAAAATCTCTCATATCTAGTGTTGGTGGTGGTTAATTTGGGGTTATTTTCTCTGTATAATTTCGTTCCTTTACTTCACTACTTGATCAAGGTATGATTTCTACTCTATATACATGTTTTTATGCTTTAAACTTGTGGGGGATGATTACATAGCTTGAAAATTTCGATTCATATGATCCATTTGTTGCCTCTAACTGCTGGAATATGATTCACATGTCGTCTTTCTTGATTGTTGATGATTAATTGTTGTAATATGGATTAGAAACTTGCAATTTGGGGGTCGAAATTTCTAGGGTTTACAAAATTGAAATTGATTTTTGATTGATTCATATTGATTAGATGGTGGGATTGGGTATTATACATTGTTATATCATGTTGAAGGATGGATTTTGATGATTTTCACCTTAGAAAGTTGCCTTAAAACTCCGTCTTAAAAGTGCCTGAAATGGAAATTCGTGATTTATAATTGGAATTTGATGTGGTGTATGGTTGTCTAAGTGTAAGTTAAACTTCAATATGTTTGTAGGGATGATAATTGATGAAAATATGCCAAAATTGTTACAGCTGTAAAGACCGTCTGAAAAATTTAACTGAGTTGTTGTTCATAATATTGAAGGGTGATAATGATATGTTCTAAGTTATTCTTTTCCATGAACTAGTAAGAATGCCCCACATGTGATTAGAAGTGTATTTGGAACAACCTTTAGAATCATGCTAGGATATTCGAATTTGTTAAGCATGTGTAATCACCATGATAAATTTTTCACAACTGTGGCTTATGAGTAGTGGTAAACTGAGCTTGTATGTCAAATTTGGGAAACTGTTGGTGAGTGTGTGTACATAGCTTAATATTCAAGGTTAATAGCATGAATTATGTGATTCACATGTCAAATTTGTGGGTGAAATTTGTATGCCTAGCGGAATGTGTAAAGTCCGAATTACGTGAAGTAAATGTTTACATGTTTATACAACTTTGTTTGAACATATGCCGAAACAGATGCCCAGACTGAACATAGGAACCCGTCAAAGTAAACGGGGGAGGGGTAATCCACCTGAGATGGGGGAAGGGAGTGGACCTGTGGTACCCGCAGCCCGTTCAGTACCCTTCATTGTTTTTGTTGATTTCAAGCAGAGAGAGCGTTTTTTAGCTTTACAAAAACGCAAAATGAGACCTACAAGGTGTATAGACACTACTTTGTTGGAGGATAGGAGATAGAGACGGATGTCCGTCACATTTTTGAGACCTTGGGCCTTATGGGTTTGTATAGGCTGAGGAAACACTCTTATCCTTTTCTTACCTTGGAGTTTATGAGCTCTTTTATCTATGACCCCGCTGGCCAGACCGTTGAGTTTCGGTTGATGAACACTAGTTTTTTGCTTTCTATGGACCAATTTGCTTCTCACCTTGGGTTGGCCAAGCCTCCCAAGGACTCCATCACCGATATCCCTGCTTGAGTGCGGTGTATGCCGCCTAATGCCTTGTCGGCCGGAAACCACTCTCCTACCTCGAGTAACATGCTTTGATTAATGACGTTCGATGTCACATTGAGGATCTTTCTCCGTTCTCTCTCGAACCTCCTTTATGATCGACCGGATATCGATGGTTTGAACAACCATGAGGTGTTACTTCTGATGTCTTACTTGAACCCGGAGCGGACCAGGAAAGTGGTCTTTAATGCTCCTTCGATGGTTTGTGCTGCCCTTGCCTTGATGGCCACTGCCTCTTCCCGATACTTGAGTGTGGCGCCATCGCCACTCGGTTAGCTGAAAAGCTAACCTCTTTCGAGGCTTCTTCGGAGTACGTGCCTCTAGTTACCCCGGTGCCCACCATGGATCGTGACTACTATCTCGACCTGAAATGGTTGAGGACTTTAGCTGACGGTAGCTTAGCTTGGAGGGTGTGGGGCGTGAGCTGGATGAAGATTCCAGCTCCTGAGCACCTCCCACCCACGGAGCCCTTAGAGCCGGCGGTAGTGACGGTGGACTCCGATGATGAGGAGGAGGATGAGGAGGATGATGATAGACCCCGCCATCTACAGACCTACCTCATCGACGACACGATTCTCGAGGTGATGCCAGAGCCGAAGAAGGGCGAGAATGCGTCAGTTGTGGCAGTGGAGAGACCTAGGTTGGGGAGAGGACCCCGTCGAGTGAGGGAGAGGACCTCGGAGACTAGGCCACGGCCGGTGGCACCACAGCAGCAGCATTATCCTTTTCCGTGCTACCCTTACCTCGACACCCCAGAGACGCGATCCAGCTACTTGGCGGAGAGAGTGTCATCTACCTTGACACTCCGGAATATGCACGAGATGGCGTACGCTCAGGGGATAGGGACCGAGGGACCGCATCCGGTGTGGTGGAGTGGAGTTGGGGACTACACAGGGGTTTTCCATTCCTACGGGGTGGATCAGTTGACGTGGGGGACACCTTAGTCCTTTGCCTACGGTGGCTTGACTCCATGGTACGTGGGTCCAGGAGCAGGAGCAGGAGTGGATGCGGGGATTGGGTCATTGGGAGCAGGTACTTCTGGCGGTGGTGGAGATGATGAGGTGATGGTTGAGCAGCAGCAGCAGCAGCAGCAGCAGGAGGAGTGATACTCCTTGTTTTTATCTTTGTTTATAGTAGTTGACGTTGGTAGTATGGTTAGACTTTGGTAGTTGTTTTCGTTAAAACTTTGGTTATGGATATGTATTGTTGGCCATAAGGCCGGAATTGTTAGTTAACTTTGTTGTAGGATTGATTTTGGGGTCGGGAAATCATCCCGACTCAAGTTATGTGACGACCATGTATATATATGTTGGGTTATGACCGGCTTTATAAGGAATTTGGCCTGTAGGTACTCGACAGAGTACCCCGTACTCTATCGAGTAGCTGCAGGAAGGAAAGAGAGAAAGTTTCTGATCTTTGGGCTACTCGATCGAGTAGCCAAGACACTCGATCGAGTATCATGGCACTCGATCGAGTACCAGTATATACTCAATCGAGTAGCACTGTTACAGGAGATTTTCGAAAATTAAAAGTGTGTAATTGTTTGATAATTGCGAGCTTGATGTTTAACATGGTTAGTAGTGCGTAGTAACACCTTTGAGCCGTTAATTTCATATGTTGGAAGTCGTGTTTGAAGTTTTATAAGCGTATTTGTCACAATTAGTGAAGCGGTAATAGTTTCTTGTTACTTTAATGTTGCATACGCCCTATTAAGATCTATTTATCGGAGTTATAACTTCTTGTACACTTGTGCATACCATATTAACATGCGTTGTCGACGGTGACTAGATATTCCGGAGGTTTGTGTATAATTTCTAATTTAACAAGTATATAGTTAGTGAGTAATGTCCATAACAAATAACATGGTTTTATTTAATGTTATGATGCAAGTAATAGGTAATATGTGTTGTAATTTTGGTGGTGAACTTCGGGGACGAAGTTCCTTTTTAGAGGGGAAGAGTAATGTCGCGAAATAAAAAGGCTGATTTTGAAATTATGTTTTGTTTACCTATAATGTTTTGTTGTTTAATTGCAAAATTTTCTAGTACCTTGGTCACTTTACTTGTATGAAGTGTAATTGGTTACCTTAGTTTGCTGAGTAATTCATGCGTTGAAGTGAAAATGATAGTATGTTTTAAAGGACGGTCGTAAAAAGTTAGTTGTGGTACAATGTGTTGTAATAGAATTGCGTTGTTGAGTAACATGGTGGTGTAGTTGTGCAACATGGAGTTGTTATGAGATATGTTTCGGGTTGATAGTTGTTACCATATGATGGGAGATCGTTGTTTGTGCTGGTTCGTACTGCGAGATTAATGTTTTGTAGACAATAGTTTGTAAGAGTAGAGGTATACATATAGAGTGACAATTGATGGTGAGCATGTTTGTGTGATAGTTGCAAGAATTGATATATATATGTATGAATAGAGCGTTAGACGGTGATGATGATGACATGGGGGATGGTATTTCCAGGGAGTAATGGTTTGAGCGGGAAGATTGGTGAGGTCGTGTTGTTTCCGTGTCTCGAGCGGGAGATAGGTGAGTTGAACTTCGGGGACGAAGTTCTTTTAAGGGGGGAAGACTGTAATACCCGCCCTTTTAGAGACCCTTTGACCAGCGTTGACTGACCTTGGGAGCGGGAGTAGTCTTAGAATTGCGTGCCAAAACCATCTTGGGTTGCGTGATATGAGAGGTACTCGATAGAGTAGAGGCTACTCGATCGAGTAGCTAGGTTACTCGATCGAGTAGGGGGCCACTCGATCGAGTGTGTTAGGTACTCGATCGAGTACCGAGTTTTCAGCGAGGGTTTTATATCGCATTTTGTTAAATCCGCATATCACTTCCGCCACTTTCCTCCTATCCTTCAGTCGCCTCTTTCCCTTCCCTTCATCTCAAAACCTCCATGGAAACCTTTTGAAGATCCTTGTGCCTTAGGGGAGCGTCACTTGAGTCGGGTAGCGGTCTTTTGCTGAGTTTTCTCCCTATAGGTATGTCATAATCATCATCCGTGTCCTTGTTCTTTACTGTTAGGGTTTGCTTGTTAGTAATAGATAATTGTATTGTGGTTATAGGCTTTGCTTGGTCGCTGGATATGTTTTTTGTCGACATGGATTGGTTGCAGTTGCTTAAAGGTAGGTTCGCCTACTCAGTTTCTGTAGATTGTCTAGTATGTCGGTCGTTGTGGCTGATTGTGGTTGTTTAGTATCATAGTTGTATTGTGACGGCTGTGATTGTGATCGTGGTTGTTTGTCTCTGGTTCTCGAGGCGTGTCCTCGGCTGAGTGGGGTCACTTGTGGGAGTGGCTTCACGCCCTAGTTTCGCCCTTCGTGGAACCCGCCACAGAAGGGATGTGCACATTAATGGACAGGGTTATCGCTCATTATGAGGAGCGGGGATTTGGTGGGAACGGCTGCGGTCCCCCACGCGCGGCTGGTCCAAAGGATGATCGATGTGAGTTGGTTGGATTATTGTGATTGTGTTTGAGATTGATAGCATTGTATTGTGTTGGTAATTGTAGTTGCTGTTGTTGTATTTTATCTCAGTACTGACCTTGTGTGGTTGTTTATTTGTTATGTGTCTGCCGTGATCCCCTATGGTGAGCAGTCGGTCTTAGCAGGTGCTGATGTTGTTGATAGCTGGAGTCTGGGCAGGGATGAGTCTTCACGAGATTTGATAAGCGATGCTTGAGTAATCTTTGAGTTGTACCTTTTATATCGTTTGTTGTTTAAATCACTTGTAATATAACATAATAGTTCTCTTATTGACATTTGATTATTACTATCCTCGGGCAACCGAGATGGTAACGCCCTTATATGCTAGGGAAGGCCTAGTTAAGGCTCCTCTGAATATGGGGGTGTTACACTAGGGGCTAATACAATGTTCATCCTATTCACTTGAATTGGGGTTCAACATTGTCTCCACAACCAATTCAGATAAACAAGGTATTCTTGTTTTCAGTCAAACTGAATAATTGAGTTCTTAAAGAGACTCAAACAATGAATGCGATCATGACTTACGTAAATATTAATACTCTATCCAATATTTACATACGATCTTTAGCAATTAAGGTATACTCCTCAATCACATTGAGATGACATAACCATCATGTCTACCTTATGCCAACGGCTTTGATTAGAGGATTAGCAACAGTTGCATCACTCTAATTTCCATTGCTATTTTCCTTTGTTCTATGCACTCTTTTCATCACATAGAGCCTTTCTAAGTACATGTCTAAACAAATTTTTAGACTCTGGTTCTAAAGCCTGTCAAACACTCCCACTGTTTTCACAGTCTCTCAAGAGACGATATTCGGCTAACAGAACTACTCTAGTTCCATTAAATTCTGGATATCAACGATCTCTTTTACAACATCGGTTGTTGTAATGTACTTAGCTTTCGTTCATGATTTGTACGTATAACACTTATACATACACATCCTTCATATGACATCTTTTATGTATGACTCCTCATACATATCTGCTTTATACATGTATAACTTCTTATACATATATGTATAACTTCTTATACATATTATTCTGTATGCTCATAGCTCTTTTACATGCTAAACATTCCTTAACGAGGCCCATAACATCTTATAAGCATAGGAATGTTTCCGTGTAATCCTTTTACACGAAATTCATAGATTCCTCCAAACTACAAGAGTAAATTCTCAGTGCTTCTCAAGT
The DNA here is from genome assembly GCF_048544455.1 of Silene latifolia. Lineage (NCBI taxonomy): Eukaryota > Viridiplantae > Streptophyta > Magnoliopsida > Caryophyllales > Caryophyllaceae > Silene > Silene latifolia. Next base: position 221,074,197 of record NC_133537.1, on the reverse strand, counting down.
ACTCGAGAATGCTCTTGATAATCATCTAGTGACACTCACTAGAAAATGACTGGTAATGACTTCTCATATTGTCAATATGATGAGTCCTGACGAGGGCAGCTTTTAGCATATTTAATAGATCCTGCAGCGGAAGCACAAGAGATCAAATTAATTATTCAACAACTTGAATGAGTCAAGAATCTTATCACATAAGTCTCTTGACTAAAATGCTAATATCCATGGAGATCTATCTCATTAGATCCGGATGTTTAAGATGCACCATGCTACTCTCACATATTCACCCGAGAATATTTCTAGTCACTAATATGTCAAACACATATTTAGACTAAGAAACATCACCTTAGCTACATTTCTAGTCACTAATATGTCAAGCACATATTTAGACTAAGAAACTCATTTTAGCTCCCACTAAACTCCATGTATCATCATGGTACCTCGACACTCGAGTGATACCATTTTGATAGACTACATGATTGAACCCAAAGTTCCAACTCTTTGACGTATATAAGATCACAAAAGGGATCTTTCAAGCATGCTAAGCTTCTTAGTATTGACAAGATCAGCAAAACTTCTCCCTTCATGAGTTACATTCAAGGAGAAAGTTTCGTTATCCTTTTGCCTTATCTCATCCTCATGAGAGGCTATATTGCTAAGAACATTCGAATTGATAAAGGCATTTGGGTTGTCACAAACTCTCTGTAATGAACCCAAAATTTAAACATCTTATGTAACCTTTATGACAAGATCAAGGTAACCTAATTTGGTGCAAAGTTATCGCCCCAAATCAAGTCTCGAAAACATCTCATGTTTCCTTCCTTATCACATCTTGTGCTAGAAGACCAATTCGAATTGCATGGTGACATGCCATCACATAGAGTTCTTACTACAGAAAAGCCTTTGATGAGGGTTGATGATTCGTCACTTTCGAAAAGTAACGCAATCTTATCGCAAAATTATCTCCTTATAACCACTGAGCCTCAATAAAGAACGTCTTCTTGTATTGTACTCAGTTTGTGGGTCTTTGGGCTTCCGTAAGCTCAAAATTTCTCCCACTCTGTCTTCCAGAAAATGAAAATCTTTCTAGAAAGACAGCATTAAGAGCCACAAACTCTTTCTTCTCATTTTGGAGGAGTAAAAACCATGTATTTTGGATAACCCTTACAAATACATAAATTGGTTCTGAACATAAACATTTATGGTCCCAAATGTATAAAAATGACAAGTTAGGGACTCTCTCTATCCATATCTCATATGTAGTCATTTAGCTATTATAGTCGGGTCTTAAACTTTTAGTGAGAAAATAGCTTACAAAATTGCGAAAACCTCAAACCATATCTCATAAAGTTTGGTTTATCTTCTTGACTACACCATACTCTATGGTTAACAATCTTCTTAGTGATCATCAAGGTCATTACTTGATATTACCCATTTGATCTTCAAAGTCATTACTTTGAATTTCCGTTCAACATTTTTGAACTTGTCGTACTTTTGGTTTACTACTTCATTTTGAAAATATTCCACGTTTCAAAAATCACTTTTATGTCTTATTAAATAGAACGAGGTTTTCTTATCTACTTAACATTACGGTAAAAGTAACGAAGTATATATATATAACCAACTATCGGCCTTACACATCCGTATGTATATGGTCAATCACCACACTATTGTGTTTCTTTTCAGCAAAAGAAAACATAATACATGCACACATACCATAAGATTCTCAATCAAATGGTTGTTCGATGTGCTTATCGTTTACCCATTTTAAACGATTTTACTTGAGGTTTGATCAATTGGGTTCACCGGATTAGAGACTTTAAAATCTACAAGATAGTATAACATTTAGTTTTCGTGAAGAATGTAAAATTCCTCTAACTTGAGTGGTCTAAACCAACCACCAAGTTATCATAAGAGTAGGTACAACCTTTTATTTTAAATCACATGAGTGATGCCTTCTATGTATAAACATAAATGATTACATTCTTTTAAAACCAAATTTAGGTACATTTGTCCCTATCGAAATCATTGCTACTCTAGCATCATTTCGATACAAAAATGTCCTATGCTAGACGTCTTACGTTTTATCAATTCATGTAAACTTCTTTACAAAGAAATGCCCCGTACTTGGTATCTCATACCAAGATAGTGGAACTAGCCTATCCTTTGAGTAGATGTCTCCTTCAACTTTGTCTTAGCGCATACATCTAGGGTTATTTCTTCTTAACTCCCACTCACTTTCACATTCCTCTTTGCTTCAACAAGTAAAAATGAATCTTATGAAGACCTCTCTTCAAGTCATTCGTGATATTTTATACACTTAGTAAGAGTGAATTACTATAAAGTGAGTGCAACATGTGGCAAAATCTCAACTTCTTGCCTAAACTCTTTAGCACATAAACAATTGTCATCATATGCCTAAATTCTTTAGCACATAAACAATCGATTTGGCCTTTCTCAAATTGAGCCATTTGACGGTATCATATTGGAGTATTCTATGTGTTTTTGAAAACTCTTTTCGCAAACTTTTGAATTACTCTTGAGTAATTAAAACTAATATTTGATCATCATGGCGGAGGTGTCACTTTCGAAATCAAGTCTCTCTTGATAAAATTTGACTCCTTATTGTTAAACTCATAATAAGAGTTCGCAACATTAAACCCCATCTTATAATATGTATGGATGTTTAGTTTTAAAATAATCGCAATAATTGTTGTAAGCTTATGTAGGTGAATTGGTAAATCATGTTACCAATCATTGCTACCGAATTCTTTAAAGAAACCGCTTTCTATGAAAGAACGAAACAAGTATAATAATAAATAGAGGATGAAAAGAGGATGAAATGCGCGATGTCATAGTAAGTACATTAATAAACAAGAATGAAAAATAGGAAAAATTAACATTCAATGTTTTAAAAATACTTGTGAAAACATGTTCAACAAGTTTTAACATTTATATAATGATATCCCACTAAATTATACCATGAGAACTGTTGGTCGATGGATTTCAACAAACCCATCTACTAGCCCCGGAATACAAGACCGTCTTATACCCCGTTGAGTCCAACCAACTTTGGCGCGTGATAACCGTTTATCACTCTACTTACCCAAGGTAAAAAGAGAGCACCCCGCTTGGGCGAGCGTGGCTCTAATGAACAAGGGATTCATAGGTGTTACTAATTGGTAAGGCTAATCTCAATTTTAGTTATGTGAGAGATCTTGTCAATTTAGTCATAAATTCCTTATAAGTGAACTAAGTCGGTGAATGTAAATGACGTGAATTGACAACCGCGAAAATAAAATGCATGCGAATGGCGATTTTGGCATGCGCGAAAATAAAAAAACAAGCAAGCATATGAATAGTCCTAGTATGGCCACCTAGTTAAATAAACTAGACTATTACATATCGGAAACCAACTCCTTGGTCCCTTGCCTCTTCATTCCAAAAGTGGCTTATTCTTGTGGGATTTCGAACACCTTCCAAAAATAGACTCTGTCTCGATGTAATCCGTCTTTTGGAAACGCCGGTAAGAATAACTATTACAATTTAAATTACATTTCTATTCCTATTATACATTAATTAATAAAATAAATAAAACTATTAATTAATTACAAACCGACGATACGAGATCGTATTTAATTACAAACAAATCGCTATTCCCATTCATTTCGGGTAATAACAATTAAAATAAACTAGGCCATACTCGGTACAACAAAATAAATACTTTAAATAAATTACAATCATTCATTCAACTTAAATAAATATGCTTAAAAATGCTGTAAAATGATGCCAAAATTGCCCTATCTATCAATCGTTGGTATCCATCTCGGTTTTGTGGATTTAATAATTTTTAACTTGTAAAAATCAATAATCAACTCTTAAATCTCATTTAAGTCCAAACTAATTGTCCAAAATGTTTTGGACCTCAAAATTAGTCCTCACTAATTTGATGATGAATAATTAGTTTGATTTTGTGATATTTTGCTAATTTAATCGGTAAAATCATAACTTTTAAGTAATAAATCCAAAATAATTGAAAATGTTATCAAAAATTGAAACAAAAATTTTGAGTATTCTTGAACACTCCAAGAACACCAAAATGTCAGAAAAATTGCCTAAATATTTGGATAAAAGTTTATGAAGAAAAAGATCGATATTTATCGGTTTTTAACCATAAAAACCAATAAACATCAAAACAAGGTGAAATCACATTTTAAATTTTACTTTTAACTTTTAAATCATATTTTTAAATGTACATAAATTTATCAAGGGCAGGAACAAATGTTTCGAGTATATGATTAATTTATTTCACTTTTATCGACTTTTATCTCATAAAATCAATAAACATGCAAAACTTCAAACCAACCTTCGAAATTTTACATACAATATGTAGAATATATGCATGAAACATCATAAAAATCTCATGACCGGAATCAACTTTTAACTATTTTTATTTAACTCTTAACTAAAATACGGCATTTTGACTCGGTTTTCTATCAAAAATCATTAAAAATAGCAAAATAACTTCATAAATCACCAAATTTTACCACAAACCTTTTGAGATCAGTAGGTATGCATGCCCAAAAATTTTCGTGCTAAAACCTCTTCTAACACAATTTTTGAGTTTTTATAAATTATCTCATAATTTATTAATATGCTTAAAATCAACATGCAAATTCGAAGCCTACCTCTGATACCACTTGAAAGATCCTAGATCCTAAATAGACTCTCTAATTAAAATCAAATTATCTCATAATTTGTGTTTATGTGATCTATGTAACATGCATGCAATATAAAAGCATATTAATATAAAAGACGAGGAAAATAATATTCCTTACATTGAAAAATGGTAGTATTTGGGCACAACCAAGATCACGATCTTGGTTGTTATTGAGCTATTTATGAATGGCAAGATCCTTCATAACCCATGCTTCCAAAGAGAAAGCCTCATCTCAAAAGCACCCAAGAACTTACCCAACAACCTTACTAATATTAACTTGATATTAGTAAGATTACCCTTGATGATATGTAAATATTACTAACAATCTTAGTAACAATTTTGTTTACTAACAACTTAGTAAAAATGTTTATATTAATTTTAGAGAGAAAAGACCAACAACTTTATTCACATGCAAAATACACAAAAATGAAGTAGTAGTCAAATGAGCAATTGTTTGTCTATATGGAGGAGGAAAACCGGTGGGAGTAGGTGGAGTGAGGGAGTGTACTTGTTTTATTTTTGTCCAATCTAATATCACATGCAAATGATTATAAGATGACTTATAATTATGGAAGAAAAACAAGCAAAGTGAAATAATTATGTTTATAATCATCCACTACACTCCATTTACACGGTCCAATGTCCCATTTACGGGTCCATTTTGGTTGTTAAATTTGTCGCACAAATACGTGTACATATTACTTTAAACATTGATTTATGTTTAAATACTTCCCGATTAATATCGTCTAAAACACTCCGTAAATATACGTGTACAACTAGCTACACATATATTTTATGTACCAATACTAATCACATTAGTCAATTAGTACTAATTTAACAATTAACTACTTAATCATTAATTCCCGTCTCAAATAATTTATTATTTAATTATCGCATAATTAAATAAAAATTTCCGTGCCTCGAGTTCACAACTTAATATCTCTCTAAATTAATTAATCAACTAACTCTTAGTCAATTTATCAAGGGACTAATTAAACAGTATCTTTTTTTTTTTTTTTTTTTTGGTGAAATGTAAGTTTCCATTAAGCACAAACAAAGGTTTTACAACCTAACAATTTTACGTACTAACAATTTCAAATAGGTACAAACCCCTATTTACATAAATCAATGCTCTCTAACCATGATCTAGTACAAAGATCTAACTGACTACTGAGCACATTAATTCTCATTTTTGCACTACACCTAGCCTGATGGAGAGCAATAGCCGGTCTGGGTAAATGAAGCTCCACCCGAGCCGTGTTCCTCATCATCCAGATATGATAATAACAGGCCGTGAAAGCACACAGCACAATCCCTTTTCTAGCTTTAGCCCATTTCTGATTCCATACCCACTGCAAAATATTCATAGATGGGATAGTAATCTGACACAACGTAGCCATTTCCTGCAGAACACTCCTACTATAGACACATTGCTCAAACAGATGCACATGTGTCTCAGTAGCAACTCCACAAAGCAAGCAAAGATAATCAGGGCTAATACCAAGCTGAAACAGCTTGCTTTTAACCTGCATAGCATTCCTGACCATCATCCAACAAATAAACCTATGTTTTGGCACACACCACAAGTTCCAGATAGCCTTATGCCAAACCACAGGCTGAAACTTCACATGTAACAACTCATAACCACTCTTCAAGGTATACCCCTTAGTATCCAACACCCACTGCCCCTGAACATAGCCTGGCTCATCTTGTCTCTAACCCTACAAACAGATTTCCACCCCCAGCTCAAATCTCCACTGGGTTGATAATCAGGCCAAGCTTGTCCCTTTAAATAAATCTGGCTAACCCATTTAACCCACAGCTTATCAGGATTAAAATAGACCCACCACACTAGCTTACCAATAGCAGCAGTATTCCACACATAACTATCTCTAATGCCTAGTGCACCTTCATTCTTTGGTGAACAAATTTTCTCCCAACTGACAGGAGGGACTCTGATATGATCAATGGTCCCATCCCAAAGAAAGTTTCTGCAAATGTAGTTCAGTCTACTCAAGACTCCTTTGGGAATGATAAAGATATTCATCCAATAAGAATACAAAGAAGTGAGGACTGAGTTTATCAAGACCAACCTACCAGAATAAGAGAGGTGTCTAGTGCCAAAACTAGTAATCCTAGCAGTGAGCTTTTCAATCAACACTTGACACTGAACTCTGGTCATTCTACCAGCAGTAATAGGAATTCCCAAATATTTAAAAGGCAAACATCCTTCTTGGAACCCTGCTATCTGCAAAATATCAGCCTTAACCCCCCCAGGCACTCCATTGAAATAGGCATTAGTTTTGGATGGACTCATCTGCAAACCAGATGCCCTGGAGAAAGTGGTAAAGGCTCTCAAAAGAACCATAATAGAGGAAGTATCACCCTTACTGAATAAAAGGAGGTCATCAGCAAACATTAAATGAGAGAGCTTAAGTTTACTGCAAAGGGGATGATACTTGAAGCCCATATTTTCAGTAACATAAGAAAGAACTCTACTCAGGTATTCCATAGAGATTGTAAAAAGGAGAGGGGACAAGGGATCACCTTGCCTGAGCCCCTTCTGACCCTTGAAAAACCCAAAAGAATTTCCATTAAGAACCAAGGAATAACTGGCAGTCCTAACACACTCCATAACCAAGGCAACAAAAGGCTCAGGAAAATCCAAGGCAGTCAACATCCCTTCTAAGAAATCCCAATTGACTGAATCATAAGCTTTCTTCAAATCAACCTTCATGAGAAACCTAGGAGAGACTGACTTCCTATTATATAACCTCACAATATCCTGACAAATAAGGATATTTTCTACAATACTCCTACCTTTGATGAAACCCCCTTGATTATCACTAATAATATCAGGCAACACCTCAGCAAGTCTATTACAGAGCAGTTTAGAAATGCACTTATAAACCACATTGCAACAAGAAATAGGTCTAAACTGAGTCACATTTTGAGGCATTGCACACTTAGGAATGAGGGTGATGAGGGTATGATTGAGTTGCTAAAGCATCTTACCAGAGTGGAAAAAATCTTGAATAACCTTATACACAGACCCCCCCACAACATCCCAAGCATCCTTAAAGAAGGCACTTGAATACCCATCAGGCCCAGCAGCTTTATGCCCAGTAATAGAAAACATGGCCTTCTTAATTTCATCATCAGAGACTGGAGACATAAGTAACACCCTATGATCAGCAGAACACACCTTCCCCATTCTGATAACATTTTCACTTAACTTTAACACATCCTCAGAGGTCCCTAGAAGCTTAACATAAAAATCCAGGAAAGCATCCTGAATCTTTGGAGGCTCCTCACACACATGCCCATAGGAATCCTCAATTTTGATAACTTTATTTTGAACTTGCCTGCCTTTAATGATGCTGTGAAAATACCTAGTATTGTTATCTCCTTTGTCAACCCAGGTGGCTTTAGATTTTTGCAGTAAAAACTCATGACAGGGTTGCTTTAAATATCGAACACTGCCACAAGCTTCCAGCTCTTGTTCAATTAAATGAGCATTCAGAGGATCATCCCTGAGTTTTAACTGGATAAACTCAAGGTTCATCCTAGCTCTAGTAGTGTTATTAACTACATCATCAACGTTATCCTTATTGAGCTGCTTAAGGGGCCATTTAAGGCTTTTCAATTTCTTGACCAGATTAAATATATGAGAGCCACCCCAATCCTTATGCCAGACTTGACTAACACAATTCTTAAACTCAACAGCCTTACTCCACATATTATAGTATTTAAAGCTTCTCCTTGGTTTATCAAAATCCCCAATAGTTTGCACCACACAGGGAGTATGGTCAAATGCACCTTCAGGATAGAAATGAGCATAAGCTGAGGCATTATCCTGTAACCAAGAAGAGTTCACTAGCATTCTATCCAGCCTACTAAACACTCTTGAAGAGGGCTCCTGCTTATTGGTCCAAGTGTAGTAAGATCCAATGGCAGAGCAGTCAGTAACCCCACAATCAGCAATACACCTCTGGAAATCATCCATCTCTTCAAAAGTAGAATTACCACCTAATCTTTCGAAGGACCGAATGTGTTAAAATCCCCACAAATGACCCAAGGACCCTTTAACCTTCTATTATAAGCACCTAAATTCTCCCATAATGCCTTCCTTTCAGTCACATCATTGAAGGCATATATCATGGTACAAAAAAAAGAATAACCAGTGCCTAAGTCTTTAACCTCCATATGAATAGCCTGAGAACTATAATCAAGAAAATTAACACTAAACATAGAAGGGTTCCACAACACTCATATTCTACCACCTTTATGATAAGAAGAATTAGTAGACAAACTCCAAGAAGCACACAACTTATTTCTTACATTATTTAGAGACAAAGGTTTAACCTTTGTCTCAAGGAGACCAAATAACCCAATCTGATGCTGATGCAGGAACCACTTGATATTGTTTTGTTTAGATGGGCTATTCAATCCCCTGATGTTCCAAAATCCAAAATTATACATTACCCCCAGAGGGAGGTAATGCACTACCATTTAAACACACCACACCAATTCCAGTAATAGGAGTAGCAGTATTCAGTGATTCAAGGAAAGTATCCTTGCCAAACTTTCCTGAACTCTGCCCCTTATCAATCAGCTCCTGCCTACTAAACCGTATGATCTTTTTGGCTGGAGTATTGACAACATGATACTTCCCATTCCTTTCCTAGGACACTTGAAATTGGTTGGGCTTTTCCAGAGGTGTAACCAAACCAGTCTCAGTAGGAGAAACAGTAGAGACAGGCACCACCACAGGAGCACTTGGACGCCCCTGTGGGACCTTTGGCCTCCATTGCTTCTGAACCTCCTTAACATTCTTATTCTGCTGAGGCTGACTAGGTTTTACTTTCCTACACTTCTCAGATTCATGACCCACTCCCTTACAGTGTTTGCAAAGGGTAGGTTTCCATTCCCACACAACTCTAATTGTGACCACCACACCATCTTCATCCATAAATTTCACAGACCCAGGGAGGGGTTTACCAAAGGGAACTTCTAGCATCACCCTAGCAAACCCTAACCTAGTCTTGTCCTTAGTAGCCACATCCATTTGAACAAACTTATCCAACAAACCAGCAATTCTAGGTAAACATTTCCCCCAAAATTTCAGAGGTAAATGTTCAAGTCTTACCCAAACTGGAACCTCCTTAACATCATCTTTATTTAGTTCAACATCAGGACTCCAGGGGCGTACAATCAAAGGTTTATTGTCAAATAAGTAATGTCCTTGCTGCAAGACACGATCTTTCGCAGCTTTCGTAGTAAACCTAACAAGGAACACCCCATTGGGAAGGAAAGATACCTTGTCAATTGGAAGATGCCCCCAGATACGCTTGATGAAGCCGTCCACCGCCTCGACAGGAGGATTAGCCCCTAGAATGAAGCAAAACACAGAATTTTGCCAGTACTCTAGTTCATCCTTAACGTCCTCAGCAGTGAACCGCAGCAAATCCAAAGGCTCCTCTTCAATCACAGTTAATGGTGATTTGCCCTTACGCTTCTTCTGAACTTGCCATTCCTGCTCCTCCTGAATGGAACCCAGATCATAAGGTTGCACACCAACCATTTCATTCACGTTCCTAGTCTTTTGCACGTCATCCACACTAGGTCCTCCAACAACAGCACCCACTGAGATTTCTGGCACAGAATTTTTGGAATTTGAACTTTGTTTCGATACAGAAGAGACTAGAGGAGTAAATTGTTCAACATCTGAACAATTAATCGACATATTTTTGGAACTTTAGAGGAAAAATTAAGGATTATTGATTGATTTTGTTGGTTTTTTGTAATTTATAGGGTTTTAGGGTTTATCGTTCTAATATCGCTCGCTCTTCTCTCTATCTCTATATTAGTAGTTTCGTTATGAAGTTAAGAAAGGAAGTAACATATTCATGAGACGAAAACTTATACGATCTGCATATCCGAATAGACACCGGTCAATCAGTTTTTTTTCCTATCATTGATGTTTGTAGTATTCTGAACATGTATTATTAAACTGTATCTGATACAATTAATTAGCTTTCGTTTTGGGGTTCGTTCCTTTATGTGTGACAGAAAGGGATCAGCCGAACACCGCCGTCTCACGACAGTAACGTCAAACCCTAGTTGGCCAACCGTTACCGATATACGTTGATCAACTGACTAGTATTGCCAATGAATATCCCATGCATATTCCTTAATGAGATTTAATAATATTCTCATGCACTATTGTGGAGGACAAAAACTCCAATAGGTGGCATCTCAGGTCTGTCACTGGAGTTTCATCTTTAGACCCGACTTGGTCAGTTCGCATCCCTGGCTTGGAATTCATGATTTGCATCTTTCCGGAGAGATTGATGCGGCAAGTGGGCCTTAAGTAGAAGATCCTGAAGCCGAATACCGTTCCTCAGACTGCTTTGGCACATACTACAGAGATTTGTCGAGAGTGGGCCCTCAAGTGGGCTCAGAGGAACATGTGGTTCATACTTTCTCCTATTGGCTCCTTATGGGTATCTGATTCGTACTTGCAATGGAGGAAGGCTGCTACTTCTGAAGAACGTGAGAAATTGAGGAAGCACGAGCCTGTTGACTACAATATTTGCGAAGTAGCAAAGGAGAACCAGAAATACTTGACTGAAGAGGAGGAAGAGGCCGGATTCCAAGTCGTTCATCCGTTGAAGAAACCGAAGACCGCTCCTGCCGCAGAGATGGTGGTGGATCGAAATGGTAAGACTAGACCGCGAGAGAGACCTTTGGTGATCAGGTCAGAGATAGCACAAAAGCGCCCGGCTCGTAGTCGAGACAAGAAATATGATATAAATGACAAAGGAAAAGGGAAGATGGAAGAGCAGTCTTAGTCGTAGTACTATTTATTATTATTATTACTTGTAATAAACGGCGGGGGTTTTAGAATCCTAGCCTAGCATTTATTTTCAGCATTTATATTATTTGGCATATTATTATTATTATTTATGGAACAAATGAATAAAAGATTAATTGGTTAAGAAACTATTGTGATTTTCTTTTATTATTCTTGTCAAATTTCAAATGCAAATGCAAATGCAAATGTCCTTCTATTTACACTTAAAATAATGGGTTGTATCTTGTAAAGGATTGCCTACGTATTCATTTAAAAATGAAATCAAACCCTTGCGCGTAGTTCAAATAAATATAAAAGAATAATTGTTCTAAGCAAGAGCTTGTGCGAACTAGAAAATAAGCATGAGCTTTACTTACTCCTAAAATACAACTCAATTTATTTGATGACGTTAGGATGACAAAATGTCAAATGCAAGAACAAAGTGACATAAGCTTTATTTCAGTGGGCCAAGGGCCATTTTTATTTCGTGTCGCATGAGTGGCACGTGGGTGTTACGCGAGGCGCGTTTTTTGTCCTACACTAGGCATAATATCGTTTCAGTTGGTCGAGGTTAGTTGGGTTATAAAATTCATTCCCATCTAGGTCTGTAATCCTAACCGCACCCCCCGAGAGTATGGACTTGACTAAGAATGGTCCGGACCAGTTGGGTTTAAACTTTTCACGCGGATCGACAGGTAGGAGAGCTCTGACTGATTTTAGCACCAAATCTCCTTCTTTGATGTTCCTGGGCTTAACCCGTTTATTGAAGGCTCGTTTGATACGTGCCGAATATGTTTGCACAATATGCAATGCGCACAACTTTCGTTCATCCAAGAGGATGAGTTCTTCATATCTATCTCTCTTCCAATCAGCTTCTGGAATTTGACTTTCAAGCAGAATGCGTAAAGACATGATTTCTAGTTCAACTGATTGTACAGCTTCCATGCCGTCAGTCAAGTAGAAAGGAGTAGCCTCAGTGGGTGTCCTAACTGATGTGCGATAACCCCATAATGTGAATGGTATCTTTTTGGGCCAATCGCGATAATTGTCGATCATTTTCCTGAGGATAGTGACGACATTCTTGTTAGCTGCCTCTACCGTGCCATTAGTTTGAGGTCTATAAGGCGAAGAATGGTGGTGTTTGATTTTGTATTTGGCTAGCAATTGTTCAGTCTCAGCCTGGAAATGTGATCCAATGTCACTGATGATCTCATGTGGGCAACCATATCGACAGATGATATTGGTTTGTATAAACTTTGCCACGTTCTTGGCGGTGAGACTAGTGTAAGATGCCGCTTTGACCCATTTGGTAACATAGTCGATAGCTACCAAAATGAAACAATGACCTCCTATTTTGGCTGGAGTGATTTTCCCAACGATGATTCCCCAAGCAGAAAACGGCCGAGGAGATGTCATGGTGTAAAGAAGTGAAGGAGGGATGTGTTGCACATTCCCGAAGATGTGGCAGTTATGGCAATGTCTGACGTATTTGATACAGTCCGACTCCATCGTGGTCTAGTAATATCTCAGATGCGTGATTTTCTTTGCCATCATGGGTCCACTCATGTGAGGACCACATTCTCCATCATGAACTTCTTCCATCACTTTTTGTACCTTTGAATGATCAAGGCAAGGCAAGACTATACCAAGAGGTGTTTTTTTGTACAATTCTCCCTTCATGAGGAGGTATTGAGAGGCTAGTAGGCGTATAGCATGTTGTCCCCTCTTATCCATATCTGGTGGATATGTACCATTGAGCTTGAAGTTTAGGATGACTTGAAACCACGGTTCCCCTGGATTTTCTTCCTCATCTGTAATTTGGTGTACATAGGCTGGTTCTGACCGTCGTTCAATGCATAAAGGCATTTCTACCATGTTATCTGGCATATTAATCAAAGATGCAAGTTTTACAAGAGCGTCTGCAAATTGATTCTCTTCGCGAGGTAGGTGTAGATAAGTGACCTGATCGAAGAATTGGGCAACCTGATTTATCCTAGCCTGATAGAGCGCTAGACTTTCACTTCAAATTTTCCAGGATCCAGTAATTTGGTTGATGATCAAGGATGAGTCTCCGTGAACTCGAAGATTCTTGATGCCTAAACTTACTGCTGCTTGTAGTCCAATGAGTCAAGCTTCATATTCTGCTGCGTTTTTTGTCACCTCAAAGTCGAGTTTGACAGAGAGTGGTGTATGCTCACCTTCAGGAGAAATGAGCAACACTCATATTCCAAATCCACTTAGATTCGATGCTCCATCGAAATAAAGGTCCCAGGAGTCTACACTGGTTTGTAGTATGTCCTCGTCTGGAAATGACCACGTGTCTATTGCCTGGGTGTCATTGATAGGATTATCTGCGAAGAATTCGGCAACGGCGCACCCCTTTATAACCTTCAGGGGTACATATTTGAGGTTGAACTCAGAGAGCATTAAGGTCCATCTTGCCAATCGACCATTGATGATGGGTTTCTCGAAGAGGTACTTGACGGGATCCATTTTGGTATACACTTTGACAGAGTAGCTAAGCATGTAATGGTGTAGCTTCTTTGTTGCCCACACAAGAGCGAGGCATGTCTTTTTGAGAGGTGTGTACTTGCACTCATACTCCAAGAACTTCTTACTAAGGTAGTATATAACACTTTCTTCTTTCCCAACAATTTGTGCGAGCATAGCCCCCATGGCTGTTTCGGTTACTGTGAGATATAAACCAAGAGATTGATCTCATTGAGGAGGCCTGAGCACTGGTGGCTTGGCTAGTATCTCCTTAATCTGTCAAATGCCTTTTGGCAGGCATCGTCCCATATAGTATGATCCGTTTTCTTGAGCTTTTTGAAAATGGGTTCGCAGATCATAGTAAGCTTCGATATGAATCGGCTTATATATTGCACCTTGCCTAGAAATCCTCTATCCTCCTTCTCTGTTTGGGATTGTGGCATTTCAATTAGAGCCTTGATCTTGGATGGATCAGTTTTTATTCCTCTTTGACTGACGAAGTATCCCAGGAGTTTGCCTGATGTAACTCCGAATGCACACTTCTGAGGGTTGAGCCTCATGTTGTATTTGCGCAATCTTAGGAAGAATTTGCGGAGGTTATCAATGTGCCCCTTCCTATCTTTGGACTTGACAATCATATCATCGACGTATACTTCTACTTCTTTATGCATCATGTCCTGTAGCAATATGGTTGTAGTTCGTTGATATGTAGCTCCTACATTGATTATCCCGAATGGCATAATAGTATAGCAATAGGTGCCCCATTGAGTGACGAAGGCTGTCTTATGCATGTCTTCTATGGCCATTTTGAGCTGATTATACCCCGCATATCCGTCCATGAAGGATAACAACGCGTGATCTGCTGTATTATCTACCAATATATCGATGTGCGGTAGAGGGAAGTCGTCCTTGGGACTTGCCTTGTTTAAGTCTCTGAAATCAACACAAACTCGGATTCGCCCATTCTTTTTGGGTACGGGTTCTATGTTAGCCACCCAGTCTGAATACTCGGAAACTTTGATGAACCAGGCTTTGAATTGTTTATCGACTTCTTCTTTGATTTTAAGCGCCCATTCGGTCCACATTCGGCGAAGCTTCTGTTTTACAGGTTTGAAACCTGGTTTGATGGGAATTCGATGTTATGCAATATCCCTGTCGATTCCTGGCATGTCTTTGTAGAACCAAGGAAAAACGTCCTTGAACTCGTGTAGAAGGTCTATGAAATTAGCCCTTTCAGTCGGGTTTAAGGTCGTCCCTATCCTAAGTTCTTGGGGTTCTAGTTCGGTTCCTACATTGATGGGTTCGGTGTTCTCTATAACTGGTGCCCCTTCCCCCTCTTGTAATATTTCTTTAGCTATGTAGGGTGGTAATTCGATTGAGTCTGGGTCAGGATCATACTCATTATCATCATAAATAGAATTGCATTCAGAATAACAGAAAGAGTAAGCAGAATCTGATTTATTCATATTAAATTTTGAAAAGAGTTGAAATAAGAAAGCCATCTGTTCAGTAGTCAGTGGCGGTAAAGGGACAGCTGCTGGGGCATTTCCCGAGCTACTGTTACTACTCGATGCTATGCTAGGAGAAACAAGGAGGTTGGGAGTGACGACACGAGGAGACTCTCTAGGGACTTCTCTAGACTTAGACTCTAATTCGACTCCGACTCCGACTCTGACTCGAATTCGTTGTCTTCAGGTTCTCCTTTGAACATCTCTCCTTCTCCAGTGGTGACTTTGAAGAGCTTTCCTTGGTTATTCGTCCATTTGATAGACTTTCTCCATCCTTTCTCCTGATTCGAACTGGTTTCGGTTATCAATGATGTGGGATTGAAATGGTCATCTTGAAGTATCATGGTAATGATCTCATCCTGTGCAGCTCTAACAAATCGGTCCTCCCCAAATAGAAGACTAACAGCCTGTTCGTCTAAGCAAGGTGCTTGACGAGTCTTGACGGTAGGAACCATTTTTGAAGGAATGAAGTAGCAATCGTGGAAGACCTTGATTCCAGCTAGTTCCATTCCTTTGTAGTGCCAAGGTTCGGGAAACCGGTGAAAGTGTTCTTGATTCCCTTCTCTAACGAAGTATCCGTTTAGGGTAGGGAGATAGGGTCACATTTGTATCCCATTGTTTTTACGGTTTTGAAACTTAGTGAGCATCTCCCAAGCTTCTTCTTTCGTGGGTTTGTATCCCAATCCCAATGGTATCCTTTGAGAGTTTCTCTCTTTGTAAGGTGCGAAGGTATTTTCTTTGCAGGATTCAGTGGCATTCCCGGGAAGTATCCCTGAGACTTGAGTATGTGGTCGACCACTAAATTGGAGTATGGATCGAAGTATAGAGGTGCCAGTTCGCTCTTTACAAGGTTTATGCTATGAAAGCTCCCAAGCTCGTATACTAGATCTGTGACTACTTGTTTGCTCGACAGTTTCTCTATTACAGCTTTGATAGGTGACGAAGTGATCGTCACTACTTTGCCATCTAGTGGAATCTTAATCTTCTGGTGCAAGGTGGATGTTACTGCTTTGGAAGCGTGAATCCAAGGACTTCCCAGAAGTATATTGAATGATGCTTCGATATCCACTATTTGAATGTTAACATTTCGCTCAATCGACCCTGTGGCTATAGTGAGGTTGATTAATCCTACCACTTTACGTCGTGTTCCATCGTATGCTCGAACACCTTGGTTGGTAGGAGTCCAATCTGATTCTTTCATGCCCAATTTGTATGCCGTTTTCAGTGGTATGACATTGACCGCATAACCATCATCCACCAAAGACATTGGCATGTTCTTCTTTAAGCATGTGACGGTAATGTACAGAGCTAGGTTGTGACTGGCGCCGAAAGGAGGCAAATCCTCATCGGAAAAAGTAACTGGGTTACTTAATTTAGCGGAATCTTGGAAGACCAAGTTGACTACGTCGTCAGGCGTAGAGTTGTGTGCCACGTGTAATTTATCCAAGGCTTGCAGTAAAGCTTGGCGATGAGGAAATGAACTCGCGACCAGTTGCCAGATTGAAAGATCAGCCTTTGTCTTCTGCAGTTGTTTTAGCAAGTGGTCAGTAGATGTATCTTTGCCATCGTTTGTTGTGATGACATTGGTGTTAGTGACTGGACCATTAGCTATAAGACCATTCTGAGAAATGTTTTGATATGGACGCCCTGGACGAGTAAGGTGGTCTATATCTTGATCCTCACTACTTTTGACTATATCCTCACTAGCCTTGACTAGATAGTGTTCAGTAAGGTATTCATCTTCATCATCATCGGCCCATATTCCGTTGACGATAGTAAGCTCTCTCAACCTGATGATCTCGGCTTCTAAACCGATTATTTGGTCAACTAGGCTGTCAAGCACGGCGACTACCTCTTGCATTGTAGAGTCTTGAGACAGACTTAGTGGCATGCTCTTCTTGGGTATGGTGCTTGGATTGTGGAGGGATGCTACTACCTCTTCCAGTTCTGAAACTTGCCTACTCACACTCTTTGCCCATGCAATAAAATCGGCAATGGTAGGAGAAATGGTGGAATAACTCCCCTCATCTTCTAATGCATGAATCTCATCTTCGATTGGACAAATGAGGTGCGAACAATCCAAGGTGGATTCTTCATCTGTAATCATCAGAACTCCAAGAGGATTCTGAGTATTGTTGGGCTTACCTCTAGGAGGTATATGTAGATGACCATCTTCGATCATATCCTGAAGGACATGCTTTAGCTTGAAACATTTCTCTGTATCGTGTCCCTTGCCAGTATGATATTCGCAGTATGCATTCTTATCCCAGAACTTGGATTTCTTTTCTAGGTCAGGTGTAGGTCTTATGGGATGGAGCTTACCCTGTTTCATCAACCTTTTCAGAGCATTGGAGTATGTATCTCCAATGTTTGTGAACTTCCTTTGTGGGTTATTCTTCTTTGATGATTCAACAAGGTTAACCTCATCAGTCTTGCTATTAAAGCCATAAGAACGACTCGTTGAACCTTGATATCCACGACCTACCGTTTTGGACAAGAGTCCTTTACGGATGTCATCTTCAATTCTCGTCCCTAGCACAGTCAGATCCTTGAAGGTCTTAATGTTTGATACCTCAAGTGGTTTGCGTAAATGGGTCTCAAATTATCCACAAACTTTTCCACGAGGGTAGCTTCATCTGGTCGTTCAACAAGTTGTGTGCTAGTCTTCCTCCACCTACTTAGGAAGTCGGTGAAGCCTTCTTTCTCATTTTGGGTAAGAACCTCTAGAGTACGCATATTGACTTGGATCTCAACATTATCCGCGTTTTGCTTAGTGAATTCAATTGCAGCGTCATCCCAAGTGGCAATCTTCTTGTGTTCCAGAGAGTAGAACCATTGCTTATGAAGGGTGTCGAGAGATGAAGGAAAGATCCTTAAGAACATCTCAGGTTTGATGCCTTTGATAGATATGTAGTCTTTGAAAGCACGAATGTGGTTCAGAGGGTTTTCATGTCCCTTGAACTTTGGGATGTCAGTCATGTTGAAGTTGGTTGGCAATTGAGCATTAACGGCCTCATACTTGCGATTATTCTCCCTGTAGATGTCATCTCCCTTAAGGTACATTAGTTGCTCCTACAAGTATTGGAGTCGCTTTTCAGCTTCAGTAAGACCTATTGGAGGTTTGGTTTCTTGTTGTCCAACAAAGGGTGGAAGGTTATCATGCACAATCTCGCTAGGAATATCGTCTTCTGCAGGAGGGAGTCTAGTTTCCACAGCAACAATTCGGCCTTCAATAGCGTTGAGGCGATCATAGGTTTGGTCTTGGCTCGCTTGGAGACGGATGAGCACAACTAGGATTTGATCATTACCATTGTGGGGTTGACCACTAGCACTCGTGGTACTAGTTTCAGGCACCTTGGAAACTGGATAAGAGATTGACGACGAATCAAAACACGATCGACTATTCTAGCACATTTAATCAAAGAAAAGACTCAGCTTGTGAAGTGGCAGTGTGCCACTGTGTTAAGTGAGATTTGAAAATGACAAAGTCTTGAAATGTTTGTCCTAGGCAACTGTAGTGTAGTTGTAGGAGTGCTGACTCGAAGTGAGGTTTTGAAATGGGTTTTGAGGCCCGGATTTTGACTGGAGATTTGGACTCATTTTGCGCTAATTTCGGCTATTTTTGAAAATGTTTACATTTTAAAACGGTTTTTATTTTTTTATTTTTTATTTTTTTTATTTTTCAAAATTTCTTCATGGTTTTGTTTACAAAATGGTGATCACATATGATACAAGCATTCATACAGGCATTATAACGGCATGCTGACTGCACTTAGAAGGGTTTTGGCTTAAAAGGTGGGTTGCCATACCAAGCAATCAAACCCTAGTCTGTGGAGAGGTCCGTGCCAAACAAGAGTAAGGTCGGTTCCTAGTCCATTTCCTCGAGTAGTGAAAGCTCTTGATACAAACATGAGTAAGCGTCACGGTATGGTTGACGTCAATCGCTATCTATCCTTAGGCCCAGATAAGAATTTGGACCGTCCAGACGGGACGATTGGTCGAATGGGTTGGGTGGGGCCTAGGAAGGGCGAATGAAACGACCTAAGAAGGACGAGTAATGAAACCGACAACTGTCTCGTATAAACTATTCCCTAACCTTGTTCCAGTTTCACCCTTGGTAACACGTAAGTGTATTTCTCCCCAGCGGAGTGGCCAAACTGTGGACATGGGCCACAGGGGGCGCTTGCGAAACAAGCGTTTGCATTTGTGGAGTCGCCACCAATTTTTATGGGAAATTGGAACCGTTCGAATACCTCGTGTCATGTCAAGACACAAAGTAGTGACATGAACACTAAGAACTCGTTACCCTTAGCATTCTATGTCTAGAATGACTCTCGTAGATGTCAATGAACACAGATGTCCACAGAAATCTGGAGTAAGGGTACGTATTAGGAAGTCCTTTTACTGAACACCTAATCCCGCCCGCCTCGATAGCGGCCTCTACTAATGATTAGGGAAGTTATTCATACTTGATATGTCGTCGATTATATGCATGCAATGCAACATCCAACGTTTTAGTCCTACCATATGAGATTAGACTATGTCGGTGAACATATAATTTAGCACTCATTAACGTCAAATTAGGGATTAAAATTAATTACATGTGAAAACAAGTAAATAAACCATACAAAGCAATATACAATAGATAAAATAACGATAATGAAAATTACAATAAATAAATTACAATAAATTGTTGGAATATGTGTCCTCCGACAATAATGCGATCACAACTGTTGATCATGATGATCACATGTTTAAATCTCATTTTAAGAATACATGTGGGATGTAATATTTTACAGTCAACTGGTCCACACATATCGGTAATGATTGGTGACTAGAGTTTGACATTCTTGTCGTGCGGCGGTGGTGATCGATTGATCCCCTTAGGTCATACCTATAGGGAAATACTCTTAATTGATTATTTAATTAATCGTATGCCGATACGAGTTAATTAAATTACTTAAAATTGACGGATGATTTTGTGAGTAAAATTAACGTGTCTTATTGTAATTCGATTAAATTAGATACGGTCTAAGTAATCGAATTGTTTTATTACTTAGATAAAATTATTGTTTACGAAACAATTGAAATTGAAATTGAAATTGAATGAATAATTTATTATAAATACAAGACGTTGTAATTTATAATTTGATAAACCATTTTGGCACAAGTAATTACGAATTACTAGTCGATTTTGTTAATGACATATTTTATGAGTATGTTGATTTTTAATGTGTTAAAAATACATTACAATTTCATAAGTCAAGTAACATGTCACACATGTTACAATTGACAAATGACAAAATAAAATGGACCTCCCATTTTATTTAGAGTGCCGAAAATGGAGGGAGTATTGGGTTAATATTGTGTTTTTATATTACTGGAAAACATAATGATAAAAGACTACCTCTAGCCATGCATGCCTACTCTTGCCTTGAGAAGACCAAGACCATGCATTGGCTCCCCAATAAGACCCCCCTCCAACCGGTTTTCATATGTGTGTGCAACCATATGGATCTCTTTAATTCATTCATTCTTTTACCTAATTTTTCTAGTGTAATAAAAAGCATGCTCTCTACAATTTGTGAAAATTCTAGAGAAATAAACTCCAAAATAATTCCTCCTCTCCACCGAAATAGTAGAGAGAGAAAATTAATATTTTGTGTCAAATTTAAGTATGATTAATATTATTACTAGATCAAAATAATATTAGTTTTTATGAGTTTTCCTTGGGTATATGCTTTTGGGAGAGATTCTATACTTGAATCTTTGTTCATCCATTATTTGGAATGCTCAAGAACTAACAAGAAGGAGATCTTGTTGGTGCCCTTATAATCCGAAAATCATATGGTGAGAAAACGATTTCTTCACTTATCTATTTTAGTTTGCATGCATAAGATTTGTAATTAATTTATTACTAAATTAATTTGAAACATATATGAATATGTTTAGTAATGAGATATAGATTTCCCACAAATGGTATCAGAGCCTTTGGTTGTTTGCATGCAAATCGGTTATTGTTTTTCCGAGTTATACGATTAACATATAAAACTCATAAATTTGTGCTATTATGATATATCACGAAATTTATTATGCATGTTAAAGTTTCTGATCCTAAAATGTATTTAGGATATTTTGGTTAATTTATGGATTTTTATTGTTCATTTTATTTAATAATGGCATTAAAATGTGATTTTATGATAAAAATGTCATTTTTGGACGAAAATTAGCTAAACTTCGAACTTTCCAGTGGTTTTTGGATATGTTTTCACATATATTATTTTAGATGATCTGGAAATTTTCAAAAGTTTTGGAGTTCTTATGCTCGAAATATGGATTTTTCAGGATAAAAATCGAATTTAAATGAAAAATAGGTTAATATGAGAAATATTTCGAATCTGGTCATAGAAATTTAGTATGGTGTCACATGCAATTTTATAAGATGTGTGTAAAATAACAGGCTATAATGAAGTCTTCATGCATGATTTATGGATTTTTGATGAAAAATAGCATAAATAGTGACTTAATTAGTGAAAAATTGCTAAAACATACTTCATGACTAGGGAAAAACGTCACATGTTGCATTTTATTATCTTTTTCAGATCTAAAATTGAAAAGTTGGTGAATATATTTTTCTCATGTTTTTATCATTTTAATTGATAAATCCGATAAACCGCAACATAGTTTTTCCGATAATTTTTTCCGAAATTTTAACCTAAGTTTTTGAATATTATGAGTGTCATAGTATTTTTACAGAATGTTTATGAGTTGAAATTTAATATTTCAAATTTATTTGAAATTTTTGTGATTTATTTGAAGTTTATAGCATTTTATTGTAATTTTGAGTCCATTAATGAACAATTTGAAGAAATACTAGTTAATTATAGTCAATATGTTAGTGAAGACTAATTTTGAGTCCTAAGATGGTTAGAGTAATTAACTTGTGCATAAATATGATTTTATGTAATTTATTGTGATTTTAAAAGGTTGAATCACGCAAATCTGTAAAAACCGTTTAATATACGATATTGGCTCCTTAAAGGCGATTTAGCATAAAATTGGGTATGTTCATACATAATATAATTGGTATTACCCGAAATGTATGAGAATATCGATTCGGTTGTAATTTATTGTGATCTCGTATCACCGTTTTGTAATTTAATAGATTTATTTTTTTTAAATTACAAATGTATAATAGGAAATTATGTAATTTGTTATGTAATTTATTTATTCCGGAGTTCCTTGAAGACGGTGTCACTCAAGAAGGCGATACATAAAGACGGTGTTACCTCGAGATGCGTGCCATAACCGAAGTTCAAGGGACCAATGGAGTTGGTTTCCGAATATCTAGTAGTTAATTAAATTTTCTATTTTAGGAAGGCCATACTAGGATTTAATTTATGCTTTGCATTTTATTTATATGTTGCATGCATCGCTAAATTGCCATAACTAAAACATGCATTATCATTTTAATCGAGTTTATCCACCGTGTCAATTACAATTATCATAGTTCACCGCTTTAGTTCACTTAAAACGTGATAGATAATAAATTGACATGACCTCTCGCTAAAATTAAACAATTGAGACTTAGCCTTACCAAAAAGTAAAAACCATGAAAACCTATCGTGCCCTTGTCGGATGTGTTTTGGGCTAAAGATAAATGTTAATGTAATTTTATCGACCAAGAGTTCTAAAAGTAGAATCGATTAAAGCGTTAATCCACCGAGTTATATTGATGAGGGTTTCATCGGCCCTACCGTGCCCAAGTTAATATGAATTTGGATCTTGGAATCATTTATCATAGTTGGGTAGAGGTCACTATGTAAATGCTTTACTTGTTATTATATTTACAAGTATTAATAAAACGATAAATGTTAAGTTTTCCTCTATTCCGTTGTCATATTGTTCTATTTCTTTACCACAATTCATATACGATATCATTTCGATTTGATTCAAATCTCCATTAAAACATCGTAACTAAAGACAAATTTGAATTTTGCTTCTAAAACCTCAAATGAACCATTGCTAAGGATCTCTTGTAAAGTATATAGATATAAGTTATTCATTATCAAACAGGTTTTTGATTCTTGACTAACACATCTACTTACAATGGATTGTTTTTCATATACTTAATTGAATTAAGTACCTTGAAGCGATAAATTGTTTTGGTAATTAGTTTTGTCAAGAATTCGTAATTGACCAAAATAACGCAACCACTTCAATGAAAGTTTTAAGACTAAAATGATTGAATTGAAGAGTAGTCTTCATAAGATTCAACTTTGCTTCTCTAAGTAAAGATTCTTTGAATTGAGTGGGAGCATTCTCTTAAACCGTTAAGAAAAGGACGAGGTTCAAGAAGTAAAGATTATAATGGAATTGATACAAGGTAATGTTAAAGGTAAAGTTGTTGAGAATGACGATACTAAACCTATCAATCCCGAGCGATAAAGTTTCCATTGTCTTAAATGTTGGACACTAGAAAGGAAACTACCCCAAATTATTGAAGAATCAACAAATTAGTTGTGGGACATCTAATAGGATCTTCTTCTTTAAATGTTTATATGATTGACATAAATTTTGCTAGTACCATTTCGTCAATATTAGAAACCGATGGTGATTTTCATCATTGTATGCGATACATAGAATGATTAGAATATGACGACTAGCAACAATAATGTTGAGAGATAGAGTCATTGTGTAATCAATCTAGTTTTGGGTTTATAGTTGTACTTAATTATGACTATTAAGTGCATAAACTCTAAATAAGAATATAAACTTCTTAAAATACAAAGAGGTTTCACTTTTGTGGCCCTACACACCACAATTTGATGTATGGCTAGCCCATTATCAAAGTGATTATATTCTAAACCAAACTAGAATGATATATCATGAAGATGATGCAAGACTCAAATTGGTAACCTAAGATTAAACCTTAAATTCTAGAATGATGAACGCAAAGAGTTATCGAGTACTCTTGAAACCATTAGATTGTTAATGGTTTATGCGTATCTTGTATTCAAAGCAAGATATCTCGTGCCTTTTGGTTGAAAAGGAAATCAAGGTTGTAAATCATTGATACAGAATAGGTTGATCATTTTCTTTTACCATCAATTTAAGTTAACACCAATATGTTTACTTAATAAGGTAAAAAGAGAAATCTTTGAAGGAGTTCAAAGAGTTCCATGAATCACGATCAAGTCGTGATGGGATTATCAAAGTGAAGACTTTGATATAAGCCAAAGGAAATGTGATATAGTATCACAAATTAATCTCTCTTAACACACATTATGAGATAATGTGTGGTTGGATAAGAATTCAAATGCTATTCGATATGATTTGGATTTCAATCAAGTTACTTTGAGTTACTTGATCCTTTTGGGGATTTTATCATTTTGTCTAAATTATTTTTCCACTAAATCTAAAACAAATCATATGAGATATGAAATGGTAGGGTACCATATTTGTAAGTTTTCACAAGAAACAAATGCTCTTTTTTCCCTTTCAATTGTCACGAGTACGACGGGTTTGCTACTCGTGAAGCTGTCTTTCTAAAATACAAGTTTATTTCTAGAAGACAGAGTGGGAGAAATTATTCAAGAGCCACAAATAATGCCACAAAAAATGTTATGTCGCAAGAAACTGGTCTTTATTGCCTACATGAGACGTTTTGTGTAAGACATTGTTTCTTTCAAACCTAGAAGGTTAAATTTAAATTCGTCACTTGTTGAAGATGATGAATTCATGCTACTTTTAAGAAAGTAAAGAGCTTATAACTTACAAAAGAAATCGTTTGATTCAAGTTGATTGCTTCTAGAAAGTAATGAACATATGAATTACATGAGAGTGTTTAAGTCATAACTCAATACAAGGCTTAGAGCCATGAAAATCCGAAATAAAAGGCTTGATTAGTGACAAAGGGTTTTGCACTAATAAAGAGAGATTTTAAAGCAAGATTAGTGGCAAAGGGTTTTCCACTGGTTGAAATGCTTAAGTCTATTTGGATTTTCTTAGGGATTGTGTTTCATTATTATGAAATACATAGCGAGTGAATCTAAAACCCACTTCTTCAATAAGAAGGAATGTATTCAATACATGTCTTGAGTTTTGTAGATTCTTGCAGTCCTAAGATAATGTGAAACTTAAGAGGGAATCTTAAGTAGGACATTAATGAGTTGGAATCAATGTTTTGATTATGTTATAAAAACTTTTCTCGATAAGTCGAGAAGTTGTGTTTAAACATGAAGTTTAGTGGGAGTTACGGTAATTTTAATTGGTCTTATATGTAGATGACATATTGATCGTTGGGAATGATTTAAGACTTTTGGAGTTATATAATACATCTTTAATATCTAGATTTATGTAGATAGATCCACATGATATTAGCGTCAAATAAGAAGTCTTATGTTGATGAGATTCATGACTAGTTCAATCAAATTGAACATATTTGATTGATTCCATTCGCTTCCGCTGTCGAATCAATTAAATAGGAAATGATGTATAACACTTCATATACTTTGAGTATGATGAATTGTTTCAAAATCGAATTCAAGAAATAATTACCAAGTAGCCATATTGATTACCCTTAAGTGCTTGCAGAAGCATTAAGGATATAATGCAAAGTGTTTTTGATGCAATTTTGTGTAAAGGGGTTACACAAGTGACAATTGACAATTGAGATTACGCATGGTTTCCGACAAAACCATAATCAAAACACATTAGGATGGTTAAGATACCATTGTGGCTATGTTATTTAAGGAATAGATTTTCTAGAATCGTTCTAGACAATAAAGAACAATGAGAAATGTTTACAACGGAAATTGAGTACACTTGCAATCATGAGATGTGCAAGAAGGATGAGTCCCGCACACTGTGAAAACAGTGGGAGCTATTCTAAGGCTAGATGGCCTATGTCTTGATTGGATCTCGACACGTACTCAGAAAGTTTTGTAATGCAAATGTATACATTACAAAGGAAAAAGGTACAAGAAGTTGATAAAACCTACTAACCAAAGCCTTCTCATAGGCTTAACATGATGACTCATGTCATTTCAATTGAATTGAGATGAACAACTACATTCAAGGTCAAACTGGATTATAGAATATGAAGTAGTAATTAAGTATTGACTACTCATATAATAATCACATTTATCGTTCGAGTTTTTAAATCTGAAAACTCCTTTTATACTTTGTTACATCCAAACGGGTTGTAGAGACAACATTGAACCCCGTTAAAGTGAACCCGGATTAACATGGTATTCGCCCATAGTCACTTGTATGAGGCGACGTCTCGAAGTGACTAGAGTGTGATGCGATTGATGGCAAGTTCAAGTGCCATAAAGTCATGTGAGATGACTAGTCGATCACATAGGCAGACTGTTAAGAACACTTTGTCGAGCCATATGACCGCTTATAGAGTTCTGGCAAATTTATATAGCCTGGTCATGGCGAGAGCTACTATAGTATTCTAATGAGTCGATTCTTTTGACTAAAGACTGTTCGCCTAAGGTGGCACAGTTTCAGATTAACTTTGATTTGTGTTACTACGACCTTCGTAAATGGGTTCAAATGGGCATATTTTGGTTTATGATGGTTGTGGCTAGTCGAAGGGAATAAGTGCGATAGGAATTGTCCACCCCCTTGTCAGGGTTAAAACAATATCTCAGGGCCACTCGAGGAGTAATGAACTGGAAATACGTGGCCACGCTCGGAAGATATCTATGGTAGATAACTCCGGTCATCAGTTATTCTCCAGATCGAGGAAACCACTCTCGATATGATCACT